>NW_026555332.1:46402273-47002273 GCF_029017545.1 Prosopis cineraria
TCTTCTGAACGAAGATTTGTTTCTAAAGTGAGTATCAATATTTACTGATCAAACCTGAAACTGAAATCATGCTGCATTTTGCTTGCTTACTCCTCTTTTCAAGATACTTATTTTTGCATGTGCTTATGTAATGTTTTGACATTAGCTAGAAATGAAGTTCTAACCAACTGTCACCTGTAACTAGCTCAGGTGGTAAGAGTGATACGTGGTGTGGGTAGAAAGATTAAGGGTTTAAGACCTCCTGAATGAAGTGCTGACAGAAAACTTGATGGATTTATAAGTAGAAAAACTGATGTTGCTGATCCAGTCAGTGAAGTGGAAGACTGTTTATGCTTGCAAGGTCATAGGATGTAGAATGGCCTGATATTTCTGCATGTGCTTTCTTTTTCTTTCTTTCTTTCATTTTCCCTTCTATTTCTGATTCTTTTTAATACTTCCAATTCCAGAGTATGAAAAAAAGGAAAAATAATCATTGCTCTTGTGCGCCACATTGAACTTTTTGTGCCTTTTTGCATACCACTGAACCAACATATTGTTCTTCTCATCTCTCTCATTTCTTTTGTTCCTTTTGTATTTGCTTCTGTCCCTTTCTTAAGATTTTTCATTATTGTCCTTTGATTTATGACTTTGCTGCTCAGATAGATAATGTTTATAAATGCCTCCATCGTTGGTATATCTCGGCCTAATCTCAGCTAACACATCATATGGCAGTCTCATCAGTTTTTAGCTTTTCGAGCTTTTGATTTAGCTTCATTGAATCGCAACATTTTAATCTCTGTTAGAAGATAATATTTCTTCTAAAATCATTAGTAATTCTTTTGTGTCAAATGCTCCAATTTTCTCCTTGTACAAGATTTCCGCTGCTTACTCCTTTGGTTCTCAACAGCTATTCTGGAAACATTAATCTTCATAAAGAAAACAAAAAGAAGAGCCGCATGTTTGTTATCGTTGGTTCATCAATTGGGGCTGCTGCTCTACTCTTAGCAACAATAGGTTCTTGCCTGTTTATACGCAAAGAAGCAAGAAGAGATTATGAAGAAGGCAGGAATCTAATACCAAATTTATAGTAGTGTTGATTTTTTTAGATGGTAGAACATGAATGATTTGTTTTGATACTCTTTGCAGATCACCTTGCTTCCCTCACTTCACAAAGGCTTGCTGCTTCCAAGAGTGATGCTCCTGCTGCAGAAGCAGCTCATTGCTTTAGTTTTGCTGAAATTGATGATGCCACAAATAAATTTGAGAAGAAGATCGGTTCTGGAGGTTTTGGAGTTGTATTCTATGGGCTACTGAAAGATGGCAAAGAGATTGCTGTTAAAGTTCTAAACAGTAATTCGTATCAGGGAAAGCGAGAATTCTCCAATGAGGTGAACTACATTCAGTTAACTTCTCCATGTTTCCCAGCATTGCAGCTATCCCTGCTTAATTTGATTTATGTTACTTCCATATCATAATCTATGTATGTTTGCTTTGCTTAAAAAACTAAACAGATATGTCTATGTTCATTTGACGATTAAAATTTTGGTAGCTATTAGATGAAACGTCTTAATCTCATTCAGAGGGAACCAGTGGGGATCAAAATAACGGAGGCTACTCATTTATTAGTTTTCTTAGGACTGCCTTCCTGAACTTTGTTCTCGAACAAGGAACAATGGCTGCCCAAGCAAAATCTAAACCTTTACCTGTATTCATGCTGATTAAATTCCATGATGATCATTAGATTATGTTTCTTTTTGATCCAGGTGACTCTTCTTTCAAGGATACATCACAGAAACTTGGTACAGCTTCTTGGGTACTGCCAAGAAGGAGACAACAGTATGCTTATTTATGAGTTCATGCATAATGGAACTCTCAAGGAACATCTTTATGGTAAGACTTTGGACCATTTTTTTTTTCCATGGTAAGACTGTATGATTTGAACGAAGGAGTGGAAGTACATATGCGTATATTCAATCATGCTAAACTTCTTTTAGGTCCATTGACACGTGGGCAGAGTATCAATTGGATTAAGCGTTTGGAAATTGCAAAAGATGCTGCCAAAGGTATACGTAGCTAAATTATCATTTATAAAATACTTAAGAGGATATTATAAGTTTCTTGTTGTTCTTGTGTTTGTGGATTTAAAACAGATTGCATTTGTCTCATGCTTGTTCAGGGATTGAATATCTACACACTGGCTGTGTTCCTTCTGTTATTCACAGAGACTTAAAAAGCAGCAATATTCTTCTTGATAAACTCATGAGAGCCAAGGTTTCAGATTTTGGTCTTTCAAAACTAGCGGTTGATGGAGTCTCCCATGTTTCAAGCATAGTTCGGGGCACAGTAGGGTATTTGGATCCAGAGTAAGGCCTTAACCTTGAAAATTTGTGTTCCCTTGAGATCAAGCAAAGGATTAACCTGATCATAAAATATAAATTTAGTGTCTTGCTTTTTTGCCGTATTACTTGAATCTGAGTTGTCTTGACCGTCCAAGTCAACATCTGCTGTGTTTTTTTTTTTTTTCCGTGTAACATAAGTTAAGCTATTCCTGAACAGGTACTATATTTCCCAGCAGCTGACAGACAAGAGTGATGTTTATAGTTTTGGTGTCATTCTTCTTGAACTCATATCAGGTCAAGAAGCAATATCAAATGAGAGCTTTGGTGCAAATTGCCGAAACATAGTCCAATGGGTGAGTTTTGATTTCTCTGCAGAAACAGTAACTATGAATCAAATAGTTCTGTGAAACGATTTAACTCATTAGCTTTGATTGCACATCAGGCAAAAATGCACATTGAGAGTGGAGACATACAAGGAATCATTGATCCTTCGCTGCGAAACGAGTACGACCTGCAATCAATGTGGAAAGTAGCAGAGAAAGCATTGATGTGTGTTCAACCTCACGGGCACATGCGCCCATCAATTTCTGAAGTTCTGAAGGAGATTCAAGATGCAATCTCTATAGAAAGGGAGGCTGAAACAGTGAAGGAAGGCAATTCAGATGAAATATCAAGACAATCTGTTCATTCTTCCATGCATATGGGTCAATGGATCTTGGTGTGGCTGAGAATTACTTGTCTATTGATGAATCCATCGCGCAGCCCACTGCAAGATAGACATATTTTTAAACCTTTTCCTCTCTCATTCTCTCCTATTGTTCTTTCCTTTGTGCAGCCGCCACACCCAAAAAAAAAAAAAAGGAAAAATGTAAAATAAATAAATGATGACTTGGAAGTAGGATAACAAGTTCTCGGATGTTATAAATTGTTTACTTTAATGAGACAACTCTAGAAAGGCAACTCCACATTGCTTTTTGCCTCGGCTCGGGGCCAGTTTTTATGGAAAAGTATATCAAGAGATATGATTATGTCTTAACTCTTAAATTTTATGACAAACAATGTTATTAACAAATCATGTACAATGTAACTTAATTTTCAACTATGTAATCATGGGAGTGGGTTTGATCCCTCACTCCCGTGTTCCAAGTTATCCTTCCCTTACTCCCGTGTTAATTGTAGTTTGGTTTTAGCGGTTTTTTTTTTTTTTTTGGTCTTTTGGGGGGGGTTTATTAAAGTCATATCTTAACTGTTGTGTGATATCAAGAGCTGCTAATTGGCCAAAAAAAAATTAGCTACTAATTAATGCACTTTCTTCTAATTTGACTTTAATCTTGAATCCGCAGCAATTACTAGCTTGGAAATTGAAAAATGAAAACAAGAGTTACTTAGTAAGATTTTTGTGCTCATAATTTTTTGTTAAGTACCCATACAACAATAATAACTTAGTGAAATGCTACTAGTATTTTTTAAATTTTCATGCTAAAACGTTAAACGGCACCTAAAAGGGATGATTGAGTATTTTTAATAAGAAAACACGGTCACTTTTTAACCAATTTTGCGTTCATAATTTATTTCTGTAAAACAAAATTCAGATTTTAGGGTTAGCTTTAAAATATTTAAAATTCAATATATACTTTTGAAATGATGAATATCAACGAGAGATTAATTACATTTTAATTAAGATATAATTTGTAATTGGATTTAAGATATATATATATATATATATATTTCATTAGTAGGTTTTATTTATTTTACAAAATAATTTTGATACATTAAATATCACTTAAAATGTTGAGTGAAATATGCACATTCACTTGAGGTTATTTCGTAGAAAAACTTATACATTTAGTTTTATATATTTAAAGTACTTGTTTTAATTAATACAAAGTATGTAGATATTCTATAGATTATTTGTTCTATCATAGTTTATTGTTATTAATATTATTAATGTATTAAAATTCACTTATTTTAATTTAATTAAATAAAAAGTGTATTAAATATGTAAGATAAAATACATAAGTTTCATCCTTTACATAAAATATGGCGAGTTGAAAGGCGAGTAAATATTTTAAATCCAATTCACCCAAAAATATTTTATATTTAAACCACCCTGATATAAAAATGTATGCACTCAAGAGAAATTCTTGTATATACCTATGCATTATATCATCTAAAAACATGATATTCAAGTGATATTAAATGTGAATTGATTATAACATTAATAATATTATATAAAAATTGTAATAAATTAAATAAACATTCTATTATAAAAATAATGATGTATAGTATTTTATTTGATTAAATTAATATAATTTTATTGAATGGAACATAAATAACTTGATACATCGAGTTTATGCAAGACTTTTAGTTGTGAAAAATATACATTTAGAATATAATCTTGTTGTAGATCTCAAGGTCAAAAGGGTTAAAATTGCCTTCTAGATATTAAAAGCTGCGTATTTTTCACACTCATTTTATCAAAAATTGGTCATGCATTTTAAAATTGAAAATACAAGATTTATTGGAAGGCATTTTTTTAATAAATCTAACTAAATAATAACAACAACCGGATAGGAAAGATTGAAAGAGTCTTTGATTCAATAATTTGCAGGGCCCTTCCTCGGACTCGGAACAATGAATGTGTACAGGAACCACGTGGTCGAATCATCTGCCCAGCCTTGAGATTGAGCACAGAGCCCCGAAGGTGGAGAGAGAATACGAAATAGAAAGCAAAAAGAAGAGAGAAGGTTTGTTTATTTCTTGAATTAAAACAAAACCAACGGTGTTGATAGGACTCATTCTCTCATCTCAATCGTCTCCTTAACTCCTTCCTTCTCCAGCGTCCGATCCTTCTCCCATTCCCATCGATCTCACTCTCGCGCCAAATACAAATTCTCCACATCCCCCCAGGTACCTACTTCCCCCGCCTTATTTCTCTGTCACTCCCCCTCTCTCTAGGGTTTCGTTTCGATCCGTTTCTAGGGTTTTTCGTCTGCCTAATCGATCATGGATTTCTGTCTTTTCTTTTTCGCATTAGGTTTCCTGCAACCATGGCTGATGCTCCGGCCAGTCCCGGCGCTGGTGGTAGCCACGAGAGCGGTGATCAGAGCCCCCGCTCTAATGTCCGAGAGCAGGACAGATACCTGCCCATCGCCAATATCAGTCGAATCATGAAGAAGGCGCTTCCTGCTAATGGAAAAATCGCAAAGGATGCCAAGGAGACTGTGCAGGAATGCGTTTCCGAGTTCATCAGCTTTATCACCAGCGAGTTTGTCTTTTCTCTAATTGTTCATGCATGTTGTTATTTTTGTCGGAAATATTATTCGCCTGGGGTTTAATCGGTTTCGAATTTTACAGGGCGAGTGACAAGTGTCAGAGGGAAAAGAGGAAGACCATTAACGGCGATGATTTACTGTGGGCAATGGCGACTCTGGGGTTCGAGGATTACATCGATCCCCTGAAGATTTATCTGAGCAGATACAGAGAGGTAATAAACTTCAGGATTTTAGCTGTGTGTATGGCGTATCTTATCGGTTAAGCAAGTTAAATAAAGTTTGGAGAAGCTTCTTTGCATTTCTGGCTCCTAGAAACAAACCTACTACCTGAAACGTCGAAATATTCCACGGAAGATAAGTCTGTAGGACTTTTGATTGGTTTGAGTCTTGCTTTTCAACTTTGATCTTTCACCGATGGTCTGATGTTGCTTTCCTTATTTTTTGTGGGGGCTTTCTCCTTGGACAATTGGAGTTGTTGCAGATGGAGGTTAGTTCATACTTTGACTGTCCCACTGCTTCAATAGCTATTCCACTTTCCAATTTTTCACATTCGATTCGACTTTTCTAATTTTTCTCATTGTCTTTACCCGTCTATGTTTTGTTTTTCAAATTGTGGCATATTAGGGTGATACCAAGGGTTCGGCAAAGGGTGGAGAAGTATCTACCAAGAAAGATGTTCAACCAAGTCCTAATGCTCAGGTATATATTGGTACATGCATCATGCATACTTTTAATTTTAATTGATAGAAAATTATTTACATGACAATGCCTGATGTTGACACATTTTATTGTAAATTCTACAGCTTGCTCATCAAGGTTCTTTCTCGCAAGGTGTCAGCTATACAAATTCTCAGGTAACCTCCCATTCTCTATCTCACGTGATATGTCTCTTCCTGAGCTTCTGTGGCAGCGTCATTTTTTTATAATAGAGAAAATGCTGAGTTTACAGTTTGGACTCATATCTTAATTGCATTTAATTGTTTTTTTGTTTCAAAATCTAAAATTAAATAGTTACTAGGCGCAAACAATTTGGTTTATGACAGTGATGGGATGCAAGACTTGATGACATATCCTTCATAGCAGGAGTTTCCAGGTTTAATTCCAGTGCTTCTGAAAAGATTATATTTAAGGCTTTGAATATGATTAAACAGTTCCATACTATGCCATCCATAATACAATTTTTATTTTTTATTAGAAGTCGCAATGCCAAACATCTATCTGAGAAGTAGTGCTTTATAATTCTTTACCATAAGATGAGCCGCAACCACAGCTGGCTTTTATTGCACTATATGTGCTGAATAGCAGTTTCTTGGTTTTTGTTGGCCTCATAAATTGAGGGCATAGGAAGCTGGTGCCTTGTTAGTGTCTTGGAGATTCTTATTCCTAATGAAGTATGCATAGCATGTAGAATGGAGAACCTTAAAAGCCGCAATAGCCCTGGACTTCTGTCTTTTCTCTATTCCATAAAAATTGATTGGGATACTCTATATCCTTGGTTGCAATTTTGCTTCCTTCTGGTTCTGACCTCAATAATGGGAATGGTAATTTATTCACTCAAAAAAAAGAGGCTAGTTGATCTGAAAGGCATGTGAATAATGGCTTTTGGTTTCATATAACCCTCCTCGTGGATGGATGCTATCTTTTTTAATCTTGGACGCAGTTTGGGCTTGCTAGCTCCACTCCTTATAATTATGTTTTGATTGTAGTATATCAAATGATTTACCAAGGTTATGAGAAAGGTATTCCATGTTTTCAATTTCATTAACTATTGTTGTTTTAGCTATCGTTGTTTGAAGTTTAAAATACTTTGGGATGCTGAGTTGTGAGATTTGGCCACTGCAGTGTCTTGTGCGATAAGTCTGCCTCCAGGCAGATGCCTTACGAGTTGATGTGTCAGAAGTGATCAAATCAAAATTATTTGGGTTCTTAAATTTAATGGTTCCCGTACTCAAAGATGTTGATGTCAGCATCTTTTATCCCAATCGCAGATTGTATTGCCCCATCTCCTTTGCCTGATGGGTTTTAAACCTGTCTTTCTTTGATACTTGCTTAGCGTCTTAACATTAAAACATGAAAAGTATTTGGGAAAATATAGCTTTTGGTCTTGAACTTTTCCTCAATTATCAATTCATTTTTTTAACTTTGACTCAATAGCTCAATCCCCATTGTTTTTTTGACTCAAAACAATTCAATTCTCATAATTTTTTGATTTAGTAGAACTTAGTCTTGTTTGGTTATTAGAAAGGAATGGAATGGAGTGGATTGAAAAAAAAAGGTGAAAAATGAGATGATGAAAAAGAATAGTAAACCACATTTATAAAGGAGAGGAGTAGTTTAATTTATAAGGTTGGAATTCATAATTCATTAGATTTTTGGAGGATATGATAATTCGTACATTTGTAGTATGTATTAATGAGTTTTATCATGCTTATCATGAGGAGGAAAGGTGATTTAGTTCATTTGTGTGTTAGTTTTTTTAATTTATTCTTTTCCATTTCTTTCTAGTAATCAAACGGGATCTTAATCTCTATAATTCTGTAACTTCATAAAATATAATAATTGAGTTGTACCAAGAGTTCAAGGATTAAATTAATGAGTGAGAGAATTAGGTATAAAGTTATTTCATCCCAAAGTATTTTATACCAAATTATTCTAGCATGGAAGTCTTGACTTTTTTTAGAATACCATATTTGGATTTTTTCCCTCTGTTGCGAAATTTTATGCTTTTGTGAAAATCGTAGTTTAAGGAGTTAATGTCAGCACAGTTTGATAGTTGACAGTTTCTCATGCATACTATTGATTTAACCTTTTCTTTGTCGGTAAAAATCAGCCTCAGGTTCAACGTATGATGGTTCCAATGCAAGGCCCAGAATAGGTGTATTCACACTCCGTCAATAAGTTGTGGGATTTGAATGTTATTGGAGATTTGGCAATCGCCAGTGGCAATTCGACATGTTTAGTGCATTTATGACATTAGGTGATGTTGGTTCTCGTTTCCGGATTTTTTTAATTTTCTCCCTTCGCGGTCTGTATATTATATTTGAAGCAGCATTGTTGTTTCATAGTGTTAATGTAAATGCCGGAACCAAGTATGCTTCACTGGTTCTATCTGGTGTTGTGGCGTACCAAATATTCTATTTTTGCCTTTGGATATCTGGAAGTATTATTTGCTCGTCACTACCAGTCCAGTCTTTTGTACTTGCTCGTTTTGGCACGAGAGCGCGCGCGCGCGCTGAAAATCCTTAGCGTTTTTACTTTATTTCTTGCATCGGCATGTATTGGGTTGAGATGTTTTGTCTTTTCTGTGTCGGCTGATTCTTCTTGGTCGGGAAAGAGAAAAAAAAAAAAAGAATCTAACTGCACGGGCGTTGTACTGGGGTTGTTCAAGGTGTTAAATGCAAGCTGTTCGAAGTTCATGAGTCACTACCATACGCCTTAATTTGTGTAAAAACGAAATGATCGAAACTCTTCAAATTTATGTTGATAATTAAAGCGCTTGCAAATTGCAACGGGTGGCCAGTTGAAAACTGAAAAGTGAGGGGTGCCTATGCCAATGCTGGGTTGCCATGTGGTTGGCGTGCGGCAGTATCGTGACCCTTTCCTCCCTCGATCCGTTTGGTCATGGTGGACGATAAAGCCATGCCTTCTCTTTTCTTTTCTTTTTCCCTATTATTTAATTAATATTTAGCTATTAGTGAGGCTTTTACCTTCCACTCCTAAAGTCTCTTGCCCCTTCAGTGCCTCTTGCGTATCATTTTTCTTACTCGGATTAGCACTGTTCTGTTATTTTTCGAAGTAAAGTAGGCATTATTTATTATTGACTCTGGTGTTCATCTATACTTCAGCGCTAGGAGCTGCCCTCACTTTTTATCTGTCTTATTTCACATTGACGCCAAAAGGAGTCCATTTATTTCGTTTCTTTAGAGTAGGAAGAAAATAAGAACAGAAAATTATAACAGAATACTAGAGGAAAAGAACATTCTTTACTCTTTATTTTTTTTTCCCTAATTTCCTTCCAGAATGAGGGGAGAGGGGGACTAAAGGAAAAATTTTATGCTGGGAAATTTATTTTATTCGCATGTTTGCTAAAGATTATATACTTAATGCAATTATTTTAACTGTTAACTTGATATTTTAATAAATGTAACTAATATGAATTAAATCATATATTAAAAAATGTTAGGTTAGGGTTTTCTTTCTGGGGCCAAGCACTTGATTTCTCTGCTTTTATATATGTAAAACATAGTTTTACGGAAATGCATTTTGATTATAAAAATAAATGCTTTTTTTAAATTATAAAAATAATCTTTCTTGCATGATTTTTCAAAGATGACCTAATAACTTGATTCCTATTTAAAATATATACAATTTATTCTTTAATATTTATAAATTTACGATTCTTAGTTCTTAGATACCAGTACAGTGACGACGGATGACTAAATACGTAAGATATTTTAATATATAAATCACAGATTGTCACTCATAAAAATTAAATAGGTGTATTTATATTTTTAAAAATTAAGTTAGCTGACAAGGAAACAGTAAACGATTACAAAAATATATGATTTCATTTATAATTATAATCTAATGACTAACTGATTGTATAATTGGAATATCAAAACTTCATGATTTGGAAATTTTGATTTGATACAAATCAAAATATAAGAAAAAATAAAAACATATTTTTATTATGAAATAAACAATTATAGATGATTAAAATGAAAATTAATCAAATTGTACATGGATAGTTTAGATTTATTAAATAATTATTTTCTTAATAATATAATAAACAAGTGTAAGTAATATTATTATTTGGAGTGTGTGTATAAAATATTATTCAAAATTTCATGATCAAAGATGAATTAAATCCCAAATCACGATTTCATTAATTAAAATATTAAAATGGAATGATTTGAAAATTAAATTATGATGTACAGTTTAATGTATATTTTTTTGGCTGGAAATGTTAAAAACTTTAAAATATAGTGTTTAGTTATAAAAAAGCAACCACATCTCAATTATAAAATTGTTAATGCTAACAAATTATTATGGATACACTAAGATATTTTAAATAAATCTAATATAAGTAAAAAAATTTTATGTTTCACGGGTTATTATTATAATATATTTTAAAATTATTAAGTATTTATCTGAATTTTGAAATTAAAACATTAACCCTAAACAATTCTCCAAAATCTTTTAAATTTAAAAATGTAAAAATTGACTCGTTCAAACTTCAAATTATTCTGTTTCGGCAGCCAAATTTATAATATCTGTTAATCAAATCATTCCCCTGTAAAATGATTTATGGAGGATTGCGTGATGAAAAGATCATAACAGAAAGAATTGAAGTTTTTGTCATAAAAAAAAAAAAAGAATTGAAGATTTTGAACACGAGTAGTTAGACATGTTCAATAATTATTGTGATAAAATATAAATAAAATAAATGGTTAACATGAAATAAAGATTTTAAAAATAAAAAGACAAATAATTCAAATTGAATATGAGTAGTTAGACATGTTCAAAAATTATTTTCTAATCAACAAACAATGGATTATAGGCAGTATTTTTTTTTGGAATGAGCACTAAATCTATACTGATTTGTTTCCTCGTTTGTTTCCTCGTGTTTCTGATTTTTATCATGAATCATATAAATCTAGATCAGGTGGAGTAATCGGTAGGATAATAACTAACAATTATTCCAGATTAAAAAGTAACGACACATCAGATACATAATTTATGAATAATAGAAATTATCCTCGAGATTAAGAGACAGGCAAGCCCAACCAATGGGCAAAGGAAAAAAAAAACTGAAGAGCAAAGCCAAGTGGCTGCAGTTCCCTTCTATGCTTATAGCTAGAAGAAAAGATTAGTTTCTCTAAATAATGTAGTTTAGTTAATTTAGTATCATTAATCCCTTGGGAAAGGAATAAACACATCAGACAAATAACGAAAATCATGAATTAACCATTTGGGCTAATTAAGATTCCAGGCCCATTGCTTCATCAAACGTTCTAACTTGGGTTGGACGATTGGCATCATCTAGTATTCTAGTCCACTAATCTGATGGTTTAAAATACATCACAAAAAAAGAATAGGATGCTTATCTTTGTGGAAACACCACTCAACCCTCAGCTAATCGGTTTCGTATTTGATTTGGATCACACGATTTTGGAGCTGCATCGAGATTCATTTTACGTCATAAGCAGACAATCAGTATCTCAGTATGAGGTTTACTTAGGATTAATATCTTATGCATTACGATTTACACTACATCCGTGTGCCTCCCTGGCCTTTGCCTATACATATTTTTATTTTTGTTGGGAAAACTTAAGTTTCTCTTTCCGTCATCGCTGTTCTCGTAGAAACCTTAATTTAATCTCTCTGGACTCGGCAGAATTCGGCGATGAAGTGAGACGAAGAAGAAGCGAAGGGAAGGAGAAGAACAGCCTTAATATTACCATAACATATTTTTTTTTTCTTCCATAGAAAACTGGTTCTTCGTCTTTCTTTAAGACCGATTAACCACTACTAGGTAACTCAACCATAAACCATTGAACCTTTGAGGTTGAGTCTTCAACTTCCTCCTCACTTTTTCGGTTTTTTTGGCTGTCATTGCTGTTTACAGTATGATTGCTTTGTCTCTTTTACCTGTGGATTTTTTCGTTTACAAATGATCAACGCTGGACGTGTTTGCATATTATGTATATGTGTACATGTCAATTATATGTGCCCTCTGAGTGTTTCCGTTTCCTCGCCCATCATTTTTGCTTTTGAACTTGTTGTGTTTAATTTGTTTAGTGCCTGAGAATTGAGTTTTCCCTAAGAGCGTTCGGTGTCGGTTATCTTTCGAGTAGTACGAGTTTGTCCTTCCTTTTTCATCGATCACTTTCCTATCGATTTAGTCTTTTGTCTCTGATACGATTGCCTTACTGGGAAAGAGGTGTCACGAACGCTGTATCACATTTTTGTTACGATCCTGATGGCTAAATGCAGGGATTAATTTTGAAGATAATAGGAAATAATTTCCAATGGTCTATAGGGACGAACCTTTAACAATAGAACTGAGGTTGTTCTAGATTGGTCTTGAATACTTCTGCAAGAGGAAAAGAGCAGAGTATCCTTTGTTTCTAAATTAAGATTCATTTGGGATGCCTTTGTTTAAGAATTTGTGGTAATGAATGACAATCTGAAAAAGATTTTGAACTGCACAGGTGTCTATTTGCATTGCTGGATAAAAACAATTAATGGAAAATCGAGGCCAGAAGCGCCCAGAAATGGTAGATGAACTACCTGCTGATAAACGGGTGTGCAGTGCATTGGACTTGAGACCGAGTTCCTCTAACACATCAAATCAAATCCATACCGATTCCACACAGTCAATGCTGGAGACCCATGATAATGACATGGATACTTCATCATCTGCCTCAGCTTCAAGTCGCTCAGAGGGAGAACCTGAAAAGGATTCAGCTTATGGGTCATGTGATTCAGATGACATGGAACAGCATTACTACAGTCTCCGAGGCTACCATCGGCAGAGATTATCTAGCGATCATGGGAAGTTCAAAAAACTTATATCAAGTCTGAGTGAAGAGACTGAGCCTTCTGCTCAATTAGCTGTTCTTACAGAACTTTGTGAAGTTTTGTCATTTTGTACAGAGGGTTCACTCTCCAGCATGACCTCGGATTCATTATCACCGCTACTGGTTAAGCTGGCAAAGCATGAGAGCAACCCAAACATAATGTTGCTGGCTATAAGGGCTATCACCTATATATGTGACGTGTATCCTCGATCAGCTGGAATCCTTGTTAGTCATGATGCTATTTCTGCTTTATGTCAAAGATTATTGGCTTTTGAGTATCAAGATGTAGCTGAACAGGTTATTCATGGTTGTTTATTTGCAATATATCTAATTGAATTTTTGCCCTTATATAGTATGAAAGGAATATATGGTTATAGATCTTGTGTTAATGTAGTGTCTCCAAGCATTAGAGAAAATATCCCGAGAGCAACCACTTGCTTGCTTACGTGCTGGGGCTATTATGGCTGTTCTAAATTACATTGACTTCTTCTCAACAAGCATTCAGGTAAGCCTCAAACTCAACATGGCATCATCCTTGTGGAAGTTGGCCCTTTTTACAAAAAACTTTTAAATCCAAGAATTTATCGGCTTTAGTTGTTAGAGGGCTTCTTGATGAAATAATTCTGTTTCACTAACCCCTCCACTCCCTCAAAACACCTATTCAGAGAGTGGCTCTTTCTACTGTGGTGAACATATGTAAGAAGCTTACTTCAGAAAGCCTATCACCTTGCATGGAGGCTCTACCTATTTTATGCAATCTTCTTCATTATGAGGATCGGCAGGTACCAAGAATGGACTTTGGATGATGATTCTTTATGTCCTCTGTGTTTTAATATTCCTTTTTTAATAGTTATTAACCTTCTATGCTTAATTCCTCAGCTTGTGGAAAATGTTGCCACCTGCTTAATTAAAATAGTTGAGCAAGCTGGTCACTCATCCAAATTATTGGATGAACTTTGTAAGCACGGGTTGATTCAACAAGTCTCACATATTTTAAGTTTAAATGGCCGGACAACTCTATCTCAACCAATTTATAATGTAAGAATCCCCCCCCCATCTTGCAGTGTCTACATTTCCTAATTTTCTCTATTGTCTTTGAATATGATATGAGCTTATGATTTTGATTGGCAGGGATTGATTGGACTACTCGTCAAGCTTTCTTCTGGTTCAGTTGTAGCCTTCAGGACTTTGTATGAGCTAAATATAAGCAATGTATTGAAGGATATCTTGGCTAAATCTGACCTTCCACATGGGATATCATCTTCTCATCCCATAGGCGGACATTGCAATCAGGTATACAGCTTAGTCTGCAGTACTGTTTTGTCTTTCACTGTTTTCATCCACACAATTTAAGTAACTGTTGCAACTTGACATTCTGTGGTTAATGTTTTTCAGAAAATAAAACCAATATCTTGGCCTCCAATCCATCTTATGATCATGTCACTATCTTATGGATTCATTAATTGCATGGGGATTTAGAAGAATGGTGTCATGTCTTTTCAGGTCATTATTGGGCTAGGTTTGCATATTCAGTTTTGGGGCTGTCATTTTAAATGCAGAAATCTTTATAGCAAAGCATTTAAGTTCTGTCTTCAAATATTCACATTTAAGTTCTTTATGGCACAGTGGCATCAGGCCCTCCCCATAAAAAGGGAGGTTGCCTATTTGAACCCTAAGTGGTGTAGTCGTCTGTGTGTGGGTGGGTGAAGGGTGTGTGTGTCTCCCTTCTCTATCTAGAATTCACCAATCAACTCCTCAGAGTCCTCTCCTATGAGTTGCACACAAGCATCTGTTTCTGTTAACAAATAAAATAAAATAAACCTCGACTATTGAAAAGGAACCTTACCTGAAATTCCACTTAATTCAGTGGCCCTCCAGTCCATGCCCAAACCACAATTCATCGATTCTGTAGGCTAAGTAGTGCTTGGTATGACTTGTGTAAATGTCATTCATTTTAATCATCAAAAAGCAAGCATGTTGTTTTTCACACCAGTGATATTATTTTGTGCTTCAAACTGAAAGTATAATGTAGGTTTTTTTGTTTTTAAATTTATTTCTTAGTAATATTTTTTGCTAATTTATGGCCCCTGTTGTCACGGTCAGACTTGAGAATCTAATCTATAATTGTTATTTGACCTCTGAATTTTTCCTTCCCTATTCAGAAGTAGAGATTGGAAAGAAAAAAGCAGGATAATGCTATATAAACATAGTTTATAGCCTTTCTAGTCAAAAACAGCATGTTTACTAAGTGAATTTAGTGAACCACAGAGACGGATCTGGAGGGTCATAATTGAGCACGTTGCACTTTCATTGGTTTTTGCCTAACACACTAACAGATTGCTTTTATACCGTTTCAAAATTATCTAATTCAAATGCATGTTGGATATCTTGAATTCATGAACTATCGCATCCAAGGTCTTTGGAATATCCAATATAATTATTCTCCAACTCCATGATACAAAGAAACTTCTGATAGACATATGATGTATAATATAGATCATGTTTGTCACACTGGCCATTTATTGTGTACACATACAATTCAAAATTCGAAGGTTTTATGCTGTAAAATATGTAGCTGAAGCGTATATATATTCTTTTGCTACATAAAATGTTATGAGCTATGTCTTTCCTATACTGCAGCCTTTGAGAGGATTTGGAGTTTAGATTCAAACTCTTGCCACATCTGTTGAGTTTTGTTATTGGTATTAAGTTCCTTTCGTTGAAGGGAGGCTTCAATCTGCAACATATTACTTGGTTCAATTTTTTCTCTATAAAAAATTCAAGTTTGTCCTATTTTATGAGACTTTTTTTTAAAAAAAAAAATCAAGTGAACATTGACTGAGAATTGATGATAATGTCAGGTATATGAAGTTCTGAAATTGCTCAATGAGCTTCTCCCTAGGTCTGACAAAGATCAGAATGATCAACTACTGCAAGACAAAGAATCCTTTCTTGTTAATCACCCAGATCATCTGCAAAAGTTTGGGACGGATATAGTTCCCCTGTTGATCCAGGTTGGTTTTTTAGTATAGACATGTTTTCTTTTTTATGTCCTTTTCATTATTTTGTTTTACCTGCTTCTCCGTTTTGCAGGTGTTCAATTCTGGTGCAAGTTTAAATGTTTGCCATGGATGTTTATTTGTGATGCACAAGTTAGTTTATTTGAGCAATTCTGACATGCTTGTTGAGTCACTTAAGAATTCTGGCATTTCAAGGTAAAGCAAGTTGCCTTATCCTCAGAGTTGAAGTATTAAATTAAATAATTTTGATAAATTATTTATTTTATCTAGTTAATGTTGCAGTTTTTTGGCTGGAGTATTCACTCGAAAGGATCGCCATTTGATGATATTAGCCTTACAGATTACTGAGATAATTCTTCACAAGTTTTCAGATAATTTCCTGAAGTTGTTTATAAAGGAAGGTGTCTTTTTTGCCATTGATGCGCTATCAACTCCAGGAAGCTCTTCAGGGTTGATGTTCCCTGTGTTTGGTGGCATTCGATTGGCATTTGACTCAAGTCAAAAGTCTTCTTCTAGGGACCTTAAATGCCTGTGTTATGCGTTTTCTACTAATCACTCTGGCACAGCTGTATTGGATGCTGGAACTTGCAAGCTTGAGAAGGACTTAATTATTAATATTGCAAAGAATATAAAGTCAAATTTCTTAGCACCAGAATTATATGATTCTGAAAAAGGATTGACAGAAATTCTTCAAAATCTCAGAGCACTGTCTGTGGCATTAAATGATTCACTTGGCTCACCCACTAGCGATTGTTCTCTTGCTCTGCCTGAAGAGAAGGTTGATGATATATTATATCGAATTATGGAGAAGATTACTGGCAAGGAACAAGTTTCTACTTTTGAATTTATTGAGAGTGGAATTCTAAAATCACTGATAAACTATTTATCTAATGGTCTACTTATGAGGAAGAATGGTGGAAGACAGGGTGGTTATGATGTTGTAATTGAAAAACGATTTGAGGTTCTTGCAAGGGTATGCCTATCATATCCTCAGCTTCTTTCTGGAGACACACGCTTTTCTTTTCTAATACAGAACTTGCAGGGTGCACTGGCTTCTTTGGAGGCTTTTCCTGTTTTTCTAAGAAACGGACTGAAACTAAGGGATTCATATGCTACTGTTCCAAATAGATGTCCATTGCCTTATCCTTGTCTGAAAGTTCGTTTTGTCAAGGGTGAGGGAGAGACACACCTTAATAATTACGCCGAGGATCTTCTTTCAGTTGATCCTTTTTCATCCTTAAATGATATTGAGGGATATTTATGGCCAAAGGTTAGCTTGAAAAGCACAAATCATGTAAAGCCATCATCCAGCCAAGTACCATTCCAAGCAGAAAGTCCACCCATTCATCTACCGTCAAATGCAAGTTCCTCTCAATTAAATATTGGGCCTGATGTTTTGCTAGCCAATATAATTGAGACACAGGTTATATTTCTAAATTCCTGGTTACTGATTCAGTGAAGCTGCATTCTAATTCTATATTTTTTATTGTTTTATGTATTTTCCTTTTGGGGCTGGAGGTTGTTGCATGAACCTCATGATGCTCTTATTTTTTACTTTTTGTAAGGCGCCTGGATTTTCTTATAAGCAGATCTATTTATTTTGCAGGGAGAAGAGACAAAGCTGTTACAACCTAGGCATGAAAAAGCTGTCAGTGCAAATCCAGGGGAATCATCTTCCTCTGAAACTCATGTGAGTTCAGCAATTGTTGCAGAACATATATTTGGTTTTTATCTGTGTCGACCTAAGGTTATAATGGATCAATGATTATACGCTTGTCATTTTATGGGTTTTATTACCCATTACTACTGCTTAATGGTTAATTCTAAATTTTCCTTTTTTATGTTGAGATTCGTTGTTGTTTTTTTTTGTTTTTTTTTTTTTGGGTACCATTCACTTGGTATTTGTGTTGTAGTTCTTATATCTTTTTAATCTTCAAATTTCTATTAAGCACAGTTCTAATATATATGTGCTTTAGCTTATATATTTACTTTTATGCTTATATTCAACAGGGGCATGAAGAGCGAGAACCACAAACGTATGCAGAAGCAGGTCCAAAATTGGAAAGACATTTGGCTTCTTGTAGTAATGAAACTGAACGAAAGCTTGTTTTTTACCTCGAAGAACAGCAGCTGGATCCTAAATTGACACTGTATCAGGCAATTCTTGGTCAAGTAATGAAACAAAATGACTCTTCCTCTGGTGAAAAAGTGTGGAGTCAAGTGCACACAATAACTTATAGAATGGCTGTGAAATCTGAGGACGTAGCCCCTCCAGAATGTCTTTGTTCCCCTAAAGATGTTGTTATCATCAATAAAGTTGCAGCTTATATGCAGTACACTCCTTTTTTCTCTGACATATTCTCCTGTGAACTTGTTTCTGATTTAGAGAAGTCAAACCCTACTTATGATATTCTGTTTCTGCTTAAAAGCTTGGAAGGCATGAATAGATTTATCTTTCACCTCATGTCTCGTGAAAGAATTTGTGCTTTTGCTGAAGGGAAACTTGATAGCCTGGATAGCCTAAAAGTAGTGGTTCCTTCTGTCCCACAGAATGAGTTTGTGAGTGCGAAATTGACAGAAAAACTGGAACAACAAATGCGGGATCCTTTTACATTCTCTATTGGTGCGATGCCTCTGTGGTGTAATCAGTTGATGGTTTCATGCCCTTTCCTATTTAGTTTTGAGGCAAGAGGCAAGTACTTCAAATTGGCAGCATTTGGTCAGCAACAGATTCAACCTCATCCGTCTTACAATGATTCAGCAGCAAGCAACAGGCGCCTGAGCCTTGGGGTATTGCCTCGAAAGAAATTTTTAGTTTTTCGCAACCGGATTCTGGAATCTGCTGCACAAATGATGGAATTACATGCATGTCATAAAGTAGTTCTTGAAGTGGAATATGATGAAGAAGTTGGTACTGGTCTTGGACCAACGTTGGAATTCTACACCTTGGTCTGTCAGGAGTTCCAGAAAGTGGGAATGGGGATGTGGAGAGAGGATAATTGGTTTTCTTCATTGAAGACAAACTTGCAGGCTGAGACGAGAATTATGCCTCCCTGTGGACTCTTTCCTCGTCCGTGGCCTTCAACTCTAGAATCATCTGGTGGTATACAGTTTTCTGAAGTAACAAAGAATTTTTTCCTTTTGGGACAAGTTGTTGCTAAAGCTCTTCAAGATGGAAGGGTTTTAGATCTTCACTTCTCCAAAGCATTCTATAAACTTATTCTTGGAAAGGTACACCAATTCTACATGCTATTTATGAGCTTCACTCGAACTTGAAGCCTAACATCCAAGAATTATTTGCTTACAGATAGTCATCATGTTTGACTTGGTCTCTTTATTTTCTTACCATTTCTTTAGGAACTTTCTCTGTATGACATTCAGTCATTTGATCCTGGGCTTGGTAGCGTGCTTCAAGAGTTTCAGGCTGTTGTTAACCGGAAAAAATTTTTGGAGTCTGCCTGTGGAGACAATTACGTGATGGAATTTGATGCATGCTTTCGAGATAGAAGAATTGAAGACCTTTGCCTTGATTTCACTCTTCCTGGGTATCCTGACATTGTTCTTACTTCTGGGACTGATCACACGGCAGTAAGATATTACTTGATTTATTGTATTTGTTTTTGTTTTGATATTTCTTTGGTAATAAGAATTCATTTGTTTTGGTAGGTGAATATGAGAAACCTGGACGATTATGTTTCACTTGTTGTGGATGCCACTGTGAAGTCAGGAGTTTCCAGACAAGTTGAAGCCTTCAAATCTGGTTTTAATCAGGTTCTGCCATCATTCGCTTTGTTTAAATGATACTTAAAATACTTTCTAATCTCGTTTAGTTTTTAACAACAGAGATAATTAATATACAAACCTTTTATATTACTATATTTGCTCTCTCTCTCTCTCTCTCTCTCACACACACACACACAAATGTTCAAGAGAATTTGGGTTTACATATTCTATGATGAGCTAAACGAATTTGAGTTTAAAGTTAATGCTTGTATGGTTTGAAGGGTTGGAATCGAAAATGATGAGATGTGGTTCCAATTGAGGCAGAAATAGTTACTGATTAAACAAAGACTATCAATTGAAGAAGATTCTTTCTTGTTTTTGGGCTTTATGTTGATCATAAGGTTGTCAGCTTCAGCTCCCATTTTCTGCTATGTAATTGCCCCCCACTAAAACGTTACAGAATGCTCCTCCTCCTCCTTTTTCTTTAGATCTTGTGATAGTCAATGAATTGATAGTTTTTTTTTTTTTGGACGTTGTGATTGTGAATTATTTGACTTTTTTTTTTTAACCTTGTGATTGTCATGTATTTTTTTTCCCAACTCCAGGTCTTTTCCATTGAGCATCTTCGCATTTTTAGTGAAGAAGAACTTGAGCGATTACTCTGTGGAGAATTTGATTCTTGGCCTGTATGTATATATTTCATTTCTCAATGTGTATAAACCTGTTTTTGCGAAGAGGAAAATTATGAAAACAGCTAAAATTTAATAATCTCTTTTTAGCAGTTCAATGAACTGGCAGATCACATTAAATTTGATCATGGGTACACTGCTAGCAGTCATCCGATCGTTAATGTGAGCATTCCTGTTATTCAAATGACATTATATATGTTTTTGGTTGTTTCAACTGTAATTTTGTTAACCCAATCCCATAATCTGTTGCTTACTGCTGTGGAATTTCAGTTGCTGGAAATCATTCAAGAATTTGACCACGTACAGCGAAGAGCATTCCTGCAGTTTGTGACTGGAGCACCTCGACTTCCTCCAGGAGGATTGGCATCTCTTAATCCTAAGCTGACTATTGTGAGAAAGGTGTGTGGATGCTATACCCTATAAGATGAAGCTCTGTTTTTTACGCTAGGCTTTATGACTGTTAACTGTCGTTATTTTTGACAGCATTGTACCAACCGGGCAGACACAGACTTGCCTAGCGTGATGACTTGTGCAAATTACTTGAAGTTACCTCCTTACTCATCAAAAGTACTTTTTCATTATTTTCAAACTTAAATGACTAAAGCCTTCAGAAATTAATGTTCATAAACTGGAGTCTTATTTTCTTTGGTCCCTTCTTTTTTATATAAATTCCAGGAAAAGATGAAAGAGAAGCTCTTGTATGCCATAACGGAGGGACAAGGATCATTTCACCTTTCATAAGTTCATTCTCTTCACACATCTGCATTTCAATGCTGAACCTGTAATTATTAGAGTAGTCGCTAGAGATGTAGACAAGGATCTGGATGTGTTGCTGGCAAGAGTGGTGGTGGTTGGAAGAGGAGCTGATTTGCTGCTGAAGGAGAAGATGCTGCAGTCTTCACTGACTAGAATTGTTGGGGTGTGTACATAGCCCGCAAATACAGGAAGTTCATTGACTTGGGTTGGTTGTACAGAAACCAGGGGGTACTTTTAAGTGTTTTCTCTTTAGATATTTTCATGTACAGAATGGTGTACAGAAATCACTTTGGATGGTGGCCTTTTGTTTAACATCAGTAGTTGACTTTCGCCTTCAGCGTCTCAGTATTTCTGCTATATATTTGATTTTCAGGTAACTTGTATATTCTTGCAAGGGTATACGCAAATCATGTGTTACTTTCATATGTATTTTAACTACTTTTTTCTGCATTTTATTTATCGTCCCTGTCTGTGATTTAATATCTTTAATGCCTCAGTAGTTCAAGCAGACCATTTTTGATTACCAAGTTCCCTGTATGCTAAGAGCAAGTATCTCCAGCCTACGTAACGTGTCCCCCAAACCATCAAAGAAGTGAAATACTCCCTCGGACCACAATCAACTGAGCCACATGTAAATGAGGGAGGTATTTTGAAAAGAATGACACATGGGGTACAAGTTTTCATATTTTGCAATTTGTATTTTTTCTTTTTTAATATTTTGCGCCCCTTATTTTAATATGCTAAGTTTAAAATTCAATTCAATTTTATTTTTTAGTCTGGATTTGTTCAATTTTTTAACTCAATCTAATGAATATTAGCCTATTACTGTACTTAAATACTAATATTGTTTATTAATTATTTAAAGAAAAAAATTAATTTAATTAAATCAGATCTGTGTTATCCTCATTTTGAATATTGGTCAAGGATTGATAAAAAAAAAAAGGCAATAAAAAATAAAAATTTAAGACTCAAGAATAAATTTATTGAATGTCTTTCATTAGTTCATTATACTTGCACTTGCAGGTCTTTAATTAAAAGTTGAATGAAAAAAAAAAGAAAAAGAGAAAAATAATGAATTTAGAAGTAAGAAAAAGGTTTTTTTTTTTTTTTTGTGTCAAGGATTTTGGTTCCATCATGCCGCCCAACCCAAAATCGTGACTTCATTATTTATCACAATATAAGTTATAATTAATTAATTTATAATTTATGAATAATGTTGGTTAAGATTTTAAATTTTTTAAAATGTTCACATTGAAATTTTAAGCTTCTAAAAATATTCATATATTTTCATTTATATTTTAATTAAATACTCTATGCAATAGCTTTGATAATGATAATTATTGTTTTGATAATGATAATTAAAATTTTAATGCGTGATTTTTAAAAAAATAATAAATAAAGTAATGATATAATTAAAAAATAAATATAAAAATTAATATGCCTTACATTGTAATGTGAAGAAAGCAAATGGGAAACATTCGTTATAAGAGATATAACTTGCCGCCAAACCGACAACAAAATAAATTAATATATTACAATCTATGAAATCTTCAAGTCAATGAATGATCATAAATCCAATACCACCAGCTGGAAGCACATTCGGTGCTCATCAGGGGTGATGAGCACCACATGCTCATCACTCCTGAACGAATGTGTACCGTCATTAAAATACTTTGTTTATTTTTTATTTTTAAAATAAAAATTTATAAAATTTTAAATAAATATATTTATCATTAACATATATCATTTATATTTAATCAAATGAGTCTAATTTTATTAATTTTTTTATAATTTTTTACAAATTGATTATACAGATTTAGTCTGTACTCTTCAGATTTAAAATTTTTAACTTCTTATACTTATTAGATTCAAAATAGTTCAGAATAAATCTGTATCATGAATTTATAAAAACTATAAAAAATTAAAATTAAATTTAAACTGATCTGATTAACTATGAATGATATATGTTAATAATAAATATATTTATTTAAAATTTTATAAATTTTTATTTTAAAAAAATAAAAAATAAACAAAGTATTTAAATCTGGACCGTCCAGATTAAATCTAGACAATCCAAATTCATTTAGGGGTGATGCAGTGCTCATCACCCTTGATGAGGACCGGATGTGCTCCCACCACGAGCCAGCTAGCACGGGGGTGGAGCTAAAAAAAATTTGTTACGAGGAGTTGAAATGATAAAGCATATATTATAATTAAAAAAAATTAAATTTATATATATTATTAATATGATATAAATATTTTAATCCATATATTTATATTTAATTTTATACATATATATACATATAACAAAAAAAATATATATATCTTCATTTTTTAAGTTTTTTTCATTAATTTTTTTAATGATATAAGAATAATTAATTATTATATTTATGATAGAATTTTAAAAAAATTCTTCTCAATATAAACTATTATTAAATTGGTGAATATTTTATCTTTCTCATAAGTATTGAATAATTTAAATGTATTATTGAAATTTAAAGTTCTGTTCAATATAAAAAATTCTATTACTTGTTTATTGAATTTACTGTTTAATTCTTTCAATTGATATGTTTTTCATTCCAATATATCTTAAAATTTTTGTTGTAGTGTTTTATAAAGTTTGTTAGTAATAATTTTCATAATTTTTTTCATCAAATATAAAATAAAAGTAAAATTAAATGCTATCAATACTTTAAAGCAACTGTAACATTATCTTGTTAAAAATAAAAAGACTATATAATAATTATATTTTTAAACTATTACAATAGTTGGATTATATATGTGTAAAAGACTATTATGAAATTAAAATGAAAATTTTATCTAGTATCTCAAAGTTTTTAAAATGTGTCAATTTAGGATTGAAAATATATAACCCTTACATTTTATTAAGAAAAAATAAAAAGTTAGGAGGGTCATGATCCTATTAATCCCTCCCTGTCTCCACCCCGAGTTAAAACACAGCTGCCTTCCTTGTAAAATATGCTTGAGAGAGGTTCCTCATCATCAGATAAGTCATGGAGCTTGGAAATAACTACTATGTTTGATTCCACAATAAAATTGATATGCCTGCGAATTTAATGATTTTAAATCCCCTGATATTAAATTGATCGCTTCTAAATGTTGATACAATCTGTAACGAGGACGAGAGGTCAAAGTTCCAGGATCCATCCCATTTACGAAGCTACTCACATATTAATTAATGTTTTATTTAATACACACAATATTCGTTAACAAAATAGAAAATCTTTAAGTCATTAATTAATTTGTCATTCAGAGATACTTTTTCATGCTGTACTCATCGATATATTACTAAATATATATCAAGATATGATAAACTAGTTGTTTTTATTGTTAATTGAAATGAGTATAGGTTAGATTATATAAAACTTCCTAAATTTGGGTTACATGTCAATCATTTTTATTTTAAAACTTATGCAAAAAACCCTAAATTTTTAATTCTGTGTAAATAACTCCTGCGGTAAATTATTTTATTAATTTTCTGATGGAGCATAAGATGTTATTAATCAATTATCTCTTTAATTTTTTTTCATCCATAACTTCTTTAAACTTTGAGTTATATGCAGTTAGTAATGTACATAAACTATAAGTCATGTACACATAAATCTCCCATTATATGATATTATTTTGGAAAAATAATGGTGAAAGATTATATTTATATAGAATATTCATTTTTTTGGTAGTTATTATTTATTTTTTGAATTTTAGTATAGTAGTTGTCATCATCATCGTCGTCATCATCATCATTTTTATTATTATATTTTAATTAAATTAATATTTATTAAAATATAATTACAGATTTAAAATGATGAAATATAATGACCGGCATATAACCTTTAGAAAAAAAAAAAAAAAAACTTTTGAAGCACTCTAGCACATGCCACGTCGTCCCATTATGATTGTTGAGTCCTCTTCCTATTTATGATTCGAACCGAGAGAGGCATTCTGGTTCGAAACCAGCGTTTCAGTGCCTCATTCTCCCTCAATCCCCCTTCGTTTTGGTTTGAATGCGTACTTGCTCTTCCATCATTCCGAGTTTCGCCGTTCAATGTAGTTCGTTGCTAGCCTGAGGAGAGCTAGTCCTTGGAAAACAGGTTAGCATTTTCTCCTCCTCTTTTCTGGTTACTCTATCAAGGTGTTTCAAATTCATCTAAAAAAATTGCATCATTGTTTCGCATTTTAGGTTTTCCATAATGTCTACTAATTCTGGCCACATCGATTTAAATACCGATGCCATTTTCGTTGATCGGCAAGATGAAGTTGCTGGGTTTGATTCATCAGAAACGAATGCCAGTGTCGTTGTCCCTGCGTCTGTTGATAACGAGGTTAAAGTCCGAGATCATGAGTTTTGCGGGGTTGGAGATGGTCGAGGGGCCAATGAGTCGGTGAAGCCGGTTAATGGTGAAATGTCTTGTGGAACCGAGCGAGAGGGTTTTGATGAAGATACTGAACTCGTGTGTAGAGCGAATGATATGGAGGCAGGGGCAGAACTTGTTGATGAAGTTATCAGAACTGATAAAGTCTTGGATGCTGAATTGAACTATGGCGTTGTGAATGAGCTGGAGTATGGGTACAAGAGTGGAGTTACTGAAAATGGCTCAACTAGCATTGAATTGAAATTAAATAAAGAGGTTCAAGGAGAGGAGAACAAGATCGTGTGCCGTAATGCGGACCAAAATGCTAAAGAAGATTTTAGCGATGAACGGAACGGAAGCGGGCGGAAGTGTCACGTTCATGAGTTAACAGGCCAGGGAGCCATCACTGTTATGGGAGATGAGAGCGATGTCAAAGCTGCTGATGATAAGGTTTCTATGGATGGTCCTAAAGATCAATGTGCCTCAAGAACTGCAGAATCTGTCTACCAACCGCTGGATGGCATTCTACATATGAAGGCCAAGGGCGTTAATTTCAACGAATCTTTGCCTAATGAATTCCCAATTTCAAGGAAGCATCTTTGTCGGGTAGAGACTTCGTATCCTTTGAAACTGCAGAATCTGACAGAGGCATCGCCTTTGGGAAGTATTCAAAACGAGTGCCATGGTCTTGATCTGGTTGTAGATTTTAATTCATGCAGAAAGGCTGTGGAGGTTGACATGAATATGAAATCGATATCTACAGAATTGAATTTCCGTGAGTCTGATTTAGTTTGGGGAAAGGTGATGGGTCATCCGTGGTGGCCTGGCCAGATTTTTGATCCTTCAGCTGCATCGGACAAGGCAAAGAGGCATTTTAAGAAAGAAAGTTATCTGATAGCATATTTTGGGGATCTAACATTCGCTTGGAACGATGCATCAAAGATAAAGCCATTTCAAATGTATTTCTCACAAATGCAGAAACAGAGCAATTTGGACAACTTTTATCATGCTGTTGATTGTGCATTGGATGAGGTCTCAAGACGAGTTGAGTTTGGCTTATCCTGCCCCTGCACGCCTGAAGTGTTTACCAATCTTAAAACCCAAACAATTACTAACGCTGGAATCCAGGAACACTCAAGCAGAAGAGATGGAGGAGACAGGTTTCTGAATGCAATCACTTTTGAACCCAAGAAACTTGTGAACTTTGTTAAATCATTAGCGGAGGCACCACTTGTTGAATTCGATATGTTGGATTTTGCAATAGCACGTGCCCAATTGTTGGCCTTCCAACATTCAAAGGGTTATTCTCAACTGTATGAGCTTTTAGTGAATGATGCGTTGTTCAAAAATGATATTGAAATTATACCCATGAACGTGGAGGAGGAAGGGCAATATGATTTTCAAATTGATAACCAAGGATTGGAAACTGATACTGGCTACTCACACAAGCGTAAGCACTTCTCTAAAAGAGATTGCGTCTGGCCCTGCAAGAAACAAAAACGTTTGTCTGATTTAATGTCTGAGAAGTGTTTGCATCTCCCAAATGACGAACATATTTTAGGTGGGAAAGCTGATGGTGACGAGTCAATTCTGCACTCTTCTACCTCGAAGCAAAAGGCATTTGAGAACACTCCTGATGACTATTGTTATAAATCCCAAAATATAAAGCTGATCCAATTGCACAAAGTTTCTGCAGATGAGATGTGGTCGCAACTTCGCTTGGCTGCTACAGATCCCACAAGAGATGGTTGCTTAACTGTTATGGTGAAGTTTTTTGCAGAATTCAGAAACTTCACTAGTCCACATAATTCCTCGTCAGTGGAGCTCTGCAATGATTCTTACTGGACTGACAGAATTATTCAGAGTATTCCTGAAGAGCAATCACCGTTAAAGAATCAGAATAAGAGGGAAGAGTTTCTGCCCGTGAATCCAACTGAAGGGGGTTCTCCATCCCTCAAACTGCAAGCAGCTGCTGCTGATGGGAAGGAACAGTTTGATGATAGCTCTAAGGGAGATACCCGCCCAGCAGCCCTGATTCTTGAATTTACAAACTTGGATTCTATTCCTTCAAAAACAAGCCTCAACAAAATTTTTGGCCGCTTTGGACCCTTGATCGAATCGCAGACTGAACTGTTAAAGAAAAGTAGACGTGCCAGATTGGTTTTCGAAAGACTTTCTGATGCAGAAACCGCTTTCAGCAGCGCTGGGAAATATAGCATTTTTGGACCTTCGCTTTTTAGATACCACCTCAAGGTTATGCCTTCATCATCCAAAGCCCCTGTTACTGCAGGAAAGCGAGGCAGGAAAAGAAGTTCTGGGGAAGGCGGTGAACTCTAGTGCCTTAGCATAGATTGCTCCAACCTTAGATATGACTTTAACGCTAGGTGTTTTCTTTGTCGATATGGTGGTTCTTATTTTGAGTCTTTTGCTAAGCTAACGCGTTAGCATGCTAATACGTAGGGGTGACAGCAGCCTGACTAATTGATGACGTAGAAATCGCCGGGGATAGGATGAAGCCGATATAATTAAGAATGGTCCATGCTCTAGTAAGTATTACCTGATATGAGGGAAATTTTGAGGTTCAAGCTGATAGGACAGTTTCAACGCTTACTGAAAATCAATGCACATACGTTGCTGTAATTATCAGGTTTATGGTATGAAAACCAATGGCTTTGAATCCCCTGATTACTTTATTTTGCTGGTTTTGGGAAAGTTGCTTCCATTTAAGCTATCCTTTCTTGTTCATAAGAAGCATGTCTGTTGTGGTAATGCTGCCCCCAACCGAGAGAGTGCGATACATATATTATCTCTTTGAATCGCTAACAAGTGACGACTGTCTACGAAATTTTACTCATTAGTTTATATTAACATATTTAATTTCTCGGAATCTAAATTTACTGTTACTATTCTACTGAGACAAGGATTGCTTCATTTGATGAGAAGAAATGTCTTAAACATTTAATATATGTTTAGTGGAAGAACGTCTGCTTTTAAAATTTTGTCCAAAAAAAATAGTATGAGCAACAGGATGCAGCGGTGAAGTCCAGGTTTGAATCTGGCGTCATTTGGTATATTATATGATCCCATGGTATATGTCTCTCTCCTTATATTTACCAGTCGTTTTCTGTTTCCTTTTACGTTTTTGTTTTGTGACTTTTTTATTTGGAAGATTACATCTAAAGACTTAAGAAAAAACTATTCATGGATAAGGATCAATACAAATAAATTATTATTAAAATAAAAATATGAATTTATTTTTTCTCAAATGAGATTAATTATTACTCTTTGTTTGCAAATAAATTCTTGTTAGGTTTTTGAATGTGAGTTTTCCTTTTTAAAGAAGGCTTTCCAATTTACATTTTCTAAATCTCCCATGTTGAATTTGAGATGTGCTATTATGTATCTAAAATTTTTTACAGGGCTTGAATCTCACTGGAGGCTGTGAGATGCGGTGTTGGTTGATGCTTTGTTATTGTATTGCACTAATGATTAGTTTGTTTGTTTTTTCCTTTCTTATTCTGCTATTTTCTTGAATACTAATATTTCTTCTTCTTGTTTTGTTGCTATTTAGATTGTTCTCTTGATTTTTTTGGTCTAGGTCTGTGTGTTAGTTTGATTGTATAAGTTTTTGAGTAGTTTTTATTTTTGACTTTGGCTATTAATATGTGTACTCTACAATATCGCTTAGTTAATCCACTTACTTAATCCTTTAGATCAAACATTATTATGGTAATTAAGAATGGACCATATTAGCCCACCATGATAAATAAAATTCTTTTATTTTAAATGGGATCTTAAATTTTACAACTTAAAGCATAAAATATTTAAGTCAAAACAAACCTAAATAAAGTTATAAAATACATCAAAATATAGGATACCAATTAAACTCAAAAACACTTGCATGAAGGGTCAAAAATGTCAATTTTCAACGACATGAGCCATTCGCCTTGGCATCAAGATAGTGCACGGTGGCTAGATGCTTTTTCGGTCATGTATTAGGGCATATTATACAAAATTTGATAAAAACATGCTATTACATGATAGATCAAGGTTTGAACTTCCAACATGCCTCATATATTTGTCCAATTCCCAAATGCAATAAGTGAGGTGTTCACAAAAAGTTCATATAGTAAACTAGCTAATGATACTTGTTTCACTATCAAGTGATATCATATCAAAAAATTAGACACCCAAGCACAAACCAATCACATTTAAATACCATCTTTACAAATAAAGTGTCCAAAACCCATTTCAAGTGCCTAAAGTTTGAGCAATCACCTAGACCAACTCAATGAACATAGAACAATATGTGTAACACACCATAACACAGTATATATCATAGATCACATTTTAACTTCTCAATCCAATATCATCAAAAAGTACAGTGGGGGGTAATCATCATTTATTCCACTTATCAATCATTTCCCATTCTCAAAATAACTCTAAGCATATTTACACTAGTTTTTTAACCCTAAAAAGACATGTCTACTCATACAAACTGATGAAGAGCATAAAATACTAACAATAATCACAAATGCATGTAATGGTACAAGTAATTAAAATAATTATCTTAGTTGGAATATCATAATAATTATAGATAAGTCAAAAAATAAATACGAGGCTTTATAATAGGAAATCCGACTCCTAAGCCTTAGGAGCCTTCCCTTGTCCTAGTCAGAGCTAATGTCTATAAAATATTAAATGAGGGGTAAGTAAACCACTTAATAACTAAGGTGATCTAGAACATGCTCATGCAAATCAAATAACTATAGGCATGCAAAGTAAGCAATTATAAAACAAATTAACATCATTAAACACATTTTATAATGAAATGCGTGAACATCCATTTCTTCAAACCTCCATCTTTGCTAACTAAGTCCATGTGTTACAAAATAATTCAGAGCTAAAACCTATATGATTGGGTTAGTCTAAGCTCTTCAATCATGAGGGGTGATCCAACCAAGGACCCATACTCATTTATGGATAATAGATTCTCCCATCTTGAATGTAAGGGTGTTACAGAACCATTACTACCAACTTTACTAGTTGGTGTTTAAAGGTGAGCCCTATTACTACCTTTATTAGTTGGGGTTAAGGGCAAAGTAAAGAACCAACACTAAGGCCTCAACGTCTTGGTATGATCTACATGAACCAAATCACTATTTTTGACTAAGGTAAACTCTTATCATCACTATGATCATACTAACATATCACTTGTTAATTCACATACCATGCCCACAATATCATCATCATACTCATATTGTAACATCCCAAAGGTTTAACCCCTAGTTAACTAAGTTAAATTCAGGCAATTTAGTAAATTAACATGGTATGATGGCTAAAGAGGTCTAATCAATATTTTAGGTTGTGGTTTTAGCTCTAGATTTGCATCCGAAGTGAATTCGAGTCACTCGGGCATCAAAAAAAGAGAAAATTAAAGGAAAATGGGTCCGTGCCACATGCTAAAATATACATCACCTTTGTCAAGGTGTACTTTTGATAACTTGTAATGGGAGGATCTTTTTGTACCATGCCACAACTGTGCATGCTACATATACGTTGGTGCATAGTCAAATTTCTGCATAAATGTGTTCATCATATGTTTTGATGATTACAAAATTAAAAAAAATGTGTGTGTTAATACATAAAAATTTATAGATGAAGACAAAACTTTAAGGGCATGAAGAATTATGAAAAGAAGAAGATTTGAAAGATAAGTTATTTATTGCTCTTAGATTCAATGTGAAAACTTTGAGAGCTTAATCACATGTTGTCAATCTTAAAATGAATGCATCATTTTAGGCTCATAAATCTTATTTATGCATCTTAAGACTTGATTTAGTCAATTCAAGCTTGGGAGTAATATCATTCTAGCTTGAATTGGATCATAGAAGTTGAGCTTTTCTCTGCATAATAATTCATGTGTGATTCAGTATAGTCACACGTGTGATTTGTCACTCTAGACACACTAACTAATATTTTATGCCTGAATCAGTAGTGATCCACGCATGATTTATCACCTGTGTTTGTGTGACACCTTGATGAAGCTTTTATGCTCTAATTCACGCAAGGTACCCTTGTATATGCATGCTTGATTTGTTACCTTGTGTTTCCTTGCATATTGTAAAGTCTTATTTCACGCCTGAAGAGGAAGTATTCACACATTTTTGTCACTAAGTCTTTCGAACACATTTTACCTAAATGAGTCTTAAGCCATTTAAAATTTGATTCATATTGTATACTTGTATGATTTGTCATCTAGTTTTAAGTCTTTTAATCATACAATCCTTGATTGAATGCACATGAGTTCCACAAGTGATGTGTTTTCAAAATGGCTCAGTTTTGTAACCAGCCATTTCACATGTGTATAGCAGAGTGTTCCACGTATAGTTGTCTTCCAAAATGATTTAGGTTTTGTAACTAGTCATTTCACACATGATAGTCAACTAGTCCCACACATGATTTGTCACACCGATTGGCCTTGGCATTCTACTAGCCAATTCATGTATGTGTGAGAACTTGAGAGTCGCACACCTGTTTTGTCATACGGAACTTCTTGCATTTTATTTTCTTACAAAACACACATGAATCACCCTGGTGTTCATGCTTAAATTGTCATATATGCTTGTTTGAAACTTAGCTAGCTCCATTTTACACGTGAATTGTCTGGGTTACACACAGGGAATGTCATCAACGGCTAGATACATTGTTCTAACAATTTGTTAACTGCCAAAACTATATATGTGATACAATTCAAGTCTAAAAACAAGAATTATGATCTTTAAGTGAACTACTCATTATTTGAACATTCTTAAAAAGCTTTTAAAGATGTGCATCAAAGTCTTGCATTCATTCATTTTATCATTCTTGATAAAGTTTAAAGCTGTCACATGTTTTTAAAATTTCAAGTGTAATCATCTACTCTTTCAAGAGAGTTCATTTTAGAGAAGTCTTTACTTTGTAAACAAGCTAAAATCTTGAAAAGAGATTTTTCAAGTAAATTGTAACAATTTACTGGTTATAGCAAGGTTTGTTATTGAATCAAGACTAGATAAGTCTTGTGAGTTATATTGAGATTATAAGCACCTACTTAAGCTTGTGAGTTTAGTTAAAAATTTTAAGTGTGATCTTGACAACTAATGTAGGCCAAAATTTAGGCTAAACCAGGATAAATCTCTCATGTCAATTCTCTTAACTTTTTGCTCCTATCTTCTTCTCTTCTTAGTTCATCAAAAAAATTAAGTGTCACCCAATTCACCACCTTCTTGCGTGCCAACCTATCTAACAATATGAGGCTCGTTAGTTAAAAATTAAAAGGAGAAAAGGGAGAACACACACCAAGCTCTGCTAAAGCTCAAGATTTAGACTATTGGAGACATTTTAGAACTTTTAAACACTAAGGATAAGTCTCTTATGTCTATTCCTTTTATCCTTTTCCATTTTCTTAAGTTTGAGTTATGGTTTACTTAGTGTGAATACTGTATTTTGTCCAAGTATTTTTAAATATATTAATAATCACAATAAATTTAACCAAAAAAATGAAACTTTAATAATATATATAAAATGAAAGGATAAAAAAATGAGTAAGGTTTGATATTATTTTAATTTTATCCTGTTGACTAGGATTTTATTTCTTTTATCTAGTTAAAACAACCAAAAATATAAAAATGAAATTTAATTCTTTTTTAAGAGTTAATTAAAAAAATATTGAAATAGAGGAAAAAAGAAATATTGATTCTTCTAAAAATTATATTTCAAAACAAATAAATATAACAAATGAAAGTTAATCCTTTTTAAGGATTATTTTTCAAACAAAAAAATAAAGAAGATATATAAATTTAATTGGTCATTAGAATCAATTTTAAAAATAGAGGAAAAATATTACTTAAATCTTTTAAAATCTCTTCACCAGATTATCTCATCGAAAATTATGAGGATCAACTTCTTGAAAATTAAATCTTTTTAAATTCTTATAGGTCTGGTTGTTTCCCTTAATATATATATATATATATATATCTACACCTGAAATATCTAAAAAATGATGATTAAAATTATAAAAAACAAAAAAGAGAGTGACTTAACCTTAAAACCCTTCAACTAGATGTGGCAAGTAGAGGAAAAGAGGAGATGCACATGCATGCACAGAGAAGAGGAACAAGGCCGACTCACTTTTACCATTCTCTATCTCAGAGGTCAAAAAGTAGAGTTAGACACGCAAAACCTAATCACCTCACATGTATGCTTTAATAAACCCTTCCTTGCATCTACTTTCAAGATTAGATTGTGAAAATTAGCAAGAAGAGGAAAGATCAGAGATGACACCGAAGAAGATAGGCATTGCAAGAGAGGAAATCCAATGTCATGTGATGAAGGAGAAGGTTAAATCAAGTCAAATTTCAATAGATTTGTGCAATTCAAGTATGTTATTCATCTTCTATAAAAGTAGAGACCCATGATAGAATTTAGGGGGATGGAGGCTTAGAGAGAGAGAGAGAGAGAAGGGCTAGAGAAAAGCAGAGGAGAGAACAACTGAAGCAATAGAGGAGAGGTCGAGATAGAGCCATAAGAAGAATAGGGAGAATAGAGGTGATCAAAGCTTTGAGAGGAGATGAATTTAAGAGGGAGAGAGTAATAGTGAACAAGAAAAGAGCTAAAGGAGGAGCGAGCTAAAGCTTAGCAAAGCAGCACATGATATAGAAGGGAAGACTGAACCGTGAAGGGGAGTATATTAAAATGAAGGAAAAAAAGAAGAAGAGCTAATTAGAGATAACTATCTTTGTTAAAAGGTCTAAAGTCAATCTTTGTTTGATTTAATGCATTTAGATCAAAATCAATTCGATGTTCTACTTCTAAACTTTGAGATTGATTCCTGCCTTAATAAAAGATGATATATGTTGCTAGTAGATTTTGTTATTATTGTAATGGTTTTGTATATGCACATGTGCTTATTAGAATGGAGTGCTCTCTGGTTTTATTATTATATATGCTCTTATCCTGAAAAAGTGTTTGTTCTACCTCAGTGATTTATGCTTGTTTAACGCCTTTTACATGATTGGAGATAGATTGGCAATCTATGACCTCTTTTGTTGAAGTACTTTCTTTCCCATTTTCTAAAAAAAATTGATCTCATTATTGTGTTGTTTGCATCATGAAAGATGTCTATTAAGGTGTTTGAAAATATGTTGGTGATTCACAAGGAAACCATAACTTGTGTAGATATCATTGCCAAAAGTGCTCATACAAGCACCCCTTTTAATTCCTATTTTGATTAGGTCATCCTTAAATATATGAATGCATTTATGTATGAAAGGAGTTTAATCTGCTTACATTGTCCTTGATTGCCACTTTTATCAATTAAATATATATATATATATATATATATATGTATGTATGTATGTATGTATGTAGTATGTATGTATGTATGTATGTTGGTGAATATAAGAGTATCCTACCTAGTTCAAAATTTTTAGATAAAGGCCATAGTTTGAAAAATACTTTTTCCTCTCCCTCTCTCTTTTTTAAAGTTCTTATATGGTTGGCATAAGTTAGTATGGGGTTACTAATTAGTTACTTATAATCTCCTGTGTGATATTGTGCCTTTTAATGGTTAAAGGTATAGCTCTCTCATTTTTAGGCTTTCAGGTACTTAGGAATCAAATATTGGTTGCATACTAACTATGGTAATGTGCTAAGCTCAAATGTTTTTGTTCACTTCAGTAAGAGGGGTTGTGTAATTATTTCTTTTTCCAAACTTGTAAATGTTATGCATTCTGAATTTCTTTAAAAAAACTCTAAACTAAAGTTCTATTTGCTATCCCAATTGTTTTGATTTAGCTTTGAGCACATCCTCATCATATTTATGTCTCAAGCCATGAGGGATTTCTTGTGATTGTAAGTTGGATTTTAAATGCATTTTAGCATAAAAAAAATGCATAGACTCAGCAAGTTTGTTAGTGTTATCTTATTGATAAGGATGAGATTTTGATTTGGTGTTAATCATTTTTGGAGAAAAATTAGTACTGTTGGGGAATTATATAAAGGCTACTTACATGGTTTATATGATTGTTGTTTTAAAGGAAGAATGTTGCTGCTTCATTTATTTATTTTTCTTCCTTTTAAATATCTTTTAAGCATCAAGCCAAGTATCTAAGATTGTATGGCCAAGTCAAAAGAAAATAATGGTCCGCTCCCTATTTATTGCTTCTGTGAATTTTATGTTTAAATGAATTATCCTTGAACATATATATCCTTTCATACTCAAATGGTAAACATAAATATCAATTTTTAGATTTTGCCATGTAAGATTTTAAGAGTCTCTGTAAGTATTTAAAATGATTTCATACTATGTAAATGAATAAGATTTCACAGGTATGAATTTATATATGTATATTTTTTTGAATACAAAGCCATAGGAAACCCATGTAAGAGTGAATTTTTATATATTAAACATGGGTTCCAGTGGCTCATTATTTAAATTAACAATTTTGTTTTTATCCTTTCCCAAATATGATTTAAATCAACTAAAAACATTTAAGTGGTATCATGTGAGATTTGTAAAATCTTCATACATATTCGAATTAATCATCTCATCATGTGGGATAACAAATTCTCATAGCTATAGTGATTATTAATTTATATAGTAAATTAATAAGTAGAAATTGTGAATATATAATATAATAAACATTTCAAAACTAATTACTTAAATTAATATATTTAAATTATGGCATGACTAGATCTTTTGGTCACGTGAGATTTTTAAATTTTCATATACCTTTAGGATAATCATATCTTTATGTGAGCCAATAGGACTCCGTAATTGTAACGATTATGATTTTTATAGAAATATTTATTATATGATAAATCAAGAAAGTTTAAAAACATTTTGAAATAATATATTATCTAATAATTTTGTCAAGTGAGATTTTTAAATCTCTGTAGATATTTAAGATAATTATATTACCATATAAATCAATAAAACTTTACAAGTATGACGATTAAATTTTTAAAAAAATATGTATATACGTGCTTAAGAAAATATTATAAATACTTAAAAATATAAGTAAATAAATTAAGTTGTTAAAATTTTTTGTCATGTGAGATTTTAAAATCTCCACAAATATTTAAAATAATTGTATCATTGTATGTGCCAATAAAACTCCACAGTATAGCGGTTAAATTTTTAAAATAATAATAATAAAATGAAAAAATTTAAACTATTTTTCTTTTTCTTATTTAAAATTTCAAAAAAGTGGAGAAAAATAATTGAAATCAAATTACTTTTTTGCAAGTTGAAACACACACATTCAAATTTCATAAAATTATTTTATTTACAAAATAGTAAATTATTTTTAATTAAACTCTCTTAAAAAAATTTTTACCAACAACTTATAATGCTAAACTACATGAACTTTGACCCTATAGTAGAGTATGTAGGTCCCAAGCCTAATTCTAGGTCAAGTTCTCCCTTGTAATTAAATAAATGTTCTTGATTTTATTATTATCATTTGTTATATACCAAACATGTGAATAAGAAAGGGATAATTAAAGTAAATTTAAAGTCATATTAATTTAGCACAATTAACTTCAGGCAACCATTCTCACAAATGGGTGTTATGATATGCCTAACATCTTTCCCGCACTCAATCAACTCTCAAACCTATTTTCTCATTTCATGGACCATCTTTATCTCATTTAAATGTTTCTTAAGATTTTCCTCGACATTTTAGTGGCGACCCTTATTTTGTCGTTTTCATTTTGAAGGTTGAATCTTTGCTCTTATGTGCTATTTGTGTCATATTTTTTAGGTGTGAAACTTAACGAAGAAGATTTTCAATCTATTGAGGCTATGAGCCCAAACCTGTTGATCTAAGTAGATTTAATAGAAATGGTTTGGTTGTTTAAACCTAATAAATATGATTTTACAAGCGCTTGATTGTGGAGCAATTAATTACCAAGATCAGGTAATTAATGAGGTAGTTAGAAAAGTTAATTGCCATCAATAATGATTCAATGGTCTATTAATGATAATATGAATTAAAAGTAGCTATTGAACCTAATGGTATGTTTGAAGGTAAAAGATTATGATTTTTGTGAGTTGAAAGTGTTGAGCTAGAGTATTAGGATTTATACTAATGAGAATATTAATGATTGTTGATGTAATTAATTTGTAGATTAATTATAATTTGGCACCATTCAATCTTTTAAGAAGCTTTGGGAGAAATTACATTGAAGGATAAACTTTTAACTTTTCAAAAGTTTGAGGTAATAAAAAAAAAATTAGTTTATGCATTTGTTTGTTAATTAGTTATAAGTTATTATAATTTGTTGGGGAAGAGATAAATATGCCTTGAACATGTATTGGATGCAATTATGGCGTAAACATTGACTTTAACCTTAATAATATGTTCATGTGTAACTTGATGATAAATGATTTTATTTGTGCATAAATATGCTAACATGAATGAATCATATGATATGATGATGACAATTTGAATTGAATGAGATTGAGGAGAAGATTGAGATTGTAATAAGGAATAAATGTTATAAATAGAAGGCTATATTAGTAAATTTTGATGATTGAAAATGCATACCATGATTTAAATTCTTAAGAGCTTGTAAATCAAGAGTTGATGTATAAGTGTGTGCATATTATGAGTTGAGCATGGGTGCATGGCATGATCCTTGTGGCAAGAATTTGTCGTAGGAAGAGGAGTACAAAAATTGAAATCCAAAAGGTAACGCCATCTTTTAGAGCTTGATGGCTTACCTTTTTATTTTTATTATCTCACTTATTCTTTGAAGAGCTATCCCAGTTGTCTATCAAGGGATTTGAATTTAACTACTATCTATCGATTCATGAGGAGACTAGTTTAATGGTACGACACCTATGGTTATTAGTATTAGAAGAAATTGGGACTCATAAGTAAGTGTAACAATCTTAGTTGTGTAGCTTCTCACTAGCTAAAGACTTGGGTAATCCAATTACAAGGGTGCAGTGTAACATTTTGAAAAATTTAACTTAAGGTTAATTAGGTTATTAAGGATGAATTAGACAACTGAGAGTTAATTTAGATTAAAAGATAATATATAGACAAGTAATAGGTCTATCAGACCCTAGTTAGTGCTTAGAATTAGATCCTAGGTGGTATTAGGCCACATTTGGGCCCAATTAGATGAATTGGGTTTAGAACCTAAATTTTTAGTCTTTGGCCGCAGTCAAAACTCAATTTTGAAGCCTGCAAATCCACATTTCAGCTCAAAAAATTAGAGAGTTAAGTTAAAATTTGAAGTTAAACGAGAAGAGCTTTGCTAGGGCTTGTTGTGAGAATTTAATTGAGTCTATTTGGAGCTTCTAATCACTTAGGTAAGTGCCGACAACTTCTTCTCTTCCTCTCTTGTGCATTTTTATCATTGTTTTTGGCAGTTCTTTAAGAATCCAAAAATGGGTTGTGATTTTTCCTAGAATTTTAACTTCAAAGGGATTAATTGGTGTTTATTTAAGTGTCTAACCTTTAAGTTATGATACTAATAAATTTTTAAGATTTTAAAGTGAGGTTTGAAGTAAATTCTAGAGCTAATTAATTGTGTTAAGAAGGTACGAAGTATTAATGGTGTTGATTAGACTAATGAGAGTCTAAATGAACTAATGGAAGTTAAAAATAAATTCAGTTGTGGGTAAATGATCATAATGATATTTTTAAGTTTAGGCCTTGATTAGAGTTAATTAAAGATAATCAGTCGTTAATAACTATTGATGTGTTTGATTGTAAATTGACCATTGCTAGGGCTATTGAGCTTATTGAAGGCTCCATTTAGTACTCACGAGTATTCTTGGTTGATAAACCAAGAGTTGAGGTAATCAAAAATTTAAGTACAGTATATCATTGTATTTGCATTTACATTTTAAGCATTATTATAGATAACTTGAAATGAGCTTATGGATGAATATGTTGATTTTAAACTATTACCTAAATATGAAACATGACTCATTATGATGAAGTGTTTGGTGATTATATTTATATAGATATTATCTGGTAATTGAAATATGAATTGTGGGCTTAGATCAGCTATGAGTTGATTATATAATAAGCCATTGTAAACTATAATGTGGTATAAACTGTGATAACCGTGCAAGTTCTAAAAATTATAAGGATGATAAATTACTATGATATGTATGAGCTTCTATTCACATTTGTTGATTGAACTTGCATGATTATAATGGGTGAGAATTTACCTTAGTATAGTAGAGGGATTATGATAGAAAATGCATGTGGAGTAGCCTTTATTGAGTTTATGCACAGTGGTTGGCATACATCATTACTACATGTATTTAGTATTGCTAATAACCTACAAGTACAGCATGGGTCAGGCACGATGCTCAGTATCACCTGTCCTGAATTGGATGATGTGGGTCAGGTACTTATGATACTTTAAAATTTGAGTAGAGGGAATCCATAGTTCAAGAGTGAATGTGAGAGCCTTTGGCTGGATGACCCTTCACAATTAGAGAGCGAGGCTAATCCAATCACATGAACTAAACCTATATGAGATAATAGCCCATGAATTCGATTAGATGATATAAGGAGTGGTATAAAGCGGCTACATTTGATCATGCGAAACACATTATAAAGATGCATTGCGAATAATGTTGGTTTGCCTTATGTGATATTAAACTCTTAATTATTATGATTGCCACACTTTAATATACTTGATTAAATTACTTGGTTATGAGATGTTTATCTCACTCCAGTAGTTTAATGTTTACAGGCGAAGATCAAGTTAAGAGCAAAAGGAGGCCTTATAAAGCTAGAGACTAAGTAATCAATTATAATGTTTCTAGTTTTATCTTTTATTTGTAATTTAAATAAAATTATTGCCAACTAGAGATCTTTTATATTAACTTATGTTTGTTTAAAATCTACTTGTATTTGCAGTCTTAAACATTGAATTTAGTTATTTTTTGATTTTCTTAGCCATAGAAGGGTCTGAATGTAACAACCCAATATAAATTTTAATAGTTAATTTGGGTTAATAGAAAATTAAAAAAAATAATAATAAAATAATATTATTAAATTATTATTATAATAAAAAAAGGTGTAAAAACAAGAAAGAAAGGAAGAAGAAGAAGAAAACGAATTTGCTTCGTCCGCCGCCTCAACAGTAACAGTAATAAAATAATAATAAAAAAAAAAGAAGAAGAAGAAGAGAGAGAAAATAATTTAAAAAAATGTGGGACCCACTGAATTTTTATAAAAACTCACCTGTTCCTTCATTTCTTCATTCCTTCTTTCGTGCGTGAGCTTCGGCAGAGAGAGCATCTGTGAGCCAAATTCACCGGTGCAGGGTTTTAAGGTAAGAGTTTTTAATAGGATATTTAGGATGTGATTTTAAACTTTTCAAGACTAAGTAAGTGTTCTAAAATTTTTTCTTAGTCATCCTTTTTCTTTTGTTTCTGAGTTTGTAGTGGTAGAAAATTTAAGATCTGGAAGAGGGATGAATTTATGTTGAATAAATATGATTTTTGAGGTTGTCAGTAGTATAATAAATGTTATAGAGTATAAATTTGTTAATGATCTTTGAATTTATGGCTTATGGATCAAATTCTAAACTAGATCTGAAAATATATGTTGATTTATTGAGGTTTAGATGATTATTTGGGATGAGAAATGAATTATTATGGTTATAGGATTATGATTCTAAGCTAGAGACTTAATTTTTAATTTTTGGGTATTTTAGGTACGAATTTATAAAATAAAAAGAAAATTTTGATAATAGAAATTAGTTTAAAATTTGATTTTTAGATTATCAATGTTTATTGATAATTAAAAGAGGAGTTAAAAATTATACTTAATAGTATTAACTATAGATTTGTATTAAGATTGAGATTAGGAATTATGTTATATTTTTAATTCTATTATTAGAATTATTTTATTAGTTTCAAAAATTGAAACTAATATTTATAAATAATATGTTATTTGTAGATTGTATTACTGGTGAAGATTGTGGTGAGAGAGAAATTTTAAGGAATAATTTATTGAAAAAGCCACAAGGTAACCATGCTTTTAATTTGTGATTAGTGTTACTTCATGTTAATTGGGTGATTATTGAGAAAATTATGAAATTTTTTTAATATTGTATAATTGTGCAATATTATTATGAATTTGTTTGATTATTGTGGGAGGTGTTGGGAGACTTGCTATTGTTGTTGTATTTATGTGCCACGTGGTACGCCCCTATTGGAGCTCAATAGGTGGCTTGTAAGGGCTCGGGCTAATCTACCTTTGGCCGGGTAATTTAGCACCGAGTGAGGGCTACGGCTCGAGGTTAATAGAGGGATATAAGGATGGTTGTTTGTGTTTATTATAATATTCCTTATATTTGTTGGAATTATATTATTTTTAATTCTCACTTAGTAAGCACACACTTAACTGTTTGTATACACTATCATAAATTGGCTTTGGTTACTGGGACTTTTGAGTCTCATTATATGGTTAACAATTTTCAGGAGAAGAGCCACGAGTGACACGTGGAGGAGTCCCAGAGGCTTAGTGGTATAGATCCACTGTCTCTTTTGGGTATTTAATTTATGATTTATAATGTATTATATTGTCAATATTAGGGCTTTTTGTTTATTGTCAATTATATGAATATATAAATGTAATCATGCCTTTCAAACTATTTCTATTTTTAGTACAATTTGGATGACTGTAATTTTAATATTTGGTTTACTTTGGATTGGTTAAAATGGCATGATTATAAGGCCAAATAACTGGCTTGTGTTGAAAATTTATTAAATTGCTTATTTTACTTGTTGGGAGTATAAGGATGGACAAATGTGATTTAGTTTACTTGTTGGGAGTATAAGGATGGACAAATGTGATTTAGCCTAATGGCATGTGGGAGGTAAAAATTTATCTGAAATGTTAATTATAAAATATTTTATATTGAAATTATTGATATAAAAATGTGTTGGGTGGCTGTAACCCAACTATGGTTGAGTTAAATTATTTTAAAAAAAATTTTGGTGTGTTACACCGAACCCCTAATATGACCATGGTAGTGTGCTCTATAGTTTGAACAAGTATATCTTGACATATTAAATGAGTTTAACATGTTTTGAGTGATTATTTAACTTGAATGTAAATAATTTCATTCACCACCTATTATGTGCTTTATGATGGTTGGGTGGTTAACTCTTGTGTTAAGAGTTATTTGATAATTATTACTATTTAGACAAGTGTATTAGAATTTATTGAGTATGGTTTAAGTCCTTGTGTGGGCTAATAGCTTATGGTTTGAGATTTGGATACTTGGTTGATGGTTTAGAGGTAAAAATGTGAAATTGTGATTCTGAGTGTCTAAATTCTTCATCTAATGTCAAATTGAAATGAAACTAAAACCATTAGCTAGATTATAAAATTGTTGAAGTGTGGACACTTAAATCACCTTAATTGGAAGTTCAAATCAAAAGTTATGCACATCAAAAGTTATGCACATCAAAAGTTCATAGTTGGAGAGCTATCATGACAGTTGTTGTCATATCTTTAGCCACGACCAATAGCTTTTTGGCTATAGCCAAAGGACTTCTCGAGACTATTTGGCCGTGGCTAAAAATTTCACTAGAAGTGTTGGTCGCACCTTAGTGTTGTTTAGCTGCAGCCAAATGCCCTTATGAAGAAACAATGATCCTTTTTACCTTATTTTAACTTATTTTTAATATTAATTATTTCTCATGCTTCCTAAGTATTTTTTACTCTAATTTATTATGGATAAATGACCTTTTAAACCTAATTTTTAGATTTAATGATTTATGGGATCCCATCTTTAAGAGGTTTTCTTACTTAGCCTTTTTAAGTTTTTTATATAACCAAGGCTGATATTTTTCTTTTCATAACATCTTTTATTATTAAATTAGTTATAAATATCATTGGAGCTCTACTTTAAAGTTAAGTACACACTAATTATATGTTTAAGAATTGGAAATTTTACACGCAGCTCACTAAATAGCCACTAGTTTATGTTGGATGTATTAGGAGGGTATAAAAATGGCATTGATCATGTATATCATACTTTAGCCTCATGATTGTTATTATAGCGGTCATACATCTCTTATTGAGGACACGTGCGATCTTTACATATTGTTATTGTCAAAAACATAGTTGTATGTATTGTGACTAAAATTAATGAAATGATTATTGTTGTGATAAATTTATGAATATGTGATCATATGTTAATTCCATTTGTATCATTATAATTAGTTGACATACATTTCTATAGGCTAGATTAGCCTTAGTTATTGAGTGGATATACTCACTCCTTTCTTTTTAATAGTATAGGTGCTAGCTCATTGGATTAAAATAGGAAAAAAATAACTTGAGGCATAAGATTGTAGTATCCTAACTCATAGGCCTAAATTATTTTAAGATTTAAAAATTGCCAACTAAGAACCTCATTATTTTGACTACTTGTACTATTTGATATTGATAATTTGAGTAAACTGTGTATTTTAAACCTTATAATATTGTATGTTAGATATCAATGCTTAGTTAAGGTCAAAATATTAGTGTAAAAATAAAATTGATGATATGGATGTCTGTATTAGAGTAATGTGTAAGTTGGTTTTGCTTTCTGTTTGTGCAATTAAGAGGTTGAGCATTAAAATTGTAAATTTGTAAGTTATTGTGTTGTCATGGTGTACTATACAAGCCTGTTAAAGTTCATTGATTGTGATCTTAAGGCTGTTATGAGCATTTGGCACTTGGATATGAAATTGGACTCCCTAATTGTGCTTGAATTGAAAAATGAGTAAGTTTACAAATAAGTATCCAACCTTTTAATGAGAAATGATATGTGAGTGAGAATACTGCTATTTGTTAGTGGTTTGAGAGATCTTTTTGTAAACAATAGATCACTTCAATCAGATGTCCAACAAAGAAATAGGGTGCATCAAAAGTTTATCCTGAGAACGATCATTTGACAGAACTTATGCTATCATAATTTGTGTGATGCTCCTGGTACATGACACAGAGAAAAACATGCCACAATGCATAAAGGATATATCATGAAGCACCTTCATTTTACTATACTCATTTATTTTTTTCAACTTTAGTACAAATGTTTTGATACAAATTGGCATCCTATACTTTTGTAAACTTGCTTTACTCTTATTTATGATTCACGAAAGTATATTTTAAGTGTTTCAATAGTTTGAAAACTTGGAATCTCATTTATGTAACTTTTATAAATTTGGTAATTTAATTGGATTAAACCTTATGATTACCTTAAGATCAGAGTTAATTGTGGATTAATAAGAGTGATTTTACATATATTCACCAAAATTTACCAAATTCAAAGAGTTTAAATCATCATTTTAATATTTCACAATTACATTGATGTACGAAGCCCTATTGCATATTTTTAAAATAAAGACAATATATAAATTCATATAGTTACATGTATATAAAATATAATTTCAAGTTCATAAACACCTATAATTACTTTAACAAGTAATAAGACAAAATAAATTTTTCTCAATTATTTCAAATCTTTGAGAACGAACTAAAGTCAAGCACTTAGATGCTTCACAAGGTTAAGCTATAATGAACAATAACAACCATTACCAATAATCACCAAATTTCGAACTTTTAAATTTTACACAATTAAACTTTCTTACTACAAGCTCAATCTCTCATGCAATGAGTTTCATAACTCTTATTGACTTTATTTAACTCTCATTAGCTTAAATCATCACTAATTTAATAACCAACAGTCCAAAATCATTTTTAAATATGTTTGTTTTTCCTTTTCCATGTAAATATCATGCTTTCCACAATATAAAAGAACGGCTACAAATTTTCCGTCAAATATGCAAGAGGAGTCTTCCATTCATCCATATAACAATTCAATGAATTATGCTAATTAATAAGTTAGACATTATTGATAAATATTTTTTTATATATGGATTTTGAAAAAATAGGGAAAAATCAAATAAATTCATCCAAGCTTGATCCCAACTTAAACCAAACCAAATTGATTAATCAAAAAATCAAGATCTCCTTCTAAGGTGAACTGATTAGCTTGGTTTGGCTTAATCTTTTGCCAAAACCAAACCAAACTAAGTCTTTAAATACCCTTACAGCCTGTTTGGATTGAGTGTGAAATCAGTTTTTCAAGCCAAATGATCTATTTTAGTAAAAATTATTCAAACAATCAATTTTTTTATAATTGATTATTGAGCTAAAATCACATTTCAAAATAAGCTTTGAGAGATTGCTTATTAATTCAATTTTACTGTTAAATAATATATTTTATTTCTCAAATAAAGTTTAACAAATTTAATAATATTAAATACAACTTTATCAATAATTTAATTTTAAAACATAATGTATTTTATGATAATTTATGTAGCCAAAATCAATTTAAAAAAATAATATATAAATAGGTTGTATTATAACATAGTCAATTGTAATTAAAGTTAATTATATTAATCAATTATTTTTATAATTAATTATATCCAATTAAAATTCAAATACTCTTACAAGGTGGTAGGTTATTTAATCATTAAAAATTGGCTGTTTGTACGGCTGGAAATGTTTCTCTTTTTTTTATTATTTTTAAAAATTTCTTTTCATTAAAAAATAATAGAAAAATATATTTTTTTCAACTAAATTATTGGACGACATGGTTATTTCAAAGACTACTTATTTGATTTGATGTAAATGTAATCTCTATTTTGCCCATTGATTAAGATTAAGATATACAATTTTATTATTTTCTGTTATGCATTTAAATGCAAGAATAGTTGTGACTATAAAATTCAAGGCGTTAAAAACTGAATCAGATCGCCAAATCAACCAATTAAATTGAGAACTGGTCACCAATCCGGTGCGGTTGATGGTGCAAAACCAGGATTAGGTCAGCGAATTGATTATAAAAAAAAACCATCTGATTTACTGGTTCAAGCGATTAGGTCTAAAAGGAAAAAAGTAAGAACTGAGTAGCTAGGAGAAAAGATGAAATGTGAAGAAATAAAAGAGATTTTAGAAAAAATGCAAGAAGAGAAGTTATTTTACTGTAAACATCACATTTGGCGTGCTGCTTGCGTCCCAAAATCTGCACCAAAACCATGAGATTGGAGGAAAAATGCTACAGATTTATTTCAAGCTTTCAGGCCGACGACGAAGAGAAATAAGGAAGAAGACCGGCTCTCGAAAATATGGAAGGAAAAGGGCCATCAGCCTTCGCCTCCTACAAGCAGTGGACATTCCTTTGAAGACTTGTCGCTGCAAGCTTGTAGCCGTGCTTTTATTATCATCATCATTATTATTATTTTATTATTATTATTAAAGAGAGATGGATAGCAGGAAGAAAATGAATAGGAGAGGGACCATTACTATCAAGCTCTCAAGTTAACTTTCTGAGTCATTGTTTTTACATTTTTAATTTATAAAATTATATTAATTTATTTATAAATTCAGATTAAATGCATACTCAATTAACTCACAAATTAATTCATTGAGTTTACTGTTTATATTTTTAATTTACAAAATCATCTCAGTTTATTTAAAAACTCAAATTAAATGCAAACTCAATTAAATTTATTGATTTTTTATTGAGTTGAACGTGTTAAATATATATTATGTAAAATTCAGTCATAAAAATGATAAGACCTGCTTCAAATAAAAATAAAAGTTAAAGAGCCAAAAAACTAATATTAATAAAAACTAGGAATACTAAAATTAAATTGCTCTACTTTAAAATTTTTACATTAAGTATGATAATTTATTCACGTAGATGGATTTAATTTTAATAATTTATATTTAAATTTAAAATATATTTAAATTAAATTATGATCATATTTTACATTTTAATTATTTAATCATATATTTTTAATAGTTATTTATTAATAACGGTAAATTCTTACAAATTTATTATCTAAATTTATGATTTAAGTTTACCTTCATATCACAAATTTATTTTAATTTGTAAGTTTGACAGCCTTACTTTAAAATTTTTGGATCAACGCAAGATAGGAAGAATTGATTTAAATTAATGTTATTTAAATATAACGTGATGTTTTTAGAATTTTTATGCATGTGGAGTATATTAGTGGTTTTGCTTTGGAAATTGCGGAGAGGACGCAAATGGATGCTACATAGAGAGATTTTTTTAAAACAAATTATGAACAATTACATTTAGTTGAATATTTTTTAAATTAAATGTTGGTTTTATAATTATTGGTAGATTTATTTTTCATTTTTGTATGTATATTATTAAAAATAATTAAATTATTTATAAATTTTGATTATGATTCAATCATAGTTCGACCATTAAACTTTAAACTAATGTTTCACTTGGTTTGATGACCAATTTAATTTTTTAAAATCTTGATAAAATCATTCCCGCTTCCCATTACTATGGTTAATGATTTCAATTTTATAAATGAAAAAACTTATATTAAGGAAACTAAATAGGAAGAATGACAATTAAATTTTAAAAAAGAAAATTAATAATATCCAGGTTCTTAATAAATTTTTTTAAAAAAATTAATTATAAATATTAATTTAAGTAGTTATAAATTTAAAAATTTTAATTACAAATATAATATTTAAATTTTAAATATAACAATTAATTTAAGATATGAATTCTTATTTATAACTGTTAATTAATATTTACTATAATTTATTTTATAAAATATTTGTCGAGAATTTAATTATTATTAATTTATTTTTTAATTTTATTATTATTTTTCTAAATAAATATAGAACTAAATGGTTTTCTTGGGCCAAAAAATTACTAAATAATGAATAATTAAATTAAAAAAATTCACTTTCATCTTATTTGCGGAATTTCACAGTTTGAACTCTGAACGTGGAGCCGAAGTTTGTTGCGGCTTAATGGTGTGCCACATGCCGCTCCCATTTCCCCCCTGTCTTCTTTATTTTTCATTTAAAAAAGCTAAATGCTTAATTATTTATTTTAAATACAATGAATCAAAAAGCCGCTTCTTCCTCAGTTCAAAATTCTCAAATCGGACAACTTCCTCCTATCTTGGCCCCTGACTCTGAGAGTTGCCCTACTCTGATCCTCACTTTCGATTGTTCTTTCAGAATCTTTCGCATCCTTGCTTGTCTTCGCTGGTTAAGCGCGTTTCAGATCGATCATATTTTCTGAAATGCAGGGTTCTCAAAGACAGAAGGATGTTCAAGATCGGCGACTTAGCATTATCGACGTCTTGTCGGCCGACGATTCGCTTCTTGATCCCCTTTCGGGGAATCCCGACAATCAAGATTCGGTTCACCTTTCCGGTTGGCCTTTTAACTCCCAGTTGCCTGCGATATTACTCAAAATTTCTATTGTCCTGATATACGTGACGTATCAAATTCTGATTGTTGGTTGGGATTTTATTGCTTAACTTCGCTTAACGTTTCTATTAAATTACCTCACTGGTGTTTCGTCATTCGAACGCTGTCGGAACCTTGAATTACTGATGGTTTTGATACTTGCTCTTGTTCACATAGGGTATTACTGGTTCATTTGGCTAAGATGTTTCCTTCTTTCTGTTTTTAAGGAAAAGAAAACAAAGAAAGCAGAACTTGCTCACTGCAAATCTCAGTGATATCAAGGTTTATTGTTTCTAGGAAATAAGTAGAACTAATTTTGAGCTACATACTTGTGGTCTCAATTATGATATGATATCCTCAGGAATCTCCGCCTGTCCTAGCATCTTGACTTCAGTGATACGTTTACGATTTTATATAACCAGATGAAACTCATTCATGACATTTTTGTTAGATTTATGCATTTAGAGGCTAATGGGACGAAGCATAAGTGATGTTATGATTGTCAGTTGTCGCACTGGCTGTTGTATCTCAGTCACTCGACTATATAATTATGGTGGATCACTCGTTGCAAGGTGTTGACTTGTATTTCCTATGTAATCGCAAAGCACTGAGTTTAACATATTATTTATAGGACCATGTCTTTTTCTTGGCCCGGGCTTTTCATGTCTTAATCTCATGTTTTGTTCACTTCTAAGATTTGTGTGCAAATCTATGTAGACTCTCTTTACCTCCCCTTCTTTTGAATCATTCAAATTAATATGCATATTTTTAATTCTTATTTAAATAACATGTTTTCAGAAAACCAAGAGCATGCAGAGCTGTTAGACACTCCAAACTCAAAAAAGTTCGAGGACGCAGTAAGCAAACTTGAAGAGTGGGAGCAGGAGCCCCGGCCAAATGAAACCTTTGAAATGGGAAAGGCAAAGAAAAACAAGTGCAATTTGCGTAAAAGTTTAGCTTGGGATAGTGCTTTTTTCACAAGCGCTGGTACGTATCTTTGAACCCTTGGAACTTGCGTTGTTTTCTTGCTTCATTAAGACGTCTGTTGTTTTTCATTTTTAGTGCCATGTGTTTATTGTATTCAGGTGTTTTGGATCCTGAGGAGTTGTCCAGCATAATTGAAGGTGCAGAGAAGGATGAAAAGCATGCACTACCGGGAATTAAAGAGGACTTATACATGTCTTGTGATTCCATCTCTACGTTAGAAAGTGATAGCTTGACGCTGGAAAGTCTAGAGGCTGATTTATTCGAGGACATAAGAGCTTCAATTCAGAAATCAGGCAAGATGTCTGAGGTGGCATCTGGAAACAGCAAACTGACGTCAGGCGTAGCAGGGTCCCAGACCGATGACTGTAAACGGCCATTACCAGGAATTAAAGAGGATGTGCACAAGTCGTGTGAGTCCGTCTCTGCGTTAGAAAGCGATAGCTTGACTCTAGAAAGTATAGAGGCTAATTTATTTGACGAAGTAAGAGCTTCAATTCAGAAATCCAGCGAAACTTCCGATGTGGCGAGTAGAAATAGCCAAGTGTCATCCGGTGTTGTAGGACTCCAGACTGTTGACTGTAAGTTTCTCTTCTCTGACTTTAAACTTTGTATTGTCGTACTGGCGATTTCTAGCTACCTAGTTAACACGCTTAAAGGGGTTATGAAAATTTGTAGAATTAGACTGGATAAGCTCTTTACCATGATGAGCATTGGGCTCTTGTCTATAATTAAGCCGCAATCTTTTCTGCATGCCACTAATTTTTCCTTTGCACTTTTGACCATGTCATGAGCAAGGCAGAAAGCAGGATGAATACTATTTAATCGCTCTGTTCTTATATTCTTGACTTCTGCTGTGGTAGTTGATTGTCTACTTAAATTGTTTTTTTCCCCCTTTCCAGTGATAAAAACGACTTGCATGGCTTCTGGAAACAAGGTAGGACTAGATTTAATATCAATACATGTTTATAATTTGAATTTTTCAATGATTTCCTTCTCATCTCATGGAAAAAAAAAAGACAATTTTAAGAGAAATCCCTCAAACAACTTCTTGTTTATTTTAGTTGAAAGCCTCATCTTCTAAGAATCCAAGTACCACCAGCGTGCAACTATTGGGAAAAATGACCAAGAATCCTGTGCGTCCCCCAGTTTCACAGGTATGAATATATAGAAACGCGAGAAGAGAACTCATTGCTCTACGTAGGCAAACTAATGCTCAGGCGGAGGTCAAGAAGTCTTAAAAATTTTGGTGACTTTATGTTGCTAACACCAGTTTCTTTTGTTTTGAAGAAGCTCAGTGCCAGGAGGGGAGAGCCATCTACTGCAAAGCAACCTAAATTACCTGCCAAGGCAACTCCACGTTTAACAATGTCAACAAAGAGAGCCTCTCTTGGTGGTCTGCATGTTGGAAGTGAAAAGGACAAAACAAAACGAGTTGGTGGTGGTTAACCTTTGCTCTGGCTTTATTTTGTTTTCCAAAATTAGGCCCAAGATTATACCTCTCTGATTTGTAAATCATTTTTTTGGTTAATTTGACCTTTCAGGAAATGTGTGTTCAGTGCCAAAAGCACCCACCATTGGGGGCTCTGGAGGTATCGTGCCTAAGACCGCAGTAGCATCCAAATCTTCCTCAGCTCCATCAGTAGCAACCAAGACAAAATCAAGACCCACATCTTCTGGTAGCAATTCATCTGGTAATATCAGTAAATCTCCTTTGAATTCCATCAGCAGAAAGGTTGGTGCTGGCACCATTAAGCCACCCGCATCTGGCTCAGTTGTCAGGACACCATCAAAAATTGCTCCAAGAAATAAAGCCAACTCTGGGAATCATAGCTTCTCAGGCTTGATGTCTGTCACCAAGCTCTCTTCTAGCATTTCACCTGCTAGCTCTATCAGTGACCGGTCTTCAGAGTCTTCATCATCAACTTGTATGAGTAAAAATAGGTCTAATAGCTCAAGGACTAGCAGTGATAGTAGCTCTTGCAGGAAGGTCTTCTCAGACACTGATGCGCGACAAGCTTCAAGTTCTCTAAATTCTCCAAGTGATTCAAGCTTAGAGGGGCAGGAGAGTCAGTTGACTGGGTCTGCCAGTCAGTGTGCAAGGTCCATTTCTGCAGGAACAGTCCTTCCATCAGCTCCCATGAAACCAACGGGCCTTCGAATGCCTTCACCAAAGATTGGCTTTTTTGATGGGGTGAGTTCTACATTTTTGTATGTCTTTGATGTATTTAGGTTTTTCCTAGAGCGATTTTCTGAAATTCATCAGAAGTTTTTGTCATAATGACCTGGTCATTTAGCTTAAAGTCTATATTGTTTTTGATCGATGCAGAAGATATTTTTATAAATTATTATTTTTACCCATTTCTTTCCGCATTTCCATATTGCACCAATTTGTTGATTTAGTGTTAAACTTCTTGTGCAGATGAAATCGTCAGGGTGCACCCCTCGTGGGGGAATGCAGCCACACTCTGTTGTACCTCGTGGCTTGCCCTATGGAAGTAGTGTTGGTCCAAGTGAAGGCCAAAACAAAGCAAAGCTTGGAAAAGTTCAGTCAGCTAGATCCAACGTGTCAATAAAAAACGCACAACTCAATAACCGGCAAACTTCACAAGCAAATCCCGTTCATGATGATATGACTCCTAGCGCTTTGCAGAATGTTGAAAGCTCTTCTGAGATATCCGTGGAAGTTCCAAACAAGACTTTCCTTGAAAGCACAACCAGAAACATGAGTAACAACATGACTGAAGGACGTCCTGTAGGAATGCAAGATCTCAATCTTGGTATGGTACAGAAAAATGGAACTGCTGATGAAAAGCCTAATAAAAGTGATTCAAGTTCTACTTGTGATGTTGAAAATTCATCTCGTGTGATTGTTGGGAAAGGCCTTAAATGTGGCGAATCTGATCTCCCAAAGGTTGAAGGTCCGGTACTTCATGAAGCGATGAAAACCAAGGAAGCAATGGACATTTCCATGGATAAATTGAGTCCAGAAGGTACTGGTAACATGCCTTCATTGAATAGACCAGACAACAATATTATGGTTGGAGACCATAATCCTAAGAATTCAATTGCTACGGAAATTAATAGTTTGAACCGTCAACTTGGAGTTATGGATATAAATTCGAAGATACAGAAAAACTTCGATAGTCATTGCTCTCAGTCAGACGTCAACTCCCAAGATAATCTTAATGTTGTGGAGTTGTCTAGTCGCAAGGATCTATATTCACCAGCTCACATAAGGAAACCCTTTGCTGTCAAAGAATCCTTTTGCAATATGGATGGCTTGGTCAGAGTTTCTGCAGAATCGTCAGTTGCAGAGGTAAAATCAAACTTGTCCTTGCCACAGAGCATGAGCAAAGAGAACTGAGGTTGCCTCGAAAAGTTTGGCTATTGATTCTTTAGATTCTGTTTTGTGCGAAAAATGAAATTATTGAAGTTTTGATTCTAATTTGACTTATCATATTCAGGCTATTGATTAGAAGAATTATCATTCCGAAGCACGAGAACTTAAATATGTGAATTACATTACGATCCTACATATAATCGCCCGAAAATAAACCGCAGTGTTTTTGTGTTTAGTCATGGAAGATTGGGAATGGATTTGGAGGAATTGGATAATTGAGGAGATTTGCGTTCTCTTTGGTTACTTGCGTATATATGTAAATGCTGTCGTAATCCCACCAAAAGAAAAATGGTTAGAACTCAGAATAACGTCGCAAATTTTTGCTAAAGCAGTTAAAGGATAAACAGAGTAGAGCGCTCAAAATCAACAAGGTGTGAAAATTTGGATTTAAATTAGATCTATTTGTATCATAAAAATTTAGCGATTTGGATTGATATAATATAATTTTTTATAATTTTATACCCATCCTGCGTCTTAGTTATTTGAAATATATTTTAATCCTTTCATTTCTTTTCATTTTTTTCCCAACTCCCTTTTTCATTGTTTTTTAATTTTAAATTTGTTTATACTATATAAACAAAAAAATTATAAAGATAAATTTTAAATATAAGATTTTAAATCTAAAATTTAAAGTCAAATTTATCGATTCAAAAATTAATTTATGCAATTTGAACAGGGAAGGAAAAACAGAACACAGCCACAGGCAAAAACTGAAAATCTCACAAAAATTACATTGTAAGGGCTATTAGGTAATTTTAGGTCTCTCTCTTGGGTTGCATGCCTGGGCTCTCATGGAAATTGATAGTAATGGCCTTTGAAAACAGCCGCCAAACCGGCCAATGGAAGATTTAGTAAAGGAAGGTGGCATTAAGCTAAAAACTAATGTCTTGGAGATGGCATTCTCATCCATGGACGAACATGCCTCGTCTTCTCCCATGCAGAATATTGACTCTCCGACTCTTTCTCCAAATGAAGGGTCATCTGAGATGGATCATGATGCTGGGTAGGAACATCCTCTACCTCAATAGAATGAAAAGAAATCCTTTTCATATAAGGAGTCGCTTATGGGTTTCAATGGAGTAGCCTATGGAAGCTTTATTTCTGAAGCCAACAAAACAATAAAGGAAGACTCAAACATTACATGAAAAGAAACCCTTTCTTGGTAGAATTTTATTAACGAAAAACCTGAAAGTGGCTTGAGGTTCAAAGACCTGGGCACCAAAAATAAAGCCTTCATGTATAAACTCTGTTGGACTCTATTAACCAAGCATGATACTCTCTTGGTTGAATGCTTAAGAGCTAAATATGATTGCAGCAATGATGAGACCCCTTATGTAAAAAGCGAAATTGTCACTTCCTATACTTGGAGAAGCATTGTCAAGGTATGGCATGACTTCACCTTCTGCGTAGGGAGAAAAATTGGAAATGGTCAGAATACTAAGTCGGGTGGGACAAATGGAGCCCCTTGGAAAACCCTCTCATTGCCTATGTTGTTGCTAATGAATGGCTTGCTGATCACAAAGCTCGAATGGGAGACTTCATTCTCTCTAATGGAGCCTGGAATGTGGATGCTTGCAATCCCTTCCTATCGACTGCAATTATTCGCCAGATCATGTCTGTTTGAAGGCACAATCCAAATGGCAGTGATCCTTTATATTGGAGATCCTCTTTTGATTTCTGCTTTAGTGTCAAAGATGCCTACTTGTCTACAAGAAGGAATCGTCCTCGTTGTGCCATTTCCATATGGACAAAAATGTGAAAGTAGCCCATGCTTGAGAAGATTAAGCATTTTCTTCGGCTGGCTTCTCATGATAGACTACCTGTGAATTAACTTAAAGCCCAAAAAAACCTTACAAATGATTCTCTCTGTCCATTTGAATGTGATAGATAGTGAGGAGAGTACTTTAAATGTTCTCCATGAGTGCAGCCCGTGAGATCTGGTGTGATATTATTAATCCTAACCTTTTGAATGCTTTTTTCTCTGGTGATTTGCGAATGTGGCTTGACTGGAATGCTCGTACTGAGGCAGGTAAAGGAAGTTTAAAAAAATGGCCTCGGTGCAAAGCTTTTGCATTGGTCTATTGGCTCCTTTGGACTTCTTCTAGATGCGAGCAGATTTTCAAAGGAGGTGATGTGCACGGGAACACCGTTAGAAGTTTATGCATAGACAAACTCACTGAAGATACCATCAGCGAAGGACTTCAAAATAGATCCTAAAGATTTCACGTCTTTAGACGCTTCTATTTTGATGAACCACCAAGGGACTTGCTGCGGACTCTTCAGAGATGAATTTAGCATATTGCTCTTAGGTTTTCAACACAAACTTGGCTTTACTGCAAGCCAAGCTCGTAGTTATATTACATGGCGATCATCTTTGTCAACAACATGACTTCCAGAAAGTAAGCATACATTCTGACTCACTTGAGGAGATTAATCTGATTTTCAGGGATGATAACCAGGAACACCCTGTTTGGGACCTCATTGATGCTATTAAATTATGCGTTGCTGTCATGGAGGACTATGAATTGAAATACTGTAGCAGAGAAACACTTTATTTGGGCGGACCTCCTTGCCAAGAATGCACGCAATAGCCATGCTGATTTTGCTTTTCACAACTTTGTGATTGATACTTGCGCAGAGCAATATGCTCTTGAATTATCCTTTGTTTGGACGTTTTTCTAGGCTTGAAAAAAAGGTTAATTTACACTGTTTTTACCTATGAAAATTTGTCTTTAAATTGAAATTAAATTATTCGTTTGAATACACAAAGATTTATAAATTTAAATTTGATTTAAATTCAAATCAATTTTTCATTTTCATTTTTTTTATAATTTTAAATTCTTTTTACACACTAGTTTGAAATTCTAATCACTTAATGCCTTTATAACTTTCATTTTTTCCCTCGCATTCGCAGCCACAAACAACGCTCATATTGTTTTTCATCTTTTATGTACTATGATCAATTAAAAAATAAAAATAAATTCAAGTATATTTATTTTCATAACAGTATTTTACTTAAAAAAAGGAAAAAACTTGTTTAAAAATATATTTTCCTTTATCTGTTCTAAAAAACAAAAAAAACCAACATTATATAAATATATTGTTATTTTTTATTTCGAAAAACTAAAGAAAATGAAAGAAATATCATATTTTTATCAATAACAATTACATTAATAAAATCAATTATTCTCTTATCCTTGATTTTACCAATTTAAATGTTTTTTGAGGTAGCCATTCCAATACATTTTCTTCATTTTTTATTGCCAAAACTTTTAAAAACTACTTTATCAAATTATTTTAAAAAAAACATAACTTTAAATCTCTATATTTTAATCATATTTTGTCCTTGATTCTTATAACTCTTTTTGTGTTTTTCATCTCTAGATTTTTTTTTTATTATTTTAAGTTCCCCATAAATAAAATATAAGAACTTTAAATGAATATAAAATAATAAAAAATAAAAGTATAAAAACTAAAAACATCAAAAAAATATAAAAATTAATAATAAAATATGAGAAAAGTACATAGACTTAAAATTATATTTTTTTATTATTTTAAAAACATAAAAACAGAAAACAAAATAATAAAAAAAAAACTCACCATTCACAATTTTTTGTTTATATTTCCAATTCCAACTCATTTTTTATTTAAAAATTTTTAAATTATCCAAATAAAAAATTATAAATGCATGAATTTTAAATATAATAAAATTTTAATTCTAAAATTCAAATTCAAGCGTACCAATTATATTTATATTTTGAAAGCCTCGAACCAGTTCCACTAAGCCCCAAATCTTTCACTGGAGTGCCCCCGTTTATCACCCTTGACTTCAGATAGGAAAGAAATCTCAAAACGATTCTGCAGTTTGACATCAAGCTCCATGCTCAATGCAATCGCATTTTTGGGTTTTGGGTGAATAAGTTGAATATAGTAATGCCACATAATGACTAACTTTCGCTCCGTCCTTACTACCCCCATCATTCCCCGCAGCCATAATTGGTCTACTACGACCAAAACCATTACAATGCGAATCAGATTATCGACGCCGCTCAAGTTTATCATCCGGGAAAAGTTGCATGTAATTACATTTCAAGATGTAAACGCAAAAGCCAGTACTCTACCGCCAGTCGGTCAGCTTCCATTCATTCACGTTATATTCCTTTGACACTATTTTGAAATCCCTTAGGCACCTCTACTGCTCCAATTGTCATCAAATTTTACAAACCAAAGCTTACAATAAACTCCATGTAATAAAGCACCAACAACATTGTAAGTCGTAATACCCAGCCCTCGATTTCTTGTCGAGTTAACCATTGCACTGACCAGTAAATTTTCAATGGATAACGTCAATAATATTAAAATAAGGCGCAGCAGATATGGTAATTTTGGTGTAAAAGTTGACTAAATAACTAGAGGTAGACTGGGTTGGCGTACAAGGAGATTCAAAATTGTTCATCAACGAATTTCCACATCAGGAAGCAAGATTCGTAACACTGAAGAAAAAACTACGAAAAACCAAGAAGCGCCAATTAATTTAAGACCTTGGCTTCTCCTTCTTCTCCTTGAAGAGAGCAAGGAGCGAGACACCAGATACCTTCACAACCTTGAATCTGACCCCGGGAATATCACCCACAGCATGACCCTTTCGTCCAAATCCAGCTATCAAGACTTCGTCCTACAACCAAGTGGCACAACCCATAATCCACAATGGATATATGTGAGCAATTTAAAAGAAATTAAGGATGTTGACTTCTATATCCTTTTTTAATACAAGAAGTTGACATTTATTCTTGGCAATATTATAATGAACAAGAATCATTAAAACACACACAAACACAGATGGAGATATAAAGGGCCTTACATTTTCTTCGATGTAGTTTAAGCAACCATCGTTAGGGACAAAAGCAGCAATCTTCTTCCCATTCTTGATAAGTTGAACCCTAGCACACTTACGAATGGCAGAGTTGGGCTGCTTAGCCTCAATACCTCTGGCACATGGGGGAATACCGTGTCAACATCCAGACATTAGAAGCTTTAATGAAAGTTTCTTTGAAAGGATTACAAAGGGCAGGTGAATTTAAACTCACATCTTTTCAAGAACAATACCCTTTGCGTGGGAAGATCCAGCAAAAGGCTTCTTCCATTCATTGCCAAGGTGAGATTTTTTGTATGCCTTATCTGCCCACCTTTGCCTCCTGCGGTGGGACCTCAACTTGCGGGCAGCTCCCATACCTCTTGTCTTCCTGTGGAAAACCCAGCCAAGGTGAGTAATTCAATTACATACAAATGTTATTTAGTTCTTTTCTTCACATGCATCCCTCTCCGTAAATTAAATGCAAACCAACTTTTTAAAACGAGGCAAAATTAAATGAGTACTATCATAGAAACAAATTTCAAGTGTTGTTTCACAGCATCACCAACAATTTTAACAGGGAATCTCAAGGGGAAAAATATTATTCCCCCCTAATATTCAATACAAAAATAATCACACTTCTTTACTCAATATCAGGCTAAGTTACAGCCAACCATATATCTTCGTCCGCGAACACGCCGCATCACATTGCTTATAAAACCTAGACTAATTCAAATACACTACCGCGTCTTCAGTTTATAATTACCCAAATTCCCCACAAGATAGATGAAAAGGAAACAGAACCGAAAGAAGATAAGAGCTAAGTTAAGAAAACAATATACTAACTGTCACTGGAAAAGGGATAACGAAACGAGCAGTTCAAAGGCTAAAATTGCGTTTCCAAGATCATATTGGTGTCCAGTGAAAACATTATACAACACATCACAAACTTCGTGGATCCGCAAGGAGTAAGCATAAGGAACCATACGATATCAAAAAATAAAAAATAAAAAACAACATATTACCGGATTCCACAACTTCATTTCTTACTCATCAATTTTTGGGCAAAGCAACACAGGGAAAAAACAGCAAACAGCAAACTTCTAAAGACGTTAAAAATACATAACAAAAGGCACCAGGTAAGAACATTTAGGATTATGAGAAAATAATAATTTCGAATTATAACAGGTTCTCAAGTAGCTAGGAAGACAACATTAGTTCTGGACAAAGCAAGGATTCCATTACCCCATGGTGACGGCTACTTGGTCCTCCTCCGCTACTGTTCGACGTCAAAGAAATGCTAACAGCGGCCACACGCACCACGAAACCCTACTTATCGGCTTCAGCGAGAGGTTTATATAGGGAGGAATGGAAATTTTATCGGGCCTACTTCAGCGATGAGCCTCGTGTGATACACGCGTGGAATGTCGACAAGCCCAATGGGCCTTACATGACTGTTACTACATATTTGGTGACGCCCTCGTGAAACAGGGGTAAAAAACAAAGACGTTCAGACCTTAAAACAGGAAAAAAAAAAAAAAACAAAGAAAAAAAGAAAACGTCACCTAGCAAATAAAGTTGAAGATCGTCGTTAACAATAACACAATTCTAAAAAAGGAAAATGGTTAAAAAAAAAATTAGCATGTCACATTCCTTAAAATGCCATAATTTTTTTAAAGCTTTTGGATACCTTAGTGATATTAATAATTTTAGATTAAATGATTAAATTATCACTTGTTTAAAATAAAAATAACAGGTCTAGTTTCATTTTCTTAATCACAGATTTTTATTTAAGCAATCATAATTTTTATCATGTGAATTATAAAAATTAAATAAAAAATCATAACTTCTTACATTAACTTTATTTTATAATTAATAAACAAGTTTTGAAGATAATCAATCACAATCACAACTTTTATTTAAGCAATTACAACTTTAATTCTATGAATTACAAAAATTGAATAATAAATCACAATTTTGCACGTGAAATTTTTTTTATCATTGATGTTTAGGTTCTGAAAAAAAAAATCAATCACAACTTTTATTTAAACAATAATAATTTTTATTTTGTGAAAGTAATAATTGAACAAGAAATTATAACTTTTTATATAAAAGTTCTTTTCTCATTAAAGTTTAAGTTTTGAAAGTAACCAATCATAATTTTTATTTAAGCAATCAAAATTTTTATTTTATAAATAAAAAAATAGAATAAAAAATCCTAACTTCCCACGTGAATTTGATATGTTTTTTTCATTTTAAAAATGAACAAGTTAGTCATTAAATCTAAAATTATTAATGTCAAAAACATATTTAGATACTTCACAAAAATTATGGCATTTCTAGATACTCAATTATCATTTATATATTTTGATTGAATTTTATTATCATTTTCCTTCCAAAAACTTTTATAAGGAATGATTATGCCTTTCATATTTACATTTTTTTAGAAAAAGGAATTGGATACTTTTTTTTGGAAAAATGACAATTAAAAACCCCCATAAGAATATTAATAATAATAATTAGATACCCTAAATTACAGAATCTCAATAAATAATAATAAACCATGATTACTTACTTGTAATTAAAAAATGTGAATAGTTAGTTGAAAAATCTAATAAATACATTTGAAATCAATTAAAAATTTACAAAAGTCAATTATAAATCTTGATTTGTTACTATCAAATAGAGATAAATCAAATAAAGCATTAAGTAAATATATTTGAGAATATTTGTAATATTAGTTAGAAATTTATGAGAGTCAGTTATAAATTACAAATCAATCACTTATAATTTTTTTCCTATCAATATATAGACAAGTCACTGAAAAATTTATTAAATATACTTAAAATTATTTATAACATTAATTAAAAATTTATGAGATTCATTTGTGAATCACAAACCAATCAATTTTGATTTTTTGCTATCCTTTCAAAAATCAATCAATAAAAAATTTACTAAAGTTTATTGTAAATCTCAAATCAATCAACGAAAAAAACTTATTGTAAATAAGGATCATAATTTGTTATTGAGATTTTAATAATTTAGGGTTTGTAATTGTCATTAGTATTTTCATGGATCCCTAATTGTCAGTTTCCTTTTTTTTTTTTTACCAAAAGGGATATTGAGTTATACAAATTATTCATGCTAACAAAATTCATGTATAGTGCTATTATTTATGATCATGGTGGCAAATACTTGAAAATGTCTCCCAAAAATATATATATATATATATATATCCAGTAATTCCTATACATTTTTCAAATATATATCAGTTAATCCAGAGTTCTATTCATTTAATCTCGAAAAAATGTTAGATTTCAAGATAAAAAATGATTTATATTGAAGTAAATAATCTAATATAATCGAAGGGTTGAATTTCTATTCCACGGTTCTCTTAACTGATTAAATTGGCAATATCTTTTCCCCCTTTTTAGTTTGCTTGAGTGCAACTAATTACAAAATTAGACGAGACTCTCCCAGTAGAGCTCCATATATGTCTCTGTTCTAGAAATTCCACTCAGATCTTTAGGTTTTTTTTTTTCACCCGGTGACGCCACTCAGCCAATTTCTTGTTGAATGTGTTGTTGTAACTTTACTCTTCTTTAACGCCTTTATAATTTCAGGAAAAGCGAATCATGCACGTGGCTTCCTTCATAAATTGATGCTGCATAATACATTTTTTTTCCTCTGCGATTGTGTTTGCTGTAAAGCACGCTCAAGGCACGGAGACCCAAGTCAGCTTTCATGGCTTGAATTTTCTAATTTTTAGTCACCCATTTTTCAGACTATGGCGATGCATAAAACCCACCACGTGCGAGACATACAAACTTTTCTATTGAAAAAATGTGCAACCGTTTTACTTAATTATATACAATTTTTCATGACAAAACACTCATTTATAAGATATTATTTAATCATTTGGAGATCAGATCTATACTTTCAATGTTGCACTCTGTTTTGCTCAATGGCAACGAAGAACAAATCAAATAATATTGAACAAAAGTAGAACTGGCGATTGATTGATTCAATGCTGGCATGCCACTCAAGGTCAAGGGAAGTGGTGAAGCACTTGATTTCCCGACATCCTTGTCAATATTTTCGCAGGCATAAGATCACTCGAAAAGTGAAAACATACGAACTGAAGGATATTACAACTATATTTAGGTCTATAGTCGATAACCACTCTGCAAAATCTAGATAGCTGAAGGGTGACAAACTAAATTCCAAGTATCTACAAAATAATTGCAACACAACCTTTCTTGACAAAGATTCCCCCATGGAACAGCTCCAATGGTCATTGAAACACCAAAGTACCTGACAACCAAATTAAGGGGAAAAAACGTCGCTTGAAATAGCACGTTAGAACCATTATGTCAAACATGTGAAAGTAGAGATATTCAAACTACCTGAGACGTGTCTGCTAATGATTCTTCTTCCACAACACTCCAATCTTCTTCAACATGTTTGTATTTTTCTTCTTGGGGGAGTCATCATCTGTGTCTTCTGAATAGGGCGAATTCATCTTGCCAGCAACGGAGTTAAAGCTATTATCAAGTGAACTTGTTCTCTCCACACATTTTCCATTATTTCCTCCGGAAAGCATAGAAGCTGCTGCTTCCGCTGCTTTTCTCCACTGGTCTGATTGCACTTTCAATCTCCTTAACTCAGCCTCCAATTCTGAATTTGCAGCCTGTGCGGCATCTAGCTGCTCGGTCACGAGTGCTACTCTCCGGTTACTCCTATCAGCTTCTTCTGTTATGTGTCCCAGTTTAATCAAAGCTTCTCTCTCTCCAGCCCTTGCTGCTTCAGCTGAAGCTACAGCCTCCTCAGTTATTTTGTTGTTCTCCAATTCCCCTTTCTGAATTTCCATTTTGAGTGTGTTGTTTTCGCTGGTTACATTTTGCAATTCTGTCTGTCTGTCCAACAAACTCGCCTTTAACTCCACTACATCAGCACCCAGTTTCTTCAACTCCATCTCAAGTTGAGATTCTCTTTCAGTGGTCTGATTTTCCGTCATCCTTAAGCTAAGCTCCACATTCTCCTTTGAAATACTCTGCAATCGAGATTCTCTGTCTGCCAGGCTAGCCCTCAGTTCTTCAATGTCAGCTTTTGCTCTCTTCAACTCCTCACATAATTCAGCCTCCCTCAAGCTACACTCCGATTTTGCACGCTCCATCTGTTCGTAAGTGCTTCTAATCTGCAGCGTGCTCCGGATATACTCTTCTTGGTACCTTGTGTCAGCTGCCTCTAGTGCAGATTTTAATCGTTCCACCTCAGATTCGGTAGACATTAGCTCAGCTTTGAGCTGTTTTATTTCCTGGTTTTCTTGATTTGCCTGTGCAAGTCCAGTTTCATTGGCTGGACCTAATGTATTACTGTTAGCACTAGCAGCCAGATCAGCCTGGAGTTTGCTCACAAGTTCTTCCAGTAATTTGACTTGTGCTCTCGATTGCTCCAGCTCCCAAGCTAATGATTTGTTGGCTTCCATGGCTTTGATTCCATCTGACTGGAGTGTTTCCACAGTCTTATTCACTGTTTCCAATTGCAGTTGAGTTTTGCCAACTACTTCCAAGGCCTGGGACTCGGATCCTTTGCAGTCACGTATCTCATTTTTAGCTTTTCCACCAAGGTAAGAGTTTCCGAAAGTTCCATTTGCAATTCCTGAATCTCAGCATGAGCTGATTCTGCATTATTGATGTGAGTGGCTTCAGATTCTGACACTCTTTCCAGCTGAACTTTGAGCTTCTGGATTTCGTTCATGGCAGAAAGATAAGCAGCTGAGTCCATTGAATGCTGCTTCTGAACTGCCTCTAGTTCAGATTGCCATGCTCGATCACGATCTTGTGAAATCTTGCGTAGCTCTTGAAGCCGTGCTTCCTCAGAAGCTGAAATCTCCATAAGTTGTTGTTCTGATTCCTCAAGCTTTTCTGACAAGACCAAAACCTGCTTCTTTGACTCTTCTGCATCCTGTTGGGCTTTTCTCTTCAATGACTCAGATGATTTCAGTTGCTCCTGATATCTCTTCAAATCTTCTTGGAGTTGAGCAAGCTGAGACTCCAATTCCTGGACTCTACTAGGTCGCTTCTTCTATCATAGAACATAAAAATTGAGAATACAAAATAGATATTGAAAAGAAACAGCAATTATGTTGATCTTTTGGATTCTAAATAACATATTGGTTACTAATTTGGATTCTAAATAACAGATTGGTTAGTAATGGTCCCAACAGCAATTATGTAAATGTTTGATTAATGAAATACCTCAGACATTGGACTCCGGGGTGATTTGCGTTCGACAACCTTTGGACTCCTATCTTTTGAAGACTTGCTCACAGGATTTGGAGAGGATGGGAGCGAGTCAGGATCAGATCCTGGTGTCTTCAATTGTCGAGCAGTCCGGGGTGTTGCTGGAGATTTCTTTTGGGGTACTTCTGAAGAACCAGCTCTGCTAATCATCAAGTCAAGCAAAGAGAATCAGTAAATCAGCAGAAATTAATGTACAGTTATTACTCGGACATGCCAGCAACAAATAATCCACATTTGATATCCCTCAGAAGTAACGATATGTTTATTAACACTTAGCTTCATGAATTCACGCATGAATTACAGAAGAGAAGCGCTAATTAATGCTGCAGAACTTTAAACTAGCAATGGATCTTACCTTGCTTTCGGTGTCTGCATATTTAATCACCCAAGTGATAGCTAGAAAGGCGAACTAAATGGTTCCTTTAAAAGCCCCTGACCCACAACACCTGGAATAGTTCTGAGTAAGACATAAAGATGAAAAGGAATATGATTTATAAGTAAGAATCAATATCAAAACTCACAGCTAATGTCCACCTTGGAACAACCATTCGACAGAAAAGCTAACAAACAAACCACATATAATCACTTCAAAGAAACTCTAAGTAAACTAACTCCACTACCACCTACCATAAACAAACCACAATTAAATCAACCAAAAAATAAAAAAATCGCAATGTTACACCAGATAAACAATTAAATTATCATTACGCAAGCCAGCTTCCAAGTTTCCACTTTTTGAATTTTCTTTTCCAGCTTTCCTCCCTCGTGTTCTACTATTAAAACTTTAACTCTCTTCTAAGACCCCACAGCCACAGCGACCAGTTACAGACAACAATAAAAACCCGTTAGCATAAAAAACTTATCGACAAATGATTGCGGCATAAGCAACTTATTTTGCACAGTCATGGTATGTTCCAGAGCACATTAATAACAACCAATAACTGGGCGTACGGACAGGTCAACCATTATTTCAGAGTTCTTCAATGTTCTACCGTTCCCGAAAACGAGTTCTTTCCTGCGGCAGAAAACCAGAAACTGTATCGCTTATAGGAACTGTATAAAGGCCTTGCAAGGCTTTTGAAGATGCAGCGGGAGAATATATGTAGTTGAAGTCCGTAAAACTATAAAAGTAGGACAAGGAGAGGCAAACGTGGAACGTGTTATTAATGGGGATAGAAGTGACTTTGTAAGAGAGGAACCCAGATCTACGTGCAGTCTGGGACCAAATCACTGATCCGAAGGACTAGAAAATAATAAATAAGAAAAACAGAGAGGGCATCGGCAGAGCACCAACTTCAGTAAAAAAGTGAGTACACCCTTCAGCCAAGTGAAAATAAACCAGAAAGCATTCTAGTATCACAGAATTTTTAAAATGAAACCAAAATAAGACACAAAAATCATACTTCTCAGTCTTCAACAATCAACAAACACACGGAAACCAGATTGCAGCAGTATTATGGTTTCACATCCAAACCTTGACTTCGTCTTCGTTTCAAAACACCAAGTTAGCCAAAAATAACAGATCATCCACGGAGAAAGATTAGAGTAAGCATCAAGAGGAGGATCAAAGAACGGGGGAAGAAAAACGAAGGCAACAGCAACTCACGTTCAACAGAACAAGAACATGAGCCAGAACTCTCAAAGCGTTCCCACGAGAAAGGGGTCGGACGAATCATAGTAGACTTGAAGACAAGCGAGGAAGTGTCAAAGAAGCAGACCAACGACAAATGAGCAGATTCAAAGAAACAGAGTAATGGCGGGTCATACCTGAAGGTATGAAGCGTAAGCTCAGATGGCCTGAGTCAGCAAACCCTAATTAAGGGGGAAGGGAAGGTGATGAGGAAGAAGGGCTTGTTGGCAACTGAGCATTGGGTGGGGTGGCAACTGGGCATTTTGAGCTGCCTCTGCTAAGCGCTCACTTCCCGAGCCCCTCTCTCTCTCTCTCTCTTCCCTATTCTGTCACTGTAATTTTTTTGTCAGCGGAGGGAATTGCCGAGACAAGAAACTGGGAAGTACGTTCAGCAATGTCACGCTCTTAATCAAACACGCGCGCACCCACGCTCCTATTTTCAAATTTTTAATGGGCCCTACCCCGCCCAATTTGTTCGTTACGAGAAGTGGCCACTTGTGAAGTGTCCGTATCCGAACATCCTGTCTTATCCTGAAAATTTCACTTGGCAATAAACAAATTTTGAAAAATTTAATATAAAAAAATTTGAAAAACTTATCTCCGGTTACTTTCTCAGGTGAAGGTAGAGCACAAAGTACAACCAAACTAGATTTTAACGTGTGGCGCGCACGAGATTGTTTTATGTGGAGTATATAAGTATCAAGAAATTATGCTCGAGACATTATTATTAAATATTTATAGAGACTTTTTTAACATTTAAAAGGTAAAAATAAAATAAAAATTTTAAACTTTTTTTATATACCCACAAGAGGTTACTTTATGTAAATTAAAATTTGAACAACAATTTATTTTTTAAAATGTATCTTGCCCAGTTGTTATAAAGATGTAGAGTAAACAATAATTTATTGATTTTGAAATATGTTGCTTTTCGTGTGATTTAATGATGCCCCACCTACACTTGTGCTCTTCTTTCAATCAATATTGTGAGGGAAAATTTTCAAGTTGGATGAAAATATAAATTTTTTAATTAAGTTCCCCCCTCATCATCAACTGAAAAAGAATATTTATCTTCCAACAAATATTATTAAATATATACTTTTTTTATTTAAAAATATAAGATATTTTTTAAAAAGTTGTATGTTAAAAAAAATATAGATCATTTTTAATCTTTTAAGGTATAATCATTGTCTTTTTTAAAAAAATACTCTTATTAAATAAATTATTTTATATTTATTTTAGGGTAAAATACCTCATTAAATAGAGATAAATATGAAAAATAAGATTAATTTAAAGATAAATAATTATTTTATTAAAAATAATATTTAATTAAAAATAATTTATATTTTTTAAGGAGTGACTCATTATTTGCTTTGTGTAATTAAAAATCAAAGCAATAACGTCTAGCTTGCAACGCGTTGCTTTTATCTGTGTGTGTGTGTGTTGAAAATTATAAACAATTCCTACAAAAATATATATATATATATATATATATAAACAGTTAACTCATTCAAACATTACAAAATAAAATTACCTTGTTATCTTTTACAATTTGTTGATCCATGCATCATTCTAAGAAAAATGAAACATGTAATATAATGAATAATTTGTGATAATAGTGTTTGTAAATTACAATTATATTATAGCTAAAAGTATGAACAAATCTCTTTCAATTAAATTGTTGCACACACACAAAAATATATTACTGTAGATGTATTATTCTCGCATACGTAAATTAATATTCAAACAATAAAACATTCTATTTTATAATTTGTTGTTCAACTTTGTATTTAATCTCCAATTTATTATCTTATTTGCACGTATATTTATAATTTAATCAATATATATCATGCAACATACCTATTATATTTTTACCATAAATCTTGCATCTATTATTTTTTTATCATCCCACATTTATTTTTTCATTGCAGCCCCCACATGGTTTTTCAACACACCAAACATTTATTTTAAAAAAATGCCACTGGTCATTCAACTGTAAATGATGAACGGTAAATTAAATCATAAATACCCCTCGTTTAAAAATATAAAATATTTTTAACTGAATCTCACCTCCTAATAAAGTAATTACCTACTTTTAAATTAACTCTATTTTTTCTTATTTATCCTTGTTAAACACCCTATAATAAATATAAAGTCACTACAATAGAGGCACTTTTGAAAAAAAGATAATTATTACACCTCAAAATTTGGATGTGGAAAAATAAAAAAAAATACAGAATTGAAAATCTCAGATTATACAAAGGAAAAGACGAAAGTGATTAAGAAAAAAGAGGAAGAAAAGCGTATAGAAATAGCAGAAGCCTGGGATAGCATTATATATGCTCAAGTAATAAGAGGCTTTTTATTAGTAACCCAATCGATTATTAGAAAATATATTATAAAAATGTCTTATATTTTTAAAGATTTAACTTTTTAAAAAATGTTTTATATTTTTTAATTGAGGGAATATAGTGTAGCAAAAAGTATTCTTTTAACTAAATATTTACATGCACAAGAAATATATTATTTTAGATATATTATTCTCACATGCTATATAAATTAAATTTCAAACAATGAAACAATTTATTTTATATTTTTCTATTTAGCTTTGTATGTAATCTCCAATTTATTATCCTGTGTGTGTGTGTAATTCAATCAACCAATACCATGCAACATATATATTATTTTTACTATAAATCTTATATCTATTATTGTTTTTTTATCATGAGTCTCACGTTTATTTCTTCATTGTGGCCCTCGCATGATTTTTCAACATGCAAAATATTTATTTAAAAATCGTGACTATTCAATCAACTGTAGATTAACATTAACAGTTATATGCTCCGCATATATACATACAGGGAAGATTTGCACACAGCGCACGGCGGAACTGTCTTCGACCTCAGTATTATTTTTTATGAATTTTTTATTTTCTGAATTCTTTTTGTTTTTTTTTGAATTACAAGAGGTCTAAGCTTGGAAAAAAATCGGACTAAAGACATGTTAAGAGCACATTGCTCGGCATAGATATCCAGGAAAGATCTATAAAGAACAAAGTCAGTGTTTATGCAGCGAGCATAATTGGCAATTGGCATAAAGCTGAACAAGAAATATACAAATAATATAATAATTATCTGTAATGCTCATACTGTCAGAGTAATTTTTTATTTTTATCGTATTTTAATGCATAAAATTTTGTGGTATATAATATTAAAATAAAAAAACCAAAATTTGAAATGATGAGTATTGTTCATTTCTATCAAAAATGAATCACATATAATTTTCCTTGATTGAGGATTTAATTATTGCCAGTATTTTAAATAGCTTAAATGTCTTGAGTTTGATATTTGACCGGGTTAGCATTGAATTGTTTAAATTATTATTAAAATTTGAAGTTAATTTGCTAACCTAAATGTTACCATAAGATAAAAATTGAACTTGTGTTTCACAAGAAAGAACGCAGGTGTGAACGCTTTTTGCGTTTTTCAGTCAAATTGCTTTCAGGAAGCACGAGAGCTAGGGACTTGAATACATTATAAGCTTGGCATGCATTTCTGGAAAATGTTTGGATATTCACTGTAGAACCACGTTCAACGTTCTATATGTATGTTAAACGTTAGGCTTGGAGAAAGAAAATAAACTGTTAGCGTCTTTATTCGCAATTATATGCATGCATATACATGTACTATGTGTATTGATATATTGAATGCTTGAAATAATGCAGCAGAAAGCCCCCACCAAGGACCACACAAGGCCTTCGTGAGAATGTGAGCGATGACCTTATCAAACCAAGTGCTACGTCGATTCCTGCCCATAGCAGTCTTCTCTTGTCACTGTTAGCTCAGAGTGCTTGGTGTTGGGTCAGCGGGCTAGACGAATAAGAGAAAGTTTCTAATTTCTGTGAGATAAAAATATCACAGGCTACCAATAAATCCGTTTTTATCAAGGACTTGATTTATAATTTTTATATTTGTAAGATCGAGTTTCATTTTTAATGTAAAAATTTTCTTGGTGAAATGGTCGGTAAATACCTCCCCTGAAGGTTTGCACCGACACTGCGCAATCTCCGAAACTCAACTTACCCATGGACAGGCAGGTAAGAAGATATTTTATACTTTTAAGGTTTTTTATATTTAAAAAATAAATTTGTCAATATTTCCTATTGTATAACCGTGCAAATGCAAATTTATTAAATGTCGCCAAATCTCATGCGTTGCTACTTCATTTTTATTTATAAAAAACTATTATTTTTTAATTATTTTTTATATAAATAAAGTTACATATTTCATTAAATATTTATTACATATTTTCTAAATCACCCCTCATAATTTACATTAATAAAAATAATTAATGCATGCTTATGTTGATTAATATAGGATATTTTAGTTCAACTTTTTTTATTTTTAGACATAATTATTATGATTAATTAATTTTTTTAAACTATTGATACAGTTTTTTTTCTTTTGTGTATAAAAATTGAGGGAGTGTGCTGGTGTGAGACTATGAGATATCATTTAGCTCAACAAAAAAATTAAGCGGAACAACGTCCACTACCGCTGGTAGAAAGAAAGGCAGTGAGCACCTACCAAACAATCCAAAAGAGAAACTCGTCCAGTTAGTTGCACACGCGTAGACGAACGTAGGCAAGAAGGCGAGAATCTTCCGATCCTTGTATTTATTCCATAAAAAGAATACTACTAATACGAATAGTAATAAAATTAGGGCAAGGTTTCGAGAAATATACTAATTTATAGTAAGCACTGCTCAATTTCACCTAGTTAATCCCAACGCAGCGGAATCCAAAAACATGCTTGGGAATTCGCACTTTGGCTGAACTAAAACGCCAGGTTTAATGCGACCCATTTCAATGGATCGGACCTTAACAAAAATAATAATGGATGCTCTTGCGTGCTTTTCCATTCGTGGCATCAAACCCAAACCATGCAAGCCACCCAGCACGTGATGGTCACGTGAATGAGGCAAAAGAAAAGAGGGATAGTGCTTTTGTAGGGGTGATTTGGAAGGGCTTTGCTTTGTGTACAATGCAAGGAAGGAAGGAACGTAATGAATGAGCGGCGTGCTTTGGGTGCGCTTGATGATTTCACTTCAAGCGAAAATCAACTAACCACATCCGGAATGGGACAACTTGTTCCAACAACGCCAAGTGTGCGTGATAGTGCTGGCAAATTGTGCTTCTTAGTTATCTTTTCATTTTGATCAATATGGCGCTTCCCACTCGTTATCCGATGTACCGTATAATCTGTTTTTCGGTGAAAAGTAAGGATCACGGACCCAGAAATAACAGGATCGGCCAAAACAAACAAAGAAACCTAAGCTGCTATTACGACGCGTAACATGATGTCGCAACACTCGCGACGTATCCTAAATCAAAGCGTTCAGGTGTAACATAAAAAGAAAAAGAAAAGTAATCTTTTTTTTTTAAAGAAAAAATTAATTATTTAGTTCATATAGTTTTGACTCAGTTATAATTCAGTCTCTGAAGTTTTGACTTAGTTGTAAATTAATTCTTAAACTTTGCCTCTTATAATTTAGTTCCTGAAGTTTCAACCTCTTAAATATCAGTCTCTATACTTTAAAAAATAAAATTATAAAAATTAAAAATATTTTAAAATTTATTACTAATATCTTAAATCACTAAACCCTTTTAATATTTATAAATATTAAAATTTTTAAATTTTTTAAATTTTTAAATTTTATTTTTTAAATATGAGGACTAATATTTAAAAGGTTAAAACTTTAAAAACTAAATTGTGAAAGGCAAAGTTTAGAGACTGATTTACAACCAAGCTAAAATTTCAGGAACTAAGTTATAACGAGTCAAAGTTTAAGAATTGAGTTACAACTAGATTAAAACTGTAAGGATTAAATGATTAATTTTTTTAAATAATTAAATTAGTTTTTTATTCGAGCGTATAAATTAGCTACTTGATTTTTAGCGTGAAAAAATATTTACCCTTATTTGGACCGGCAGAAAATTGGAGGGAATATTAGGAAGCTTTCATATCAACTCTCCTGATATTTTATCTATCCTATTTTTTAATCCAAACAAAGTTTTTTAGTTATAAAATTTTAATGAAGACATCTCGTTTGTTAGCGTCGGGATATCTATCATTCTCTTTCATTTAAAAATATAAAATATTTTTAATAAAATTTTATCTTTAATAAAATAGTTACTTATTTTTAAATTAATTTTATATTTTTATATTTAATTTTATTAAACACCTTATAATAAATATAAAGTCATGATTAATAGGTGTTTTTTAAAAAAGGATAATGATTGTACATTAAAAAATTAAAAATACCTTGCCTTTTTAAATATCCAACTTCTCAAAAAATGTCTTACATTTTTTAACGGAGAAAGTAAATTGTTTTTTTTTATTTTTAAAAATAAAAAATTTAAAAACTTGAATCAGTTTTTTTACTTTAATTATTTTTGAAACTGTTTTTATTTTTTATTTTAAAAATAAAAAATAGAAATAACTTCAAGCTATTTTGATTTTATTTTTTAAATCCATTACATTTGATTATTGAAAATTACATTAAATTAATTAATTTTTATCATAAATTATTAGTAATTGTTTATAACAATTACTATCCATCTATTTTTTAATTCTAAAACTATTTTTAAAATTAATATAACCAAACGTATTTTCATTTGTTTTGTTTTAAAGAATAATTGAAAGACTGTATTGTAAAATAGTTTTTAAAATAAAAATAAAAAAATCAAATAGGCTCTTATTCTCACAGTTTATACAGCACGCGTCAAAAATTTTCCTTTGATTTTGAAAGTTCCAGAATCAAATGCATTTACTCGGAAAAAATGTTGGGATGAAAACGCATCCTTTTAGCAAGAATTCGGTCCAAAAAAAAAAAACTTTTTCATACGAAACTGCATTCTAATATTATCTCGAATAAGAGGTCTCCAGAAAGTTTACTTATTTTTTTGCGATAATCTCCTTGCATTCCCAGCTAGGCGGCTACTAATCAAGAAATGACAATAAATCTTCAATTAAAATGTCAAGCACCGAATCACCACCTTGTCCTGCAATCTACGGATCGACTGGCTCTGTATATGACAACAAAACAGGGAAGGATTGCTCTCTGATTCAAAGCCACGAGTTCCTCTGACACCTCTGATTCACACCGGGTTGAGATACCACTGAATCAAAACCCCCTCCTTTGCATTTGTGACCCCAAGTTCATGGAAATTGGCAATCCGCCCCGCAATCACTCTGCATAATACAGAGGCAGTTCTCGCGGAGACCCAATCTCCTGCAGAGCCTCCACCTATCTTCCCGTGTGCCCTCCAACTATTTTCATGTAACGTCACGGAAACGTCCTTCACCGGCAACGTAGAGCTCACCATCCTACAAACCGCACACCATCTGTTCGAGCAAATGCCCAGAGATGCACTGTTTCTCCCCAAAGAACAAGTGATAAGCGCACCCTGAAACCGCACGAGTTCATTCCCATCGACCACCAGTTTATGGGTTCTCTCGGATTCACAGATTGTCCCTGACTTCGACTTCACTCCCTCTCTGTATTCTTCAAATTTGGCGAGAAGATCCGGAGAGTGATTGACCTTGAGTATTTTCTTTATCACTACCGTTTCCTCGAGAGGCCACCCAGCACGAAACATGGCTGCCACAATATCAACAGGCCAATCCCCTTCCAGGAGCTCTGTGAGTTGGTTAGAACGTGAAACAATTTCTTGCGATAGAAGAGGTAGCAGGGGCTTCAGCTTTAGGTTTGGATTGCTTGCAAGGAGGCTTGGGTGGGGTGTTGTGTTTTTTCTTGGCTGGTTTATGCTTTCGTTGGGTAGTACTAATGGTGCTGTCAGGATCAGGTTTGGGTTTGAAACACTTGACGGACGATCTAGGATGAAAAACCAGAGCTGCTAATGAGGCTGCTATTAAGCATTTTTCGGTCATTGTCAATTTTCTCTCACGAATGGCTTCGTGCAGGAATGAGCAGGGCAAGATTTTTGGCTAATTTTGTTCACTTCAATGGGATCGCTTTTGAATTGGAAACTTGCATATTTTGGCGCGGTAATTGCGGGAATTTTCTTGAGGATTTCTTCGGGCATCATGGGTCTCGCAGCGTGATTCCGTTTTTACTCCGTTTTTCTTGTGCATTAAACTTAGCCGCCACTTTGTTGTGCAAATAATAAACGCTTGGTATATCATCTAAATTCGATTAATTGCGTGCGGTAAACGCTTGGAAATAAAAATATCTAAATTCGATTAATGTGTGGTTGGCCAGTTACGCACTGATCTTTTTTCTGGCCAACCACTGGCCAAAAAAAATAGTGCGTAAAGTGACATGGTTTACACTGATCTTTTTCTGGCCAACCACTCATTAATCAACCATGTCACCATTAATATTCATGAAAAGAGAGAGAGAGAGAGAGAGAGAGAGGAACCTCGTGGGGTGGACTGAGTTTTCTTGTTTAGAAATTAGAATGCCCGCTTGTTGACTAGTCCGGCCTGACATTTGCTTATGTTGGCCCAACCCGACGTCACAGGACAGTACGCCAATTTGTTATCCCGTAGGGCTTTTTGGCCAATTCTCTCGTAGGTTGGGTTCAAAGAGAAATTCGTCCCTCGTTGGTTTGATTTTGTACGGTGCATCACTCATTAATTTGACTTGACTAAACGTCAAAATGGACAGGGTAAAAATCAATAAGAAATGGCTAAATCGCCCATAATGGAACAATCAAGTCGATTAGACAATCCTTTTAAATATGGTTGGTTCTTAAAGTCAACAACAGAAGTACCTGGGGAAATGATATGAAATTTCACTGAATCAGGTTTTCGAGGATAAGGAAGGAGTCACACCCATCGTCCTGCCGAAGAAAAAAATGAAGTGGCCACAGTTATCAGAAAACATGAGAATGGCAGCGCTAGCACCGCACACCGCATAACATTTACTATGGTTTTACGGTACGTGGCAAACTATGACAATGTTCATCCGGAGTTGCCAGGAAAGGGGGAAGAAATGAGGAACCTGCTCCTTGATCAAAAAACTAGTTCCTTAAAAGTTGGACCAGATCGTGAACTGAAAAAAAAAAAAAAAACTAGCAGTTTATGGATCTCACGATTTGACTGATTAAACCGGTGGGCGAAATGATGATACAAATAAATAAAAGTAATATTATATTTGTGTATAAAAATATAAATATAAAATTATTTAAAAAATGTGTATCTGCCTTGTAAATTATTAAAAATATATATTGATTGATGATTTACAATTTAGATTCAAATTAAGCTCTCTCAATGTTGTCATTTAATTTTTAAATATAATTTTTTTTTAAAAAAAAGCAAAGACTAATTCAACTAGCTAGCTTAACCTCAGTTTAATAACGATTCCTAGCTCAGCCTTCTAGACAATCTTTTCAAAGAAAATTGAGTTGTTATACTATCCTACCAATACTTTAACTAGTTGGGCTGACTAGTTTGCGTAGTTTTTAAAACATTGTCAACAACGTTAACTTGGAAGCTAGGATTAATACTTCGACCTTAAGCCGAGGAGACATCCCGTCTAGATATTTCACACCTCAATCAAGATAGGTTAGATTAAACATCCGTTGGTTAATCTCAACAGAATTGCTAGGAGCTATTGGAAGTTTTTATTTGAGATGCACGGGGGGCATGTGTAATTGGGCTTCATTAAACGTGTTTCATTTTAACCAACATTGCAACTAAGCTTTCAGGTATCTTTAAGGGGGCTTGAATTTTGTTGGGATGAACAATATCTTAAAGTCAATGTTTATTATGACGCATTTGAAGTAATTAATCTTATTTATAACGAACATTCTCAATATTTCCCTCTTACTAGCTTTATCGAGAAAATCAAGAAATTCATCATGTAAAATTAGTCTGTCATTTAGGATAACATTTTCTGATAAGGGAATGGAGGTGTAGAATACCTTACCCATCGAGTGAATCAATGTAGCTCGAATACCGTTCTTGGCAAATTAACCACCCATGGGATGTAGGAACCTCGCTCTTTTTTCTGATATTAATTAATTTCGTTGTCGTCGTGCAAAAAAGGGAGGTGCTCTGCTAATATTTAACCAGTGTTAGAATGTCGATTCTACTCACACATTAATATTGACGTAATCACATACACGTGCAAAATCAACCTTGGCAAAGTGATAAACCATCAGGGTGGGCAAGCTAGTGGATTACACAAGGTACACCCCCAACTCATTTTCGTAATATTGTTAACCACTTTCTCGTTGTTAAGAAAATTAATTAGAAGTTAAAATCTTATACAACTTTTCAAAATTGCTATTTGATTGATATATCTCACTGGGATTATAGGACGAAAAACCAGTATAGAGAGAGAGAGAGAGAGAGAGAGAGGATATTTTTTAGATATTAATTATAAAAGCCTTATTAAATTTTATAGAAGGTCTTACGCGAAGGACCAATAAGATGACCTTACAAACAAGACCAAGCTGAATATTGAAATATCATGCCACACTAGTTTATTTATTTGTGATGCATGAGAAAATTTAAATATATAATACAGATTCTCTCGTTCCAAGGGTCAGCCATGATTCATGGCCCTGTTCGTGCGCGAAAATGAAGAAGGCGAAGAAGACGTGGAAGATATTTATCAAAAAAAGAAGACGTGGAAGATGGCTCTCTCTTTGATTTTCCTGTCGCCGTCAGCGTATTCGCACCCACCAACACGCCATGTGCTCTTGCTTTTCCCTGTATTCCCCTCGCTCTCTAGACAATGACATCCATTGCTCAAAAATATTCTCCACCCTTCCACTTGCAGAACCCCCACGTCTGGATACTCTACATTTGTAATATCCCTCTTTCATTACCTAGAATATATGGTTTTCTTAATATTTTTAATGCAAGTAAATTTAAATCATTAAAAATGGATGACCAAAATGGGCTCAAAATCAGGTACCTCTTTCACCTGGATTGGACCTCATTAGTCCTTCCTCGCGAAACAAGGTGCCTGAAAATTTCTCTCTGGAAGACCAGGGATAAATGTTGATACCCAATTTTAATTAATAAATTTAGTCGGGAATAGGAATATTTGGCGATCCGAAGCGGACAACGGTGCAATCCTTCACGCGACACGACTACATAGATGTCCTGATTTGACCCGAACCAACGTGACGACCGGGAGGAGGAATTCAAGATTAAGGGGCTATTTAACATATTTTTTATTTTTTTATTTTAAAAATTAATATTTTATAAAACATGTTTTGAGAATAAAATAATAATAAAATAATTTTTTTCATAACACTTAAAAGTTATTTTTATTTTGTTCTCTTCAAAATAATATTTCAATTTTTTAAAATGCTTTTTAAAATATGTTATCAAACATATCCTTTTATTTTAAAGAACAGAAAATTATTATTAAAATTGCCAAATAGGCTTAAGTTTTTATTCCCACGGACCACCTCCGCGCCCCTTTCCCCTTTCTACTTTCCCGTGCTTTTTTTGCTTTTCGCAAGCCACTGCGGGTGAGGGCTCAGGACCACCCTGTGTTGGTGAGGCCAATCAGAGATTTCAACGTCACCGCTTCATCACCATCTGACGTCCATTCCAACCTCTTCGAACGGCCACCATTTTGAGAACACGTCACCAACCAAAAGCAAAATCCCCTCGTAGCTCATGTTATATGCCACTACCATAACTTTTTTAAGCGTGACGCGATTGGCATTCTATAATCAACTTCTTGCTCAACTAGCTGCTTGAATTTGCATTTGGGTAATGTCCTGACTTGTGCACTCAAAATTAAAGCTACGACTTGCATTTTTTCTTGTGCGAAAAAGTAGAAAATGGTCATGGATATTGTGCGACTCACATGGGATGGGGCCTCGTCGCTCTAATCGCTTAGCGTCGAGGTTTCAGTGACGGGCACTGCACTAGACCGACAAGTACAGGTAACCGATTTCCACGGGCCTGTCGGATCAGACACGCTCTGATTTAGTAGCGAGCCAGGCTTAAGTTGGGAGCCGTATAAGGCTGACGTGTCCACATGTTGTTACCTTCTACCTATCATTACTCGCTCTTCCTTTCTCTGCTAACGAAAGCTTTAGTGTAATAATAGCAACTAGACTTGGGGTTAAGCAGGCCATTGTTCTCTGTTTTGAAGAAAATCAGAATTGAATTAGAGGATAGATCACGTGATACCGTAATACCACATAGTTTTTCACTTTTCGCTGGAGCGCAAGTTTTCAGCGTCGGTAAGGGAAAGAGGCTTCCTGCTCAGCGCACACAGCATTTTATCTTTCCTTTCTTCTTCCCGGCCCTTTTTGCCCCCTTCTTCTTATTTTTTTTAAAATTGTCTGTTAAATTGTTAAATGAATTTCCTTTTAAATTTTTTAGGTTCATTTTGAATACTGGTCGGAATTTTTTAATTGGAAAATGTAGCTTCAAGATCACGCTTGTAAAAAAATTACATTTCGGTTCTGTTTTGTTCTGGCTGGCCATTATCGTCACTCAGGGTCATTTCATTTTTATATATAAACATCAGAAGTGACCTTCTCCGTTTCCATTAATTCCTGATTATGAAAGTGCTGCCGAAGCGGGGGATTTCACCTGTTACTGAGGTCTGAGCTAGTTGTGACTGTTATTTTTGAGGGTAAATGGTGGAAGTAGACTCGTGGAGAGACGGGCTGTCGAGTCTTCTGGACAGCTCTGACGTCCGTTATACCGGAGATCCGATGGAATCCTCCACGACGCCATTTGAGACGAGAAGATCGGGGTATGTGCCCCCTGAATCGCTGACGTTGGAATCGGAGGGATCGGGGGAGAGCTTCAAGGATCAGGCCATGGGTTTTATGATGGCTTGGTGTGAGATACTATGGAATTTGCTAGAGGTTGTAGGGATATTGTGCAACAGAATTTCTTGAACGAGAACTCGTATGTAGTGAGAAAGCTACGAGGGCCTTGTGCTAAGGCTTCAAAGAGTTTAAGGTTTCTGAATGCTTTTTTGCCCGAGGATCGGGATCCGTTTCAAGCTTGGTCGGTCGTGTTCTTCGTTTTCATTCTTGCACTCGCAGGTTACTTAATTAACTACCCCGTCTGTTTACTCTCACGTTAATTTATTTGTTGTAGAGTTTCCTTTCTTCAACATTTTTTTTTAGATAGGTCGTATTAAATTGCTATACCTTATAAAAGAGGGAGAGCTGGCACAAGCCCTCGTCACTGCCCCATTTTTTTCATGACACAGGTTTACTGGTGTTTTTGGAAATATTGATTGAACAATGAAATTCGGAACTTCCTCTTGGAAAGACTTCCATAACATAGAGCAAGTCTAGTTCTCCGACATTATGATATCGCTGCGAGGCATCATTTTCATGTTTGAAAATTAAAATGATCACCGTTTATCAGATTCTACGATTATCACTGATCGACAAGCCGCATTTCATAGAAAAACTTGAGATTATGTTGAAGTTATTACATTTAAAAATACGGTCTTCTGAACCGAATTGCAACCGTGGGTTAAAATCTTAGGGGAAAAAATTATTCATGTGCTAGTGAATACTGATAATAAATTTGGATTATACCACATAACTTATAGTACATGAATTTACTATGAGTCATTTATTGTTCATGTCCCTTCAGACACAGCGTATTTGTGCTGTTCATCAGTGTGGGCTTCACTCATTAAGAGTCTTTACAACCGAATAGGAGATTATTGATTTTTATTAATGAAGTAACAGAAAAATTCTCACATTGTTACTTTCATCATTTTTTTCAGTTTTCGGTAATTTTTGGTAATTATAAACCTTGATTTTATATCCATGCGCCTCCATGAACTAGGTGCATTTTTTCTTGTTTTTTCCTTGATTTTGTTTTCTCTGTCAATGCTATTTCAAACACTTATTATGTGAGTTTTATTAGATTCCAGAGAAACTACTATAATTGTTTATGAATGATTTCTGCCTGATGATGTTGGTTTGGTATGAAATTTACTGACCTTTACAAGCAATTTGCAGCTATTAGTGTGGATCCCAACCGTGACTCTGTAGCCCCAGTGGTAAAGGTGCGCATGCATCCTCCTAGTGCTAGGCGAATACTTCTTCCTGATGGTAGATACATGGCTTATGATGAGCAAGGTGTTCTTGCTGATAAAGCTAGATTTTCCCTTGTTGCTCCACACGCTTTTCTTTCTTCCAGACTGGCGGGTGAGTTGTCAGAATTTTTTATTTTCAGGATTGGTATTCATAATCTCTATCATATTCTGACCAGAAATAGCAAGAGATACGAAGCTCTGCCTACTATCTGATTTGTTGTTGTTTCTTTTCCAATGGAAGGTATACCTGGTGCTAAAACTTCACTGCTTGAAGAGTATGGTATACGTTTAGTCACATATGATCTTCCTGGTTTTGGGGAGAGTGATCCTCATCCTAAGAGAAATCTTAACTCCTCAGCTATGGATTTGCTGCATCTAATCAACGCTGTCAATGTTAGTGACAAATTCTGGGTACTGTGCCACTCAAGTGGATGCATTCATGCTTGGGCTTCACTCAGATATATTCCCGACAGAATTGCAGGTATTCAACAATATGATGCTTCGTGTCTGGGTTCTAGTTAAAAGCTTATTATATGTTCAGCATCTGGAAGTCCATGTTTCCCGTCATGGATTTAAGGTTGCTTTCGGAGCTTTTAAATTCTTTGAGCTTAATTCGAGACTTAACCACAGACTTTGGTGGTATAACTTTTGGGCAATATGCAATGTGAGTGCCAATTATGATATTAGTTTTATCTCCATTCATACAGCTTAATGCAAATATTTGTTGAGAATAATTTTGGAGTATATAGCAATGTAAGTTATGTTAAACTTGTTTATTCCTTTTCTACTCCCCATGATCTCTGCATAAATGAAAGGAAATATTTTAGAGTCTGATGTTGTTTGTGATATTACCTGAAATTGCAGGTGCAGCTATGTTAGCTCCCATGATCAATCCATTTGAGCCACGTATGAGTAAGAATGAGATCAAAAGAACTTGGGAGAAATGGTTGCCAAGGAGGAAGTTCATGTATTCACTGGCTCGTAGATTTCCAAAACTTCTCTCTTTTTTCTATAGGAAAAGCTTCTTGTCAGGAAAGCATGATAAGATTGATAAGCAGTTGTCCTTTTCATTGGGAAAGAAGGTGAATATGTCAATCTTTGAACGGTATAATTTTAAAATCGATATAGTGTTTTAGATTTATCGATAATGGTTGTGAATTCATGCCAACTGGAAGCAACTGGATTCATCAATCTTTGGCTGTTGTCTGCCCACCGTAACACATGATTGACTAAAATACTCATTTGCTTTAACAGTTGGATGTAGAATGGAAGTAAATCTCAACTTGTATGTGGAAAAGTCTGTCCATAGCTGGTTAAAATATGCAGATCCTAACATGACAACTCTTTAGAAATTTGCTTTATCTAATAAACATAAGCTACGGAAAGTGATAGCTATAGACTCATTTTGTTTAATCTTTGGTATTATGAGGGGATGAGTAATTGTGCGCCAGGGTATCTTCATATTATAAATAATATCATCGTTCTTATGGCTTGCGTATAGAATCCAGTGGCTTCATTGACGTGCATCGGACTGCAAATATTAGAATCCATCCAAAATTTTGGCCCTTGTTACTTTCTTCTAATCTTGCCTCTGAAACGGATCTCTGAGCATGATAGTGAAGCTGATTTAAAAATAGGAATTAAAACACAATGCCCAGTAAAGATTTTCTTAGTTTTCTTCAGCTTTCATTGATAAAAGGCAAGCGATTCCGTGATGATCTGTTAAATTAACATCTTGGCATGTTCAGGATGAAATTCTGATAGAAGAGCCAGCATTTGAAGAATTTTGGCAACGGAACGTGGAGGAGTCAGTACGCCAGGGAAACACACAACCGTTTATAGAGGAAGCTGTTCTGCAGGTAACAAATTGGGGATTTGATTTAACGGAGCTCCAGGTGCATAAGAAGTGCCGAACAGGAGGCTTGCTTCTTTGGTTGAAGTCTATGTACAGTCAGGCAGAATGTGAATTAGCAGGATTTCTTGGCCCTATAAACATATGGCAGGTATGAACTCATATTTTCTTGGGTAGTGCTGTTTCTTCTAACCTAAATTTTTCCTATAGAGAACGAGTTCATCTTGATGTCTAATTTTGTTCTCGTATGCTTTCCTTTTCAATTCTGAACAGGGATCGGATGATAGGGTGGTCCCACCATCAATGGCGGAATACATAGGACGAGTTTTGCCGGAGGCAGTCATCCATAAACTTCCTAATGAAGGTCACTTGTCCTATTTCTTTTTCTGTGATGAATGTCATAGGCAGATATTCTCCACCCTTTTTGGAAACCCTCAAGGTCCACTTGAAAAACAAGAAGAAACTGCAATCGTGGGAGATTTACCAGTTTTTGCTTCGGATATGGAATGACACGTGGCTACTGATTCACGCTTCCTTAGGCTGTGATTGTAAATACCACAGGCTGCTCCTCTGCTTGATGGAGCTTGAAAGACGACAATATTCATTGCAAATCCGAAAACTTTGGATCATAAGAGCTTCTGGAGACACAGATAAAAGCAACATATCACTAAGGTTTTTTTTTTCAACTCCCATTTCCATATACTACGTTGTATCTGTTATCTCGTTTAGGATGTTTTTTGGTATCATCATTAACTGAGCGGCAGAATTCTGTCCAAGGGGTAACACTTATTGTGGGGGAATCATTATCCTACTTGTCAAATTGGATCCTCCAGCGATGGTCGTTGCCTCTGGCGTTTAACTGCATACTACGAATGTTGTTGTAAAGCATATAAGGGTAGAACAAACGAGTTTTCCCACCCCCTAAAATGTAATTCCATCTGAATATCTTCCTCTTTTAGCTGAAGATTTATGAGGATTATGACATTTGTAGACTTTTGAATTACAATGATCAATATTCACCGATAGAAAGTTTGTTAGTTGGTATCTGCTGAAGTACAATGCTTTTACAGCATGGTTATGTTTGTCGTCGTTGTATAGTTTCACTTGAGTCGGAGCCAGTTCCCCAGTTGCGTTTGACACGTAGTGACTGAATATCATTTCCAATTTTCTATTTATTATTATATTGCGTAGCGAGCATCCCTTGGACACTAAAAAGTAGTATATCACGTTACTGCTACTGAAAAGGCAGTTGGTATGGGGAGAAGTGGAATGGAGAGAGCTGCAATCTTACTTCAGTGTGACAGTATTCCATCATATATGCTTGTGTCAATTGTAATTCGCATCATACGTTTAGATTAGACCATAAGATTTTGAGACGTGTAAATGTCATTCTTTGTCGCAAACTCCAATCCTCCAAATATCAACCCTCTAATAAAATACATGGGGATGGAAACACAGCAAAACATCTAAACACAGAAATCATATCTTGCGAAAACAGAGTAATACAAACCAATGAGATGCTGAAATGGAATATACATTTTATGTCTGAATGAGAAATCACGATCTTCAAATATAACGATGATCTGTTATGATGAGGAAGATATGGCACTTGTTCTTCTGAGAACCATTTTCCATCTGAGCAAATATTGAGAGAATATAAAGAGAGGGGGAAAAAGCAGGTAAAACGCTTTTTAATGCCTCCCAGAACACGGCAAACAATTTAATTTATAAAACCAAGTAAAATGGAACACTCGAGTCAAACGAACATTTCTCGCACACAATCTTTACGACCTCGCTTTTGAACTTACCTCTTATTTATTTAAGCAGCCCCGCCATCAACCATAGTGATTTCTGCAGTTAAGTTGTTTTCTACCTTTGGGGGCCCACTTGAATGCCGCCACGGCCTCGCCGGTGAAGGCGGGTAAGAAAGCCGTTTCTTTGCAGTCCCGAAAGATCCTTTATCTTTCGCCTTCTGCGGCGTGCCATTCTCAGCTGCCAATGGACTCTGCGTCCTGGACTTGGCTTTTGCAGACTGAGTTGCCACCATGTAACTCGGAACCGCCGGAGAGCTCGCAAGGCTCTCGTCGTCTCTCACGGACGCGCCACCGATGGAGTGCCTCCGGAACCGCCCTGACTGCGCACTGGCCACACTTTTAATGTCATCATCCATTGCAAAGCTGTCCTTTGGGCTGGCCTTCTTCAGTTTTCTGGAAGCTGGCTTTGAAGGAGTTGAATATAAACGGAAGCTAGGGGAGTCAGGAATTTGGCTTGCTGTGGGAGAATGCTTTTCAGAATTGAGTTGGTAACGAGCATATGATTTGCTGATTTCTCCACCGGTGATGCTGCGGCTAGAACTTCTCACTGATGAATGGTCATCGTTCATTTCTTTCTCCATTTTGCTTTGGCTCTCCCATGTCCGGGCAGCCATCCATCGTTCCAGCCAGCTCCAACCCCAGGAAGGATTAGTTGGATCCATGAACATTGGGTTTATAGATCTGTATGAATTCTTCCATGTTTGCTGTTGTAGACATTTTTATCACAAGAATCAAAATTTGTTAATTTGAATTGAATATGGTACTTGCTTGACAAGTAAGCAAAAATGAATGGCCCTGCGCCTTCATTTAGCGGGTCATAGGATTATGCTAACAGCTCAAGTGGCCTTATTATCTCTTCATCTGGCCTTATTATCTCTTCATCGATAACATGAAATTTATGCTTGCCAAACTCCAATAACAAAGCCAGTTTTCCTTTCTATTCCCCCCCCTGTTAGTTTCATTTATGCATGCCTTTTTCCCATTTCTTTCTTTTCAGCTTATGAGGAAAATAATGACTATAATACATTCACAAGCAAATAGAGAACCTGATGAGTGAATGCGTAAGCCAGCGCCTTTTCTCTTCTCATAGCTGCCTCATACTTCTGTAGCAACTTTGCTTCAATTTGTTCTTTGGATTGCAGGCTATCATCCCATTCCTCTCCAATCTGTGATGAAAATTTGCAGCAAAAGTTGAAAACATGCCAAATTTTATATTCTAAAGACCAGACAAATGGTGGTGTTATGTCAAGGATAATGCATTATCATGTGAAAAACAAAGAAGTGAAACCCAGAGACCCGCATGCTCTCGAGCTCTTTTGCATGCTTGTGTAAGAGCTGCCTTTGTAGAGCCTGATTCTCCTCGAACATCCTGATCCTCCTAGAACGAATCTGAGATTGCACACGAGCTAAAGTTTGCATAGAACGAAGAGTGCTAGTAGCTTGGCGTTTTACAATTGGCCCTTCCATTAGTGTCCTCAATCTGACCAGCCCTCTCAAAGCTCGCAATGCTCTTCTTGCCTAAACGATTTTTACAGAAATTTCAGTTCAAGAAGTTGACTAAACATTCAATCAACAAGAATTTCTTTTTTCGACACCCCTGACTTCCCAAAAACTTGGTTAGTTTAGGAGAGCAACCAAAGAAAAAGAAAAGTTTAACTTCATGCAAGAAACCCATGCTTTGGAATGACTCTCACTCTCATTACAGTTAAATAGCTTTCAAAACGAAGAGGGGTAAGAAACATATGAAGAGTGATCTACATTGATCGTCATACCAGATATCCCCTAAAAGCTGTCTGAATCTTTAGTGTAGCCACTTCTTCCCTTGATTTACCGGCAAATCGAGGGATTTTAGGGGCTTGAACTGCAACAGCTGCTGTCTGAGCCGCAGGAATAGGTCTCTCAGCATTCACAATAGTTGCAACTGCATGAACATGACTTTGACTGGCTTCATTCTCAACATCATGTGACTTAATTTCTTCAGGATGAAGAGAAGGACGTGCTGTTTTCTCAGAACCCACGTGTGAGTCTGAGGTGGCCTCCAATTTTTGCTTCCCAAACCATTTCTTCTTCGATTTGCTTGCTTTCTGCGATAGTGGAAGCTAAAACTATCAGAACTGTTTCACAGAGTTAACATGAACCTATATATATATATTTAACAGACCTGATCTTCCTTCTTCTTTGACTCGGGGCTGAAAGCTTTCTTCACATTGGAAAACCAATTTCCCTTCCTCCCCATCTTCTTGGCATTCCTCGACTTGATCCTTTATCAAGAATAGATTTTAAATGTTAAGATCTCATACCTGATAACCCAATACAAACTCAAGTTTCAAGCAGCAAAAGGTAAACCTGTGAGAGGAATAAAAACCTGAACCTAATCCATAACTGGCGGTAATCCTACCAATTTCATCGAGTAATGACCATTAAAGGAATGTATATAACGCTTGGGAGACTAAACAACAGTTTTCTGATCCTGGTTCTTCGAATTGACATTGAGTCAAACATATAACCGACTAAAAAGAAAAATGATCTTCATTTCCGGAATTTCATAGCAAAGAAACAGAGAATTTCAGAATTATCTAACTGCATTGCTAAGTGAGACGCTTGCGGTGAAATCTAGAAACACCAACATGTTGTTGAGATTGAGAAAGTTTCAGCGCAGGCAGGAATATATGCCCAATCGAAGAACGCAAGCAGAGAATCAGAGAGAGAAGAAAATGACGAAGTACAGTAGTGTATCGAATACGGAACTAAAGACTCGAGTTACAATTGATTGGAATGGAGATGGAGGTAACCTGAGCTAAAACCAAATGTCAGATCTCAAATATACCCTTCACTTCCCAAGGTGAGCCGTCTCCATTTCTGGACAGAAGAAACAAAAAAAGATTTGGAGTGGAAATCAGAGGGAAACGAAATCAGATCTTGACAAGAGGCTTTCCATGATATATTTGATATATGAGAAAAGGAGAGGAAGCAAAACCAGCTGGTGTTCGGGTGATATTAATGGCCCCACCACCTGGGTCTTGCACAGTGGACAGTGGTCCCCACCATATTAACATTAAGTTTAAACCTCGATGCCACGGTTTCACAGAATCAAACATAAGTACGAAGAAGAGGAGAAGAAGTCACAGTGTTCATGCCTTTTGGTTTTCGTGCTGCCAATCCATGACCATTCTCCTCCTAGCGTGGCTTTATTATTATTCACCTTCCTTCTTTAACTGTTTCACAGTGAAGCAGGGAAACTTGTGAGGTGTGGCAGATGTCTCAGAGAGACGGTGGATTCTCTTTTTCTTTTTCTCTCTCTCTTTTTTTTCTCTTTTCATAAAAGCTTATTCTTGTTCACTTTCATTTCTTTTCCTTTTTTTACCCTTACCTAACTCGAGAATCGAGATGTTTAATTTTACAAAATACCTTCTCTTTCGGGTTTTCCTGGAAAAAGTTATAAAACCCGCGCGAGAGTTTGGCTTGAGTTCAAATTTTTCCCGCGGGTTTAATGTCCACACGGCAATGAAAATCCTCTCATGCTGTTAAATTGAATCATTGATGTAATCTTGGAATCTTAACAAACAAGAGACAGCAACTTTGTGACGAAATTAGTGCGCTCAATCCGATAAACCTGGCTACTGAGCGCCGACTGATCTTGTCTTTTCTGTTTTCCATGTACCAGTGCCAGGGACAAAAAGGTCCAACGAATAAACCACAGTTTCTTTGAGGGTAAAAGTCCCATTGAACCAGCCAATCAAATATTAATAGAATCGTGATGGGATTTTTGATCAGATCAAATAATATGGCATGACTGACTTTATTTAATTATGGCGACATACAAATGCAACTGAATATTTTTTATAAATACTAAATAGAACGTTTTTTTTAATTAGAATAAAAGATGTTTAGAATGTTTTCTAAATGTTAAATAAACTTAATTTTTTTAAAAGGCCATCAGAGATTGGAGTGGGCGACAAACATGTTCATGAGACTCAAATTTTTTTAAAGAAAAATTTAGATGGGTTAGGATTCAGAGAAACTAAACACAAAATTAAAAGTATACATAATTCGTTTCCCTTTCTGTTACTCTTGATTTTTTTTTTTTTAAGAGAAGTATTTGCAATGAAGACGCCCTGTGTGATTTAATTAATTATTGAAATTGACAACGAATGAGCGTGCACAAGTTTGAAATTTTGAATATTATGCATTAAACAAATAAATATGGTCTGCAAATGGACAAAATGCAGAAGAGGAGGCGAGAAAACACATGTGGATGAGAAAAGTGGCATTAAAAAAAATGAAGGTATCTTAAGGAGGACGTTACATTGTGAATATTGATGACACTATGGATCAACAAGTCAATTATTTTATACGTTTCCCAATTTTATATATTCCATCTGTTTAAAAATATAATCATTTAAGATATAATTATTATTTTTTTAAAAAAACATCCCTATTGATAAATAATTATATATTTATTATAAAGTATTTAATAAAAATAAATATAAAAATATATAATTAATTTAAAAATAATTACTTTATTAGAGTGAGATTTTATTAAAAATACTTTATATTTTTGAACGAAAAGAGTATTTTTAAAATGATTATTTTTATAAGTCATTTTAACAATTTTATTTTTTTATAATTTTTCATAAATAAAATAAAATTTGATATATATATATATATATATAATATTTCTAAAGATAATATATTTGATTTAAATTAAATTATTTTTCTCTCATATGATATCGGCAATCTAATCACTTTCCCTCTGCTTGAGTAAAGTGGTTAGGAGTGGTTGTATGTGCTAAACACAACCACTTTTTAATTTATAAAATATTTTTAAATAAAATTATATATTTCAGTAAAGCTTACGATGTCCCAATAAATCTAGGCCCTGAATTGACAGTAGATGGATGTGAAAGCTGCAATCACCAATATTTTTACGGCCCGCAGCCTTGTAATCCTTGCAACCCCACGTGACTGTCATCAAAACTCTTCATAAATACTCACATGACCTCTACCATCGATGTGGCCCATCCTGCCCTTTTATTTTAAACTCTTTTCGTTCCTCGTTCGAAACGAATTCAGTACTCATCTTTTTGCTCAAAATGTTCAACTCAATATTTCAATAATTACGATTATAAACAAAAATTGTCCACTGCTGACACCATTAAAAAATATAAAATATTTTTAACTTTTTATTATATAATTAATAAATTTTTTAAAAAATATTTTTAATAACTAAATCACCCAACCCTTCTTTCTAAGTATGATACCTTGTTAAATAAGGGCATGTAAAAAAATAATATTTATTTAAAAATAATTAATTATCTCATCAAATAATATAATAAAAAAATTACACATAGATTTTATGTAAGAGAATTTATTATGAAGAAGTCTAATAAAAATTATAAAAATATTTTTAAATTCTTTTTATTTATAACAGGACAAAAAAATTTACAACTATACAACAAACATTTATGACGTATTATTATAAATTATTATTTTTATTTATAAGTTATAAAATTTATGAAATTTTTTAATAATAAAATTTTTTTATGTAGGATCTAGATGTAATTTTTTAATATAATTTTATTTAAAATATTTTATATATATATATATATATATTTCAAAAAAGTTCAATATGCGCCCAGGTGTATACCACACGCGCAGTTATTCGCGCTATCCTTGTTTGGACAAATTGCGCATTATACTCCATTTTTGCATTGTGGGCTTTATTGTGTAATTTTCTCAATAATTTGTCAGGTCATCAAACGGCAAAAACACACGAACTCAATAAATATTAAATAGCGTTCCCGAAAAGTACTGAGGTGGGACTCAATTGTCCTACTAATTAATACTCCCTCTATCTTAAATTGTGAAGTATTTTTTTAAAAAAAATTTATCTTAAATTATAGAACACTTTAAATAAATTAAATTTTTATTAAATATATTAATTTTAATATTATCTCTTCTCTCTATAATTAATTTTTATCATTTTCTTTTCAATATATTACAGGATGGATATTTTGAGAAGTTTATATTTTTATTTTAAAAATATAAAATTATTAAATATATTTATTAAGATTTATTGGTGTATAAAATTTTATCTAGAATATCTTATAATTTAAAATTAAAGGAGTATAATAATAATGCGGTTTGTTATAGCAAATAAACTGAGACAATGAAGAGCGACGATTCATAATTGGATGAGATTGACCTGCCCACCCAAGAACCAAAAAGGATTGATTTAAACTACTGTGTTACCATTCACAAGGCACGAAACAACATTATACAAAAAAAGGGGCAGTTGTTCCTCCCCATAAAAAAGGCATGGGAATTTGGTAGTGTATCGGAGTATCAAGTATGTATGTTTCTTAAAGAAAAATATCAGAGAGTACTATTTTCAAGAAGTTTCACCCCACCCGGGGGAGAAAAATAATAACAAAGTCCTCGTTTTGTAGTTGATCATCACAATCTATGTAATTCATAATCGTATTAGTGATTAACGACTTTACATGATTCGCGACTAACGTCTCTTGTAATTCTTATATATATGAATAGAACTTCTCACGTAGTTCAAAGCACCATACGAAGTGTATCAGACATTACTGTGTTTTTTCGGCCACAGATGAAGAGCCATCAGACATTGCATTGATCTATCTGGAGTCTGGACTCGCACTAGCCTCCTTGAACAGGGAAGCCCAATCTTGATTTGCATGTGTCAGTTTCTTTTGCGCAACCCAGAAAATATGGCCTTATTGGGCAATTTGATCCCTAAATTAGGTTCAAAAACATTTTGAATCTTAAATTTGTTTTTAATACAGTTTTTTTTTGTTTACTTTTTAAAAAATGATACAATATAAATTTTATAGTTAATAAAGGCTAACTTTCATTATTAGTTAATTAAAAAATGATAAAAATAAGAAAATTATCCAACAAAGGACCAAAAAATACAAATAGTGACAACAAAATTACAGAAAATTGGGGAGTTCTTTTCTTCATCATTTTTCGTAATTTTTTATTCAAAAATTACAAAAAAAAATATTAATCATTTTCTATAATTTTAAGTGCTTTTTTTATTTTTCTCATTGACTAATACCAAAATTTATCTTTTGTTAACATTAAAAGTAACATTATATTATTTTTAGAAGTTGAGAAAAAATATTATATAAAAATAAATTTAAAATATCAAACGCTCCTAATTTTATAATTTATAATTGAAATTACTTTCTATCCTTTGATCTTTATCACCCAAAAAAACAAATCATATATGATTACAGTTAAAAGCTTTTACTTTTCTGTATTAGACGAGCTCGCTTGCTATGCTAACCCAAGATGGATATGGATAGGATAATCAATACCAGTATATCAAATTATCAATAAAATATCGAACGAAAAGTAAAATTGGAAAAAAAAATTGAATAAATTGCTCATAGCAGAGAAATAAACTTGTGGACCGACCCAATTTTGTATTCGTCTTTATATTTACTCTATTGTTATATTAGTCTTCCGCCTTCGTTTATAATGAAATTCTCAAAACTTGACGTTTTAGAGTGGGTTGGGTATGGAAATTAAAACGCCAGAGCAAAATCTTGGAGCAATCGTCTGCTGGAATTCCCTTCAACTTGGACTCGTCTTCCAGAATTACTTGCTTCACGAACTTTATTGAATTCTATGAAAATTAGAAAAGAAGCCAAGTAGTGAGAAAATGAAGGTCCCAACATAATTAAAAAAACAAAACCAATAACTTAAATCTAGATTTTCGTCAAATTAATGCCGTCAGCACAAAATCATATTGTACTGTTCAGATTAGTTGAACAAATCAACTATCGTGTCATTACGAATCTGATATCTCACCTTTTCTTTCTCTCTTTTTTCAATGAAATTTACGTTTCGTCTTATAAAGTTGTTGGAGAATAGCTAAATCTCACCCAAACACGAGGGTGACTCGTCAAACGAAGCAGTCACACGAAACTGGAAGCAGCAGCTAAATGATTGTGTTCATCAAACAATGAAAGTCAAATTTAAAAAAAAATATATTTAAATTATAGATCTCGATGCATATGAATTTTAAACGCATTTTTATATAATATGTTCTTATTCAATATTTTTAAAAATATGTAATATTATTGGTATTGTTAACAAATGTTTACTTTAATTGTATAAAAAAAAGACTTTAAGAATTATAAAAATATGATCAAGAAAAGTATAGAAAAATTATTAGATTCTTATAAGGTCCTTTTCTAAATTATTTATAGTTTAAGGATAAATTTATTACTTAACCCAGCAATAAAAATTTCTTTTCCATAATTCCTAAAGGTTTATTTCCCACTATCTAAAAGATAAATAGCAGCCTAAAAATAAAACATGTACCTGAGAGGTGTCTTGAACAGGCGAATCGCGACCCCATCTCTCAGGATCCCAGAGGATCGAACTATTGAAGGCTAAACTCGAAATACGAATTTGAGAACTCAACATGTCCGTTTCATTGTTCCTTTTCCTCAGATGCCATCCTATTACTTGTGAAGAATTGCACACAGGTCCTTCCATCTTCACTTTCTTCCTATTTGCTCTTAGCATTGCCATTGGCCATGTCCCAAACACCCTGCTCATCAGTTCCCAAAACAATACATCCATACAAATCAAATAACTTGGCCATGAAGTTTAAAACGCAGAATAAAAAATAAGAGTAAAATATTTCATACTCAATATCTCTGAGTTGGTGGAAGAATTCCAGGTCATAAACATTGGAAAGCCCAGCAAAGTGGACGATCCCACTCAGCCTGTGATGCTCAATGTGCTTGAGAGCGAGATTCCTCTGGTGATTGAGTTCAGCTTCCAAGTCAGTGAAGTTTTCCTTAGAAACCAAATGTCTGTACATGATGCCAGTCGTCCTCAGTATCTCCGGCAGTTCTGTGGACTCCGTTTGTGGTTCCACCACAATCCACAACAATGGCGGAGGAACCAGCTTTATAGTGTTGGCCAACTTACCCAGATACACCCCCTGAAACCGAAGTTTATTGCTCGTCGGGGTCACAATAATCACCGGTTTACGAGGTCTCAACTCGGGTTCTGGTTTTTCTCGCGGATTCTTTTTGTGTTTGGGGAACCTGGACATCATTGGCTGGCCTTCCTTCTCTGGAGCGATCGAACTTGTATTGGCATTAATTACTGTCTGGTGGCCCACTGGCATAGGCTGTGGAGCGAATTCTCTATTGGAGGTAGCAAGTGATGGGGAAGAGAACGTTGAAGACTTGCCTGTAGGAGCCAAGCCTGTGAAAAAACCCATTGCGAAACACACAGAAAAATGAATCATGCCTTTCTTCCATATCTGGGATTTCTTCTTTGATCTTTCTACAGAAGCCATTTTTCTGATCACCACCTGATGCACACAAACCTTCAAGGAATGGGTAAAATAAAGCAGAAGATTTAAGAGCAGCTTGTAGTGTCTGTGTTGACTGGAGGGAGGAAGTCAGGCAGTGGTTGGTGCTGCCAAACTGAAAGTGTACAAATTTCATGGAGGGGTTTTTCACTGGTAAGGTGTTGCTTCATTTGGATGTCACTTGAAGTGAAAGGAATATGAGAAGGGTTTTGGGAGTGCATGAGTTGCTATCTGTACCAAATGGCGGTTGGGAGGGTTCCTATCCATCAATAATATGTACTCCTCCCACGTAACTAAAAATACTAGTGGTTGTCTAGCCTTTTTTTAAAAAAAAAAAAAATTTGGTGTTGACCGACATTGTCCAATTAAAGGAATTTTACGATAAAATCTGGCATTGCCTTGACAGCAGAATAATTATGAATTTTATGAGAGGGAAGAAAAACGCATCTGATCGTGGAGGGTAGTTATGAATCAAATGAAAATTTTGGCCATCATAATTATTGCCGGTCCTGGGTGAGATTCTGACATTGGGACGTAAAATGCTTGGTGGGTTTTTGATCCTTTTACTCATACAACTGTGTGCTGAACTCAACCTTCTTGGTGGGTTGTGGTGATCTCGTTTTTGTTGTCAGCTACTGAGTTGGGCTAAACATCGGCCCAAAAAGAGTTCGGTAAACCGGGCTGACCATGGGCTGAGAGTTCCTTCAACCCAAATGAAACATCGTTTTTATGATTGCTTTTGTGGTGGAGGGTGTTCTTTTCCGAGAAAGGCCAGTAAATTTACATCTACATGATATAAAATTAAGGACAAAGCTAATATACTTACCTTTATATATTGAATATATTTTTATTTAATTAAATTAAAACATATAATTTTTAATATGTCAATAATATTAATAAAAATAATTTATTATAAAATAAATAATCTATAATAGATATACATGTCTCGATTTAATTGAAAATAAGTATTTTAAGCATAAAGTTTTTTTCCTAAAATTAATATAAATTTGTACTGTTTATATGAAGACGTGATTTTTCTCATGATCCATGTGAACAATAGTTTTGAGGTAAAGGGGGAAAAATATAATCATTAATCCTTATTGTTTTATTGAATTTTTCTTTTAATCTCTATAATTTTTTCCAAAATTTTCAGTCACATTCAAACTATAAAGACCTATGTAATAAATATCACCTAATTTTTCTAAAACTATAGGGACTAAAAATATTAAAAAATACTATAAAAATTAAAAATAAAATCTAATAAAATTATAGGGACTAGCAATTGTGTTTTCCTAAGAAAACAGTTTTTTCTTTTGATATTTTTTCAGTTAAACTTTGTAGATGTGCCTATAGGAAATATAAAAAAAAACTATAAGTTCTAGAGAAATTATTCTATAAATCAAATAACTGTAAGGATGAAAACGTTATTTTTTCATTATTTTTTTTTAGCAAAAAGACATTCCATGTGATTATACTATATATGATAAGAAGTGATGGAATTAATGAAACAAGAACCTTAGAGCTTGTTTTTTTAAATGAAAACGACAACTTCAAATTGAAAAATAGAAGCTGCTACACTATACTATCCTAGTAAGATGCCTATGTCATGTTGCAAAGACTATAAAGCCACGATATGTTTTACAAAGTCCAGCAATAAACTTAATGTAAGATAATTTATATAGACCAAAGTCTTCTAATAGCACTATAGCTAATTTGAGAACCAATTTGTTCTCGTAAGAAAACGAAAGTTTAATGAAGACACGATGAATGTCTCTAAAAGTTGAATGACTGATCCATTTAAAGAAATTTTTCTTTGCATAGATATTTTAGATCCTGATTTTCTGAAACAATTAAACTTCAAAAGTCAACTTCGTTAATATCTCTTCAGATAGGTATGTGTTTCCATTGCTTGAACTTGAAGTTATAATTAAATTTGTGATCTTGATTTGCATGATGCAAGATTATTGGCCTTAAAAAATCTAGCCGATCTTGATATTGCCTAGTTGATCACATTTTGAGGAGTGAAAGATTTAACCACAAAACACTTTTGATTTCAAAAGAACTAAATTGTGTCTAATATATAAAAAGATAAAATATTAGACACAATCGGGGTTATTTTTATGAGTTTGAAAAGTATTTAACTAGGCTTTTAGCCATTAGAGTAAATTTTAAGGTAGTTGAGAATCAATTTTAAAATTTAAAAGACTCCCAAACCAACAAGTCTTAGTAAAACCACATCATATAAAAAGATTATCTAAACTTTTCATAATTTAGATTGACTTCATTAATTGAAATATGATGAGAATTTTAAAAAGTGAAATTGGAAGATGTTTTCAAGCAATTCTTTAAGGAAAAACCTTGATTATTAGCTGAATTTTCAATGAATGAATAAGAGATTAGTCTACAAAAGGTGGTAGATAAGACATAACTGGTTGATGACAAATCTTATAACCATCTTTTATAAACAATCACCCGATAAATTTCTTGAGGTATGACTTGAGCCCAATTCTAAGAGGTCATATAGCATGTTGGGCCTGCTTAATATGTTGATGGATCATAGGTCAGGTCTAGATACTTCTCATTAAAAGACACACATGTGGACTATGGTATGTGACAATAAAACTCAAAAACAAGCGATAGTAAAGCCGATTAGGATTTGAGAGTGCGTGACTTGCAAGCACTTGTTCATATTATCTCCAACTTCTACTTTGTGTATGAAATAAAACTAATTAAGAAGAATTTATCTTTTATTTCCTGAGGAATATTAACTGGTTTGAAGATTCTCAATTTTTTCCCAAACCATAAGGCACATGCATCTTTATTTCTATAAATTATCACCATCCTACTTTGTTACTCGTCTCAAAATCATTAGTTGTTCTAATATGCTATATAACCTCTTAGGATAATCTTAATTCAAGATGAAGCAGTAGTAGCCTCACATGTTCCATTGAGATATGTTTTGTTATTTATTTGAATTTTGAGGACAAAATTCTTAAAAGGAGAGAGTTGTAACATTTAAAATTTTAATTATAAGATTAAGTTAATTAATCAAGGGTGATTAAGTAATAATTAGGGTAATAATGGTCAGTGATGGCTAATAGATCTTATATTTATGGGTATAGCTTTTGGCAAGTCTGGGAGAAAATTAAGCTGTCTGGGCCTAAAAGATAAGGTAGATTAGGAGGGCCAATCTCTGCTATTTGTTACAACGAATGGAGGCTCTTACCATGACGAATGGCCAAATATTTTAAATTTACAGCTCACAAAACAAAGGAGAAAGGAAAGAGAATAAAGAGTAAGTGATGAAAGGGAATTGTGGTATGTTAGGGAGCTTTTAAGACCATTCTGAAAGGGTTCAAGCTTTACGACCATAAGGTTTTCATTTTCCCTCTCTTTCCCTGCTCCATTCACGTGTTTTAGCTTTGCATTCTCTTTAAGGTGATAATTTTGGACCTTAAGGCAATGGGTCCAAACCCATTAGTCCTAATGGGATAAATGAGGGTTATTTAACCCTCATAATCTACTTTCTTGGATGTTATGAAGTTTGAAGGTTGGGGTTAAGGTTTTAGACAAACCCTAGTTGCTATAAGGAGAAATTTAAGTCATCAAGTGTTATAATTATTAATATTTAAGCTTGTGGGAGTTAAATGAAGTTAATAAATTCATTGGTTCAATGTTTAGACTTGTATTTAGGGAATTTAGGTTGTTAAAGAGTTGAATTTGGAATAAGAAGTGGTATTTTAGTTGAAATTTAGTAATATCGGTTGTTGTTCATTGTAGATTATCTTTGTCATATAGGTTTTGAGTTCAGTCCTAGCTTGGGGAGCAAGCTTTAAGGGGTAACCTTTGATTTCTTAATTTGAGGTAATGGGGGGAATATCTGAATTATGATATTGCTTGTTATATTAATTTAGGCTATTTTTGCAAATGATTTAAGGTCAACTTAATTAAATATAAATTTGATTGATAATTTATTTTTAAAAAAGTATAAATAGGTGGGGTTTTTTCTTATTTACCAATATCATATATTAGGTTGAAAATGTTATATTGTTGACTGGTTTTATGATGCAATTGTGTATATCTTGTGATAAATTAGTGGGTTGCTATTGTATGCTTACTGTAGTTGCTTTCACAGTTACACACATGCTTGTTAATTCAGCATTATATGATTTACATGATGGTATATTGTGCATGGTGGCATGATCATAGTTTGGGCAGGGAGGATGCCTCAGGAGGAGTATATTATATTTTTCATATGGAACTATATAAACAGCGCTATAGGTGGCCCTGGTGTTTGGTTTTCTTTCACTGGTCAGGTTTCCCTAAATCTCACCCAAGGTAGATGTAAGCATAGGTGCCCAAACTCGTTGCCTTTTTATATTACCTTGGACTAAGTGTGGTACTAGGCATTGCAATACCCCAGTGGATTTGATAATTAAGGGAATATGTGGTTTAAGATTAAGTGAAACATCTTTGATCGGGTGTTTCCTCATAATCAATGAGCTTAGGCTAGTCTATTCACACAAATTAAATTCTATTATATTATCATCCTAGGGTATTCAATTGGCAGTATATGAAAGAGATAATATATTATCAACAACTAGTTCTGGGGACTTGATCTAGGCAATTATGGAGGCTTTTCGCACTTCATGTGCTTAGAATGGTTTAAGTGTGAAAGAAGAGTGGTTTTAGTTTTAGGTATCCAACTTTCTATTAAGATAAAATTTTGATGTGAAACTAGTGCCATTAGATAGCTTACTGTTTAAGATTTTTAGGGAGACCATGATCATCCCAATTGGATATTGGATAAAGGCTTAGGGGTGAGTTAAAAGTTCACTCTCGATGTTGTGTTGTAATAGTACAAGTATTGTCAATGATATGCAGTGCGCTACAGTAGGGGGTGCCTTCGTTAAGGCGCATAGCATAGTTGGGGCTCATGAGGGTGAATTGTGAGGTTGGTTGCGGAGAATTGCCTTATTGTTGTTGGCAAAAAAGTGATTTTTTTTAAATGTTACTTTCAAGAATTCTTATTTATTAAATGATAATTTATGTTTCCATGAGTTCATGCACTTTGATATATGTTTGGCTAGACTTCAAGTACTTAGTTGGTTCTTTTTAAAAAAGTGAAATTTTTAAATAATAAGTGCAAGTCTTTTAAGCACTGTAGACCTTTTAACCTGAGTTTCTTCTTTACTATGATTAGTTTTCTTGAACTATAGTTAACTTCTTCCTACATTGATAAGGTGTTTAGGGTGGTTAAACCTTAATTATTATGGCAGTGTATAGAATTATTGTTAATTCTATAGAGTAATTTAGCTTATATTATAAATGGCAAGTTTGAAAGCATATTAACCCACTTTAGAAATCTTGGACTTTATGAATTTTAGACATGCATTCAGAAGAAAGGATGATATCATTAAATATCAAACGATCTTTGAGAAAAGAATTTTGATTGGGAGTGATAAAATCATCCAAAATAGATTTAAGTCTATTACAAAGGATTTTGGCAAAAAGCTTATAAAGGACATTACAAAGGCTTATTGGACAAAAATCCTTAAAAGTATCAGTATAATCACATTTAGGAATCAAAGTAAGAAAAGTTCGATTGAGCTCCTTGAGAATTTATCTTTTTGAAACATTTGCTTATCATTGCCTTGATATCACTTCCCAACAAATGCGAATAATTTTGGAAGAATTTAGTATGATACCTATTAGGAATTTGTTTTTTATTTGACAAAAGTGCTCTATTAATTTCCAGATCATTGATACGCTTGGGCAAAAAAGATGTCTACAAATTTGATAAAGTTGGCAAATTGATGTAATGAAGAGTTTCTTCCATTTTGACAAAATCCAAATCTTGATTATAAGTGCAAACCTTTGAAGAATAATTTATAGCTTTACACACAATTTCTTTAGGTGAAAGAATCCAAGAGCCATTTGAAATCTTAGAGCTTATTTGGTTTTATTCACTTTTTACTTTTAAAAACTATTTTGTGAACTAATTTTTAAAAACAAAACAAAATGAAAATTTGTTTAGTTATGTTAATTTAAAAACAATTTTAAAGTTTAAAAATTAGTTGATAATGGCTTTTATTAGTGACTAATGATGATGACTGAAAAGCTTTTAGTTATGTCAAACTTCTTAAAGAAACTAAAGTGTAATAGTGAGATCACTTTAGATCATTCTATCCTTAAGGAGCAAGCAATTTACAACCAAATTAAGTCAATGATCATGACAAGTTAAAAGTTAAGAGGTGAAGTTGAGAGTTTAAGAAAGAAATTAAATATTTATATTTGATTTTAATGTGAAGAAAATGTGTAGGAATCAACCAAGTATAAAAGTAGCTTCCCAATATTAAAATCCACCACTTCCATCCTTGTTCTTTCTTAACTTGTTTTAGATTCAATTACCTTTTTTAATTAGTGTGTAAAGGTGTCTTAATGACCATTAAGATAAGGTAATAGTGATTCGAATAATAACCATTTAGAATCCAATTTCCAAATGTAATATCCTCCTTCTATAATCTATGAATAACTCCAAATATCTATAGATAAAGAGATAGGTTTAAGGTAAATGACATAATACCAAGTTTGCAAATATGTGAAAAAGTTAGGACCTTAAGTTTTTAAAACTAAAACTATTTCCAACGACTTTAAAATAGACAAATCAAATGTTACAATTATGTAAAAGCATGTAATCGTTTAAGAATTAGTGCATTTGCTAAATAGTTAGAAAACAAAGTAATTCTACAAAATTTGAGGCGTGTGCCACAGCTCATTCGCCTTTGTGGCATGCATCGTGGCTTGTGGCACCATATGCCACGACGTATTATACATTCCATGACAATATATTTCTGCTATCAAATTGATAGCTTCCGGAGCAACTTTTATTGAGCCCCAAATCTCTATTCGATGTTTGATTGATGCAAATTAGATGTTTACGAAAAGCTCTTTTCGAGCTCTAACTAATGGCATTGGTTTCATAACCAAATTATTACACATTCAAAATTTAGACACTCTTTTCAAAACTTACACTTTTTCAACCTTTTTCACAAAATTAAGTGTCCAACTAATTCACTAAAAGCTAAGAGCTATTGACATCACTTAGACCACATTCAATACACTAAAATTATCTTGTGTAATATATCACGTCATACAAAACACTTACAAATCAAATTTGCAGCACTTAACCCTTTAATGCTAAAAAATAGAAGGGGGAGTTAAAAATTACCCATTTCATCAAATAGTCCATAATATTCACATGTCATACTTGATTCTTACTTGCACTAGTATTTTAGCCCTGTAATGATTTCACATTTCACAAACACACTCCTTAGGGCCCAAAATACACTTACAACTTACAAAACACATAATGCAAGTAAGACACAAAATGGATAATTCTTAATTGACAATTTTAATAATCATATACACATAATTGCTCAAAAATATAGTGGCCTACTAGTAGGATCACATTCCTCTGCCTCTGGCTGTTTCTTCTATTCGATCTTCTTGAGCTATTTCCTATAATATTGAAAATAAAAGGGTGAGTACAATCACTCAGTAATCAAGGTCCAACTAACTTATACTAATGCACATCAATTAGTTTAAATACAAGTAGCAAGTTATAAAACAATTTTGGAACATGAACATGTTCAAGAGTATATCTCAACTATATGGTTCTCTTCAATACACATACATGATATAATGATCAATATCAATTCATGAATCGTGTTTTAAGAGTTTACAACCTCATTCTCATTTCATGACGATACAATTTATAAGATAATTAATCAAATAAGTGCCATTCTATAAGAACAAAGCTTTCATATATATTATTTCATTAAGGTCACAATATAGCAACCATGTGTCCTTTCTCACTATATGCATGATCACACCTCCTTTATATCCTCTTTATCTCTCTGACATGAAACTATGGGCTATAATACACTAAGATAGTCTATAATTTGAGACTTCCTTAGCCTAAACACTTATGAGAGGTTATCCGACTAAGGTTTTCCTAACTTAATTGTGAAACACAATTTTCTCCATTTTTTAACATTATGGGGTGTCATACTCTCTATACTAGCTTCCTTATTGAACCAGTGGATAGCTAGTTAGAATCAAGTCCCTTGTTGAAACAGTGGGACAATATGAATATAAATGATTTGGGCAAGCCATCAACTTAGATGGGAGCTGTACCATGTGGATTTAAATTTGTTCTCTTTTACCCAGGTGAACTCCTGCCTCTCATGATTATGTAATGCATAGATATGTAATAGTTCATCACATGCAGGTATTCATTACTCAAACATACTCAATCATTCACTGTACTCACATTTAACCATATCATCAAACTCTATAATACATAAATCATTAAACTTCTCTAATTCATGATCGTTGTACCACCTCACAATTCACATCATTGAACTCCAAATAAAATAAGTCATTGAACTCCATACAAAACAAGTCATTAAACTCTATATAGAACAAATTATCAAACTCACAAAAATTAACCTAGTAGATTCCCACATAGTTCATGGCACGCTTACATTTTATTTCATTTTACACATTTAAATGATCAATTATTAATCAGTAAACTAATTAACACATAAAAGTATAAAATAAAATCCCCCCAATTACTTTAAACCTTTAAAAGGTCAAAGATTTTACCCCTTAATTACTTACTCCCAAAGCTTTCAAGAAACTTGAATGGTGTCAAAATGATTACTCTACAATCAATCACAATGAAATTCATCAATGTTTACCTTTGAACTAATTTTCGCTAGGAACTCAATACTTTTTCATGCTCAATATTCATTTTCTACTTGTGTAATAATACCTATAAAGTTTCTTAACTTCATTTAACCCTTATTAACACCATTGAGATTTTTTAATGGCCATTAATGATGCCACATTATCCCAACTAACACATTTATGGGAATTTTCAGATATTTATTGCTTCCCAACCACCAATTATCATAACTCTATAAATACCAAGTTTTATTAGCTCAATCTACTCCCATTAATTTTATTTAAGTCAATGGTTCAGACTCATAGCCTATATAGACTAAAAATCATCATTATCAACCAAACTTTAACTTCTAATACTAAGAAAATGGAAGAAGGAAGGATGATTTAGGTGTAGGAAGCTTACCTTTAGTGTTGATGAGCTCTAAAACACTCCCAATACTTAGATTCCTCAAGTCCTAGCAGAGCATTTTCATTTCTCCTTCATATTTCTTTATTTTTCTCTCTTCTTCTGCTTCATTCGCGACTATATTTCAATAGAAAAGTGACTAATATGCCACGGTATATGGCACAAAGAAGGCTTCCCAGGTGTGCTAGCATGCATGTGCTGTGACGGCTTGATCCACAAGCCGTGGTGCATGACACAGAACCTTGCCTTTCAGATTTCTTCCTCTTCTCATTCCCGAGTAACCCGACTTCTTTTGGACCCGCTCCTAAGGCTAGAATTAAAACCAAACATGCCTGTTAGGCCTCTCTAGCTACATACCTCACCATTACACTTGATTAATCTAATCAGGCTTAATTACATTGGTTTAAAATCAAGGATGTTACAGCAAACCACCTAAATAGATATACCAATTTGTGATTCAATCCTTGAAACTAATCTAAGCTCTTATCTTGATTATGTTTAATACCTTAAACCAATCAAGATTATGATATTAATTATAATTTAAGACTTAAACAATAGCTAATTCACATCCAAACAGTAAGAGATTGAAATGAAAATATATATTCGTTTATCAAAATTTTGAGGCATAAACACAAGTACTTAGAGTGCATACCTAGTTTAAGAATTAAATACACATCAACATTAATTTCAACCATAATGATTAATCTAAGACCTAGAATCAATCATCAAGAGCATGAATTACATAATTAAAGAAGGAGGAGAGAAGAATTGAAAGTAATGAAAGCAAGAGAAAAGGTTTAGGAGAACTTAAGATGTGGTTTCATCTTCTTTGGAAAGCTTTGAGAACCTAGCCTCTCATAATGAATTTCCTTGAATCCAAGCTTGAATTCTCCTTGAGATAACTTTCATGGTTTCAATACTTGCTTTAGATGAAGGAATGTGGCCAAGAAAGTATAGGAAAATGAAGAAAAATTAGAGAAAATTCATCATTACTAATTACATATATATAACATGCATATGGTTCTCCATAATCTAAGATAATTGCACATACATAATTCATCACATCGCTAACATTTGCATCAATGGTTTTCAAACACCAAACAAGTTCTAAATTATTAAATTCAATAATAACTAATTAATAAATAACTATACAAACTGAATTTTCCCCCAATTATCTCAAACCTTTGAGAGATCAAAGGTTTACCCTTGAAAACGCAACTTCCAAAGCTTGTCGAATAGCTTGAATGGTGCCAAAATTGATAGTCTACAATAAAATCACAAGAATATTCATTATTGCCATATTTTTGGGCAATTTCCAACATCCTAACTCCACATTCTTTCTTAACTAAAATTAAAAATCTACTCTCAAACATATCTAATAGATTTATTAGTTTTCAATAATCTACATTGTCATTAATAAGCCATTAAACCATCATTAATAGCAATAAAATACTTCCAACAACCCTTATAATTGCTAATTTTCAGCCATTAATAACTCTCAATAACCAACAACTCACAAAATCATTAATGTGGGGTTTTAAATACTATAAAAAAACTCCTATTATATCTATTTTAGCCTATAGGTCTAGACCTATAGCTTATATAAATTGAAAATCACTCTCTCAACTCAAACCTTAATATTAACCTTCATGAAATTAGAAGGAAAGGGGAGAAGAAAGCACATTAATCTTACCTTAAGAGTAGGATAGCTTACAATTGCTTCAAAACCTTCAATGAAGTAAGCCCTAGTAGAGGTTTTTAATCTCTCTTTGTTTTCTAATACTCCCTCTTTTGATTTTTGATTTTGAACACGTATTTTTACTAAAGATCATCACTCACCACAACACATGGCATAGAAAAGTCAGTCTTTCGTTGCTTGCCTTTATACGCCACGATATAAGCTACACATTGTGGCATGTGGCACAGAGGCTCCTTCCTTAGCCTTTCTTACCTTTTAATGCCTAAATGGCTTGATTTCACTTTGGACGCAAATTTATGGCTAAAATTATAATCAAACACACTTATTAAACTCCTTTGATCATAAACCACAAACCACATCAATAAACTTAATTACCGTCATCAAGTTTAATTAATCACGTTTAAATTTTTAGGATGTTGCACTAAACACTTTAAAAAAAAATGATCAAAGGGTGGTTAAGGCCTTTTTGGTTGAAATCCTCCATGCTTAGTCATAAGAAGCTTCTTGAATCAACTCTTGCTTACGTGCCACTCTAAGATCTTCTAGCTTTGTATTTTATCTTGTAATCTAATCTTTTGATCATTTAATCTTTATCTAAATCTTCATTTGCATTTGCAATTGTACACACAAGAATGATCAGAACATGTGTACAAAATTTCAAATCAAAATTTAAAGTCCATTGCAAGATACAATACCATTTTCAAAGTCTTAGATTATAAAACATGAAACCTAGTATTAATATTTTTATCTTGGAACATCTCATGACTTATGTTTTGTGATGTCACTTTGCAACTTATAATAAATTTGAATGTCAAACTTATTTCATTGATTTTAGAAAGACAAAAGACACAAACTAAGCTAATGTCCCAAAATTGTCCAAAAATTATCCAAATGATCAAAATATTTCTAGACTATGAATGAACCCTAAGTAATTCTAAAGGCATAAAAATGTCTAAATATACAAGAATTGAGTTCCCAACGATGCAATAATATAAGAAAATCATTATTAAATGTATGCAAATAATGAAATATGTCAATGACTTATAATAGTAATTGTTAAAGCTAACTAAAATTTTCAATAATCAGATGTAGTATATTTTATAAACAAGAAAAATAAAATAAAATAACTTTAAAATATTTTTATTTGTTATCTTTTTAATAAAATAAGAATGGTTTTAAAAATAATTAAATTTAAAACACTTACCTAAATAAGTTTTAAATTAAAAAAAACAAAAAAGAAAGGGGGGCCTTGTGAAGTTGATTTTGCAATTGCAATGACAATAATACACAAAATAGTTCCTTTCCGCAACTTTGAGCCAGCTGTTTGAGAGGAAAGAAAGGTGTTGCAAAAGCCAGCTGCTTAATAGATCTTTTGGGAATTTTTGATAATAAGCAAAATTTAGGAGACTTGTTCATAATCAATCTATTTGCGCCGTTTTGTTATTAACTCTCCTTCCCCTTCTTTTGTGCCGTTTGATTATTTTTTCCCATGTAAAAAAAGTTGTATTTTTTTAAGTTGCTATTTTCCCGAAGTTTGAGGGCTTGATTGACAACATATTTTAAGAATAGTTTTTAATTTTTTAAAATAAAAAAATAAAAAAATTTATTTAATAATGTATTTTCAAAATGTATTTTAAAGAATAAAAAAATAAAATATTATTTTAAAAAATAAAAAAATAAAAACAATTTAAAGTGTTTTGAAATTATTATTTTAAATAATAAGAGAGAATAAAAAAATATTTATTTTTATTATTTTTTATTTTTAAAACATGTTTTAGGAACACTAATTTTTAAAATAATAAAATAAAAATAATTTTAGTTTAATTTTTTATTGATTTATTTATTTTTGAAATTCAGAACTCGGATTTAGCCCTTTCCTCTACTGGTTTCTCTGAAAGCAATCGCCGTCCAGGTGGAACTTCACCCTCCTCGAATCTTCACAATTTGTAAACGATGCAATTCGATGCCAATAATTTTCCGTGTTTTATCCCATTAGTTTCACTCTGAATTGGTCCTAGATTTCCCCCCTTCAATTATCAAAACCTCTGATGTGTCAGATCTGATCAGTCTAAGTTCTACACAACTCCTAGCTCCAGTACCAGACTTCCGTACCGTTTTCTGTTCTTTACCATGGCAACGCCACCGCTCAAGGCCGTGACTCTGACCCATGTTCGGTACCAAAAGGGTGACCAGCTCGGCCACTTTCTGGCCTGGGTGTCGCTAGTCCCGGTCTTCATCAGTCTCGGTGGCTTCGTTTCTCATTTCATCTTTCGTCGCGAGCTCCAGGGAATTTTCTTCGCTCTCGGCCTTCTCGTTTCCCAATTTATCAACGAGTTCATCAAGACCTCGGTTCAACAAGCACGTCCCGAGACATGTGCTTTGCTGGAGATGTGCGATTCACATGGATGGCCCTCAAGTCATTCTCAGTACATGTTCTTTTTTGCCGTCTACTTCACGCTCTTGACTAGTAAAGGGATCGGGTTCTGGGATTCGAAGAACAACTTGATCCTGAATTTTATAATATGGTCTCTGGCATTCTTAACCATGTACTCTCGGGTTTATCTGGGTTACCACACTATGGCTCAGGTTTTTGCAGGAGCTACTCTGGGAATTTTTCTTGGCGCGTCATGGTTTCGGGTCGTCAATTCTATTTTAATTCAGTACTTCCCTGCTATTGAAGAGAGTGCATTCGGAAGGCAGTTCTATATTAAGGATACTTCCCATATCCATAATGTGTTGAAGTTTGAGTATGACAATGCCAGGGCTGCAAGAGAAAATCTGGCGTCCGACTCTAAATCTGACTGATTCTTAGGAGATAAATCGGTACGTAGGAATATAACCTGCTGTCCTTTTCTCCCGTTAAAAAAAAAAAAAATCAAAGTCCTGGCTTCGTGTCTTTGCTTTGTTATGAATTTCGCGCTTAGGAAGTTTCTGCGTGTCTATAATGTTTTGAAGAGGCTTTGTTCACGATTTTTTTATTTCTATCATCATCATCATCATTTTTTAATTTTCTTGCTCTAATTGATGGACTCGTAGGTTGTTGGTGTTGCCAACTAATCGTGAAATTTGGCAGTTGTTCCACTGTAGATGATTAGTAGTTTGTGTTATGATTTTGCTATTAGCTTGTAAAATTCTACTGGTAAGCAGTTTAGATTCATCGTTTGTGCTTTATTCTCTCATATCCAATGCCTCTTGATCTCGAGAGTTGTTTGTTATTATATGTTTGGGTCGAGGAGATTATGGAATGAAAGGGAAATTAGACTCTCTGTTTATCAATATCCATTAACCTCCTAGGGTCAATAAAATTCAATTCATCCCCTATAAATGTGATCCAAAATAACGTCCCACTCCTTAACTAACATATGGTTAATATTGTTGATAAGACCCTTTATCGGATGGCTTGTGGCATTCTCTCGTGACCATATTTACAGCTTTTGCTGAGTCGCAATCAACCATAACATTGCAAAAACGCCCGTCCCAGCAGATATATTTAATTCTTTAAGTGTAAAGAAATTATTACGCAAAATTTTAGTTTATCTGCAAGGTTTTGACCTCAAGTATACTTTTCTTTTTAATTTTCACTTGGTTCCAGTCCAGAACAAAAGGCATGATTTTTTTTTATTTTAAAAAAATGTGTTATACTATCTCCGGTTCTTTTAATTGTCATTTTTTGAGGAAAACTTGTGTTTCTATTTACCTTCCAATTTTTAAAAGTTAAAAACAAGATTAATTATTATTTCTCCAAGCATACTATTATCTGCTCTTCAGTGACTCTTATTATGGGAAGTAAACTGTTTAAAACTCTATGCGATAAGAATATGTTATTTTTTGTACATACAACTCTTTGAAAATAGCAGTCTGTGTAGAGTCTTTTCAGTCCATGTAGGGGTGCTAATTGAGGAAAGGGAACCTTATAGATGCTTTTGTAGAGTTAGAATGTCGTAAATTATTTATGCCGTGTTCTGTGATGGTTTGGCATGTGTAATTTGTTGTTCATTCAATCATAGGGAAACTTCTTGTAAGTCATGCAACTGAGCGCTGCAAGATTGCTTATGGAATTGGGGAGATTTTTTTTTTAAATAAAAAATGGAACAGAGTGGGTGAACTGCGAGTGATAATTGGTAGAATGGTGTTTTATGAAGTGAAGGAAACTATTAACAAGCACACAACATGGGAAACACTTGTTCATAGAATTTCCGTGATTTAGTCCTTCATGGAAGGAATCTAGAATCTTTTTCTTAATTGACAGTTGCAAGGAAAGTTTAGAAGGAAAAAAACAGTTTTCGCCGATTGGTTCAGATGACCATTCAAATCTATTAATGATTATCTTGTTCTTTGCCAATGGTTGTCTGGCACTTTGATTATGAATTCTCCCATCCCATTTGTAGCTCTCCGATTTAGCAGCAAGACTCTGCTGTATGATTCATCAAATCTATATAAATGCTATGTTCACCCTGCCTCAGCCATCTCACTTCCCAGTGTTTGTTGGGATGTAGTTATTGTAAATTAATAATAGCAATAATTCAAGGAAGGAAAGTATCTCTGGGCTTTTGATGCTGAGGACAGTGGCCTTTTAGTTTATTATTTCCTTGTGTATCATTAATAACATCACAAGCCCTGTAAATGACATCTTTCCTATCCATATTTTCGTTAATTAAGTTTTTATCTAGTGTAAAAAAGTGAAGAAATATTCAAAACCAGGTGGTGTACGGAATGGCTTTCTGTCTGTTTTCAGGTTTGCATATTATGTTACTCCATGTTGTGACAAATGCGTTTTTACTTGTTCCTTTTGCCAGGTATACTGCTGCCACAATTCCAAATTTATCTATCAGGATAAGTTTTCGCTAATGTTGGTGGAATTATTGAATAATCATCTTGTCTTGGTGCATTCAGTTAAAGCCTGAGATTTCAGAGAAATCAAAGGGCCATCTTGATCATATTAGTGCAGGGAGCCTCAGAGCATGCGCTATACTTATAGAACTACTATAAAGGCTGATGTAGATGCTATTTATAGACATTGGGTATATTTTATCTTGTTTATTAGTTGGTTGTTTTAAGCAAATTTAAAAACACGATTAGGAAGAAAATTTCCCTAGAGTGATAAAGGGAAGTTGTAACTTTACTCATAATAATATAAGTAAGGTTCATCTGGACAATCTTGTTATCTTGGGGTCCACTACTCATACCATGTATCATTCGTTTTGCTGTTTTGAGTGGTTGTGCCGTGGGTGTTGAAATATTGCTATCGAAACCAGTCTTGTGCCGAAGGTCGGTGCGACCAATAATGCCCCCGTTTGTATATAGTTAGGGGCCTCTATAAGCGAGGCATTTCGGTGTTTGTGCGATATGTAAACTTAATGCTTGGTGATAGTTTCAATACTGAGGATTCTCCTATGGTGATACTAGGCACTCAAGCAGGGATGTGAAATATGTAGCTGTTCTAGGAACCATACAGGCCAGAATACATGACTGGCGCTCAAGTTCTCCTTTGTTTTCGTCCTCCTCTTGTTTGTTAGCTTATACATTGAACTTGTTACCAACTCAGCAAGAATCTCAAGTCGATCATTTCAGCCAAGTCAGGATTTTCTCGAGCTCAATTCTTTATGGTCTGAACTTTTTGATGATGTTTTCAACGTAATGATTATATATGCACATATATTTGGTAGAAAAGTAATGATCCTGTCATTTTATTCTCTCTGGTTGAATGAACTTGCCGGCGTTATCTATCTTATAAAAGGGGAAAGGATTTGATTCCCATTTGCCCGCCATTCCCTTTACAACTTAGTCTGGTGCCAGAAAATGAATAACGGTGTTAGCATTATGTCAAGACCAAACCTCAGAAACAAATAAAGCCCCACAACACAAACATAAGCCCAATAGAGCTGGGCCTCTTTTTTTTGCTCTGTAATATTCATCTTCTTCATTCTTTTACGGTCCATTATTACACGTGTACATTTCTCATATATTCTAGGGTTTGTACTGTCATTATATAAGGCTGTAATTATATTGGGCTCTACAGCTGACAATTATTACTATTCAATATGCAGAAAGTTTGTCTTGGTATCAGAGCAAAGAAAGGTAAATCACCAATGGCCACATCATCTCCTTTTGCTCACTCGTCAAATGCATCCAGCAATGCATCTAGCTCATTCCTTGCTGCCACAGACCTTGGAAAAATTGCTGGTACCCCTATATCTCTTCTAGCGGGAATTTCTGTCAAGTTAGACAGAACCAACTTCACTGTTTGGCAGACTCATGTTCTACCAATCATCAGGGGCTTTAAGCTTTAAGGCCTCCTTAATGATACTAAACCTTGTCCTCCTTAGTTTATTACTGAAAATGGCAACATGAAACTTAACCCAAGATTTTAAAGACTGGGTTGCAGCTAATCAAATATTATTTGGTTGGCTATCAAACACCATGACTCTGAATATTTCTTCTCAAATGACTCACATTACCTTTGCTGCAACTTTATGAAAGGCAGCCAAACAACCTACTGGAGCTCAAACAAAGGCAAGAGTTCTTAGGCTTTGCATGGAACTTCAATGTACCAGGAAGGGTACGTCTATTATGAATGACTATCTTTCTAAAATGAAGCATATCTCAAAATAACTCACTATTGTTGGACATCCTATCAATATGCCTGATCTTATTCTTCAAACACTTATTGGTCTTGATGCTAAGTATAACCCAGTAATGGTTCAACTTGCCAAGGAATCTGATGAACTTAATTGGATTGACTTTTAAGTTGAGTTGCTCACTTTTGAGAGTCAGGTAGGTTAGCTTTTTCAAATCTCCCAGCTTCAAACTTCTCAACACAACCTTGCTCAAGTTTAATCTACTATTAGGGAAAATTGGTGCCCACGTGGTTGTGGTGGATGTCGAGGCTGCGCTCACTTCTCTCGTGGTGGCCGTGACTTCTTTACTCTTCCTGAAAACTAAAACAACACCAATTTTGAGCGTCCTCAATGTCAGCTATGTGACAAGTTCAGACACCTTGTTGATTAATGCTTCTATTGTTTTGATAGAAACTTTACCAAGGGAGGCGGAAGCGAGAAAAATCCCAATGATAGAAACACGTCTAATTATAATGCTTTTTAGGCCACTCTTGAATATGTTTCAGATGATACTTGGTATCTTGACAGTGGAGCTACTAGTCATGTGACCAATGATCTTACTTGCATTAGTAATCCTGTTGACACAAATGGTAAGCTTAGAATTGTTACATGTAGTGGTGAGAAATTACATATTGAAAAAGTAGGTTCCTCCACTATGCAAAACATTTCTAATTAAAGTATTAAGCTTGCAAATATCCTTTATATACTAAGAGCTAACAAAAATATGCTTAGTGTGTATAAAGTTACAATAGATAATAATGTTGATGTGGTGTTTAACTCAAATAGTATTTGTGTTAACTCGACTAGTGGCATGTTTCGAATACAAGGAAGAAAGGCTCAGGAGGAGAGTAGTAAAAAAGAATCAATCTTAATTGCTGAAGAAGTAGATGATACAGCACTTAAAGATAGTATTAGCTATAGCACTAGTAAAAAATTATGACATTATAGACTTGGACATCCCAATGATAGAATTTTGCAACAAGTTATTAGTGAATGTAACTTAAAAATTACTCATAAAGATGAGCCTATATTTTGTGTGTCATGTAAATTTAGTAAATCTCATTCATTGCCTTTCAAATTATCTATTTCACATGCAACTAAGCCTTTTAAGTTAATACACATAGATTTATGGGGTCCTTCCCCTCTAGCCTTTTAAAATGGTTTTTGATATTACATATTGTTTCTTGATGATTGCAATCGCTACTCATGGATCTACCCTCTAAAAATAAAAGATGAAGCATTACCTATATTTATCTAGTTCAAAAACTATGCAAAAAAAATAGTTTGATACTAAAATCAAAATAGTTCAAAGTAACTGGGAAGGTGAATATTGTAGCTTCATTAAATTTCTTAATGATGCTGGTATTGTGTTTAGACACTCATGTCCACACATATCTGCTCAAAATGGAAGGGCAGAAAGGAAACATAAGCATATTGCAGAGATTGGCCTTATACTTCTAGCTCAAGCAAAAATGCATCTACATTATTGGTAGGAGGCTTTTCATATTACTACTAAACTTATCAATAGGTCACCTTCTACTATTTTAGGTGGAATTTCACCTCATCTAAGACTCATGGAGAAAAATTCTAACTATGATAACCTAAAGGTGTTTGGTTGTGCTTGCTATCCTTACCCAAGGCCTTACAATCAACACGAGTTACAATTTAGGCCCTTTAGATGTGTGTTTTTGGGATACAGTAACTCTCATAAAGGCTTCAAGTGCCTTACATCTACGAGTAAAATTATTATATCCAGACATGTAGTGTTTAATGAGAATGATTTTCCTTTTGAATCAAGTTTTGCAAATAAAAGGAGCTCACCTAAAGATCAAGTAGATCCTAGTATCTTCTTTGCTCCACTCTACACTTTTAAATCAAGTACTTGTTCAAACTCATCAATTATGTAGAAAACACTGATCAAGTTCTTGAATTTACACCACATATGACTCCAGCATCTCTATCGCATGAATCTCACCTATCACAATAAAGATCAGTCAACATCCATAAGAAATTCTTCTAATGCAGTCAATATTAAAGCATTACAAAGTCAAGATATTGAAACACCTATAGATAGCATTTAGATTTCTAACAAACTTGTTGTAATAGGTAATTAACATCAGATGGTCACTAAAAGTAAGGCTAGCATCTATAAACCTAAGGCTCCTTATGTGAGTATTGCGCAAACTAAATCTATCTTATTAGAAAAACCTCATAGTGCCAGAGCAGCCCTCAAATATGCTGAATGGAAAGAAGCAATGGTGGAATAATATAAAGCTCTCATTCAAAGTGGTACTAGACCTTGGTATCGTTTTCTAGTCAAAGACATATTGTGGATTGTAAATGGATTTTCAAGAATAAATTTAATGCAGAAGGATTATTACAGAAAAGAAAGGCTAGATTTGTGGCCAAAGGTTTTCAACAAAGTCCTGGAATTGATTATGATGAGACCTTTAGCCCTGTTTTGAAGGCTACAATTCTAAGATTTATTCTTATTACTGCTGTTACATTTAATTAGCCTATACAACAACTTGACATTAATAATGCCTTCTTGAATGGTTATCTATAAGAGGAAGTGTTTATGAGGCAGCCAGAAGGTTTTGTTCATCCTAAATATCCTAACTATGTGTGCGTACTCAGAAAGGCTCTTTATGGACTCAAACAAGCCCCCAGAGCTTGGTTTGAATGGCTAAAAAGTACCTTACTCAAATAGGGATTCATAAACTCTAGGTGTGACACTTCCTTATTCTTTTTCAAGTAGAAAGGTATCATTTTGTATGTTTTAATCTATGTAGATGACATCATAGTTACTAGCAATTCATTAAGCACACTAGAAAGTTTATCAAGCATCTTAATACCTTATTTTCCTTAAAAGACCTCGGTCTTATTCATCACTTCTTAAGTAATGAAGGTCACGGAAAGGAGACCGAACTATATCTCAAACAAGAGAGGTACATATTAGACTTATTGAAGAAATCAGGCATGGAACACTGCTCAGCTATCCCTACTCCAATGGTAGTTAATGAGTACTACTCTAAGACTAATAGAGTTCTACTTAGGGATCTCACACCTTACAGACAAATCATTAGCGCCTTACAGTACTTAATTAACACTAGACCAGATATTATATTTGTTGTAAACAAACTAAGCCAGTTTCTTAACTCACCCACGAAGATTCATTGGCAAGCATTAAAGAGAATATTGCGCTATCTCAACAATACCTTTGATCTAAGTCTACACATAAAGCTAGATAACCATATTACCTTACAAGATTTTTTAGATGCCGAATGGGCTGTATGTCCAAATGATTGATGGTCTATTAGTAGCCATTGTGTCTTTCTCAGTGACTCTCTCAGATGTTGGTCAACTAAGAAACAACAAGTTGTGTCAAGATCCAGTGCAGAATGTAAGTATCGTGCACTAGCTAACCTTATGGCTAAGCTAGCTTGGCTTCAATCCCTAACTTCTGAGATCAATTTGCCTCTTCGTCGCCCTTTGATTGCCTGGTGCGACAATATTAGCACCGCTGCCATAGCTTCGAACCTAATTTTCCATGCTAGATCTAAGCACATCAAACTTGATGTGTAGTTCATTTGTGATCGAGTTCTCGATCAAGAGCTGGTTGTATGATATGTCTCTTCTTCTAAACAATTGGCTGATTTATTTACCAAGGCACTTTCTCACTTGCATTTCTGTAGGTTGTGAGGCAAATTCAATTTGATGCATAGCCCAACTCTCATTTGAAGGGGAATTTTAAGACCAAAACTCAAAAATAAGTAAAGCCCATAACATAAATATAAGCCCAATAGAGCTGGGCCTCTTTTATTTACTCGTATAATATTCATCTTCTTCATTCTTTTACAGTCCATTATTACACGTGTACATTTTACATGTATTCTAGGGTTTGTACTGTCACTATATAAGGCTGTAAATATATTGGGCTATGTAGCCAACAACTATTACTATTCAATATACGGAAAGTTTGTCTTATTAGCATTAGAATAGGTAAATTGGATGGCTTGAATGGAGATAATAAGATGAATAAGCACATGAGAATCTGTGAAATTGGAAATGCATTTTTTTCTTTTCAAAAGGACTTCGTTGGTTAAGTGATGTTTCTGTGACATCTGCAGATGACAACCTCAAGACCTCTTCTCGATCAGGGGATGTTTTCTCTTTTATTTTACTGCAGTCTGATGTTTTTTAACAGCACAAGTCGTGTCTCTTGATTGATTAAAGAGATGTTCTTTATGATATCTACAATGGATGCAAATATAATTTCTTGAGTATTATAACAATTCAATTATTGTCTCTAATAAATCAATAACGCGAATCAAATCCCTCGCAGAGTTGAAAAATTGAAATGTATTGCTAGGAAAAACCCTGTAGTGCCGTAGCCTAAAATGCATGTGTGTAGATCCTGCAATAATGGGTCATTCAATGATTAAAAAAAATAAAAAAATGATAATAATTTTTTTTGAAATATATAAACAATAATTTGATTTATTGAAATTTCATTATTTCTCTAAAATTTTTAAAATTTTTTGTCATTAATAAATTTATATAAATTATTAAATTACTTTTATTAAAAATAAATAATTCACAAATTTTTTTTAAATATTTACAACTCTTTTTTAATTCACGACAATGTAACAATAAATAAAAAATTTAAAATAATTTATTTTCAATAAGGATAATTTAATAATTTATATAAATTCATTAATCATATAAAAATTTTAAAAAATTTTAAAAAATTATAATATTTTAAAAAATTAAATTATTATTTATATATTTTAAAATAATTTTATTATTATTTATTTTAAATTATACAAAGTAAAATATTTAATTTTGAAAAGATTCCCACGTGGAGGAAGGGGAGAGAGACAAGTTAAGCCCATGGAATCCATTAAGTTGACGATTAGACAAGAGTAGAGGAATCAAGAAATGTTCCTCCGAGACTCAGAAGCGGAGGCAGTGGAAGTCCAAAACCGAAAAGATCCAAAACCAAAAATGGGAAGAAGCGGGAAGCACGTGACAGTGAAGCAGCTAACATCAATACACATTCACACCACATTTCCGCTTTCTTCCCTTCGATCAATGCCTACTACTGCACTCTACTTCCATGCTTCCCACTTCTCACTGCTGAATGCTGATCCTATTCCTACCGCCCTCTGCTAATTTTGGGGTCTCTCTCGCTGTTCATCATATCCCTTTTCTTCATTATCATCATGTGGCAGGTTCTCTTAGCTGCTGCTGTTGCCGGATCCACTGGTTTCGTCGCTAACCGCTTTCTCGCTCAAACCAAGCAATGCGACCATAATGACGACGACCCTGGGATAACATCTGAGAACCCACTTTCTCTGCCCCCTATGGTTCCTAATGTTTGTTCGGGATCTGGATTCGAAATCAACGCCGACACACAAGGCGAGATCTTCAGGTTTTCTAGTTCGGAATCTCTGAGGAAACCTGGGCTTCGGTCTCGGACTAGTGATTCTCGACAGAAACCTCTGTTCAGGAGCCGACGGTCCAAGAACGGGGTCAAAATTGCAAAGATGGAGCAGAGATCTGATGTACAGGCACGATCGGAGCAGAGTAAGGATGGAAAGCGATTATCATTTTGCTTGAAGAGAAGGAAGACCATCAAGAATCTAGCTGGCAAAACAGGATTTTGTTCTTCCAAAGGTATGATTATTCATTTCCTCGTTCTGTTTGGCTCCATAGAGTCGATAATTTCCCCCTCTTGGTATGAATTATTATGGATTTATGGAGATGTTACTTTTCTATCAATGTTGTCCGTTTATGCCATCATACCACAGTAATTTCCTATTAATTTTTCGCTCTCAATGTTTTTGTGCTTCCATTTAAAATCTGAATTTCGTGTCTATTGTCAATTTTGCGGTTCAATTATTTTCTCCGTTTAAACCAGGCTTTTTGTTCGTGATTGATAATTAGAAGCCTTAAACCTTGTGAAGTCCTTGAACCTCATATTTTAATTTTTGAATTCGTTGAGTTTTTTGGCAGCTGTATCATAATTCATGCTCCTCCCCCCGGGGGGGTGTTACTGGGATTCAATAGGCAACACCACCGCCACTAACAACGTTAGACCGGAGTGGCAACAAAAACTCCTAGTTCGTTTAGTATTTTTCTATATGCAATATTCTTAGAGTTTTACATATCGATTAAAATAATCTGCAACTTCATATCCGTTATTTTCAATTTTTCATGCTCGTAGGTTACTGCTATTATACTTTATATCTCTTCTTTGCTGCTAGTTACGAGACATATTGTTTTTCGTTTTTTTTTTTAATTAAAAAGGAAACAGAGTAACAATTACAGCCACAAGAATTGTTTTTCATTTTCAAAACAATGAATTTGATGTCATGTTCTACTCCTTCAGATGGCTCCTTATTTGGTCAGGGACTTGGCTTTGGAATCATGTATATGATGTCTGCTGGAAAATCTGAGATCAGCAAGCTGAACAAGACTATGGATGAAACAGCTAAAGTTGTTCAGGAATTAAAATCTGAGCTCTGCAGAAGAAGATCATCAAGTACATGGATAATTTCAGATTCTGTCGACCATAATGATTTGAACTCGTGCAAAATAAGTGATAGGAATGAAGTGGTTCTCAAGAATACAAGCAGTGAGGTCAGAGACACATATGTCAGAACTTCGAGTCTTCATGCAGCAAGTCAAGATGGTGAATGTGGAAGCAGTTCTCTTACAGAGGAATCAGCTCAACCGGTTCCAGAATTGGAACAACTGGAAGCAGAACTTGAGCTTGAACTTCAAAAGCTTCCTGGGTGTACTCTTGACAGTCCCTCCCTTGAAGAAATGGGACCAAATTTGCACGAGGTGAATTTCCTGGATACCCTTGTGTTGGTCTCACTCTCACACACGAATATATGCCCCCTATTTACTTACAGTATTCATTTCTCTCAGCTTTAGATGAGATAATTTTGTTCCCGAAGTCTTATGGGATTATATATACATATATATATATATATTTAAAAAAACTACTTTGTCTTATCTGTCGTGGGTAGTTTGTGCTATGATTCAAAAAGTATGACCCTCTCATTCTGTTGTGCACCTCTGGTGCCCCTTTTTTTTCATTCATCTTCCGCCGTTCTGTGTGGGTTTGACGAAGAAATTCTTTTGCAGTTTCAAGTTGGAGATGATGGGTGTTATAAAACTGAATTCGAGGGAGTATTGGCATCTGAACTGAGTCAGAGACTAAATCATTTGCTGATAGAACGGCAGGAAAACCAGATTGCAGAGCTGGAATCTGAATTGCATTTAGCTCAGTCCAAAATCCATGAGAAGGAAGCTGAACTCCAGGCACTGAAGGACACTGTCAGACGCCTTTCTCAGATATCTCTATCCACTTTTTCAGGTACTACTGTCTTTCCTTTATGGCCTCATATCGCTTGGTTTGCTTGCAACATGTTGAAGCATCTTTATTTACCATCATAGTAGGCGTTGTTAGTGGATGCTGCATATCAGTAGTCAGTAATATTGGTCATTGTGTCTTCAGATGATGAAACTGATGCCGGCTCTAATCAAAAGGGAAGCAGCGTTAGAGGCCCTAACAACGTGGACTGCGAGTCAAAGCAAACCCTGGCTGGGGTCAAAAGGCCTATTGATTCTGAGGCATGCGCATGTTATTACCTGAATTATTACCTGAAATGACTCTTCTTGGTGGGATATGTAGGAGGAATAGAAATAACAGAGAGTATAAATTAAAAGGCGTTGTACTTGAAGATTAATGTGTCTGTCCGACCATTATCGGGATAAAACAGATCCTTGCTAGATATGTTAGACAGTAGAATTGTGAGAAATATTCGAGCTTAACCCTCTTACGGAAGCAGAGAATGGAGAACTGGATTCGCAGAAGTAGGCAGGAATCTAGATTGGATCAGATAGTAAACCCAATGGTTGGGCCTTGCTTGTATATTCATCTGACAGTTTTTTTATAATTATATATATCATACATAATTCTAGCAGTCTCGTATGCAGATAGTTTTGCAGAACAGTAAAATTTAACATTGACCTATTTTCACAATATACTAAAAGTCAGGGATGTCCAAGTTTAAAGTTGCAATCCATATAATATGTGGATTAGATTTCAAATACGGATATATTTTGGGATTCATATGGCCTAAAGTTGCAATCCATATAATATGTGGATTAGATTTCAAATACGGATATATTTTGGGATTCATATGGCCTCCATTTTATACTTTTAGGACTTTTAATGTAGTTGATGACATGTGGTTTTCCTACGCCTTATCGGACATGCCTTTAAAACTCACATTCATTGCTCCACATGATCAGTCCCGATGATGGCGAAGCTAGCTGCCAAAGAACTCTGTTGACTTTATGTTCTCTTGCGGGTTGATCACACAATGGCTACACTTGTTCAATCACCGCAACACTGTAATTTACTTTAGTAATACGCTGATACATGGAGTATTTGTTAAGCATCTGATCAATTAATATAAAAAAAAGCAGCAAATGAAAATAATCTTCGTATTTTTATTATGAAATTAGAAAAATAAGCTTATTTAATATCACATTAAAAATTATTTTATTTTGGGCAAATTTTGTTTACCTGAATTGTGTCAAGAGAAACCAAATGTACTTGAAGAATTAGAGGAAAAGCTGCAAGGGAATCTAAGTCGGAGGCCAAGCTACAGCTGTTAGCTCAACTTTTCTGAGCCGCTCACTTCACTTGCCTTCGGCTTTAATTTTGCCGATGCTTATTTTGGGTTCTCTGTTCTGGAAGTCGCCATTTGTGATGTTGAGTGCGAGGAAAAAACATGCAGAAGCCTCCAAATAACGTCATTTGATGTGGCATTTGAAAGGATTTAGGAAGGTTGCATTGTATGAATTAAGCCATTTGATCTGACTTTGAGGACACTGACATGATTTCTCTGCTGGGTATCATCAATTCTTGAACTTGTGATAAGCAAGGATTTAGTGCTGCCAGACAACAGCTGACAATCAATTTCAAATGTTGCATTAATATTTCATGTTGATGAAGCATTGCCTTCATCTATCTCTGGCACTACACGAGAGCAACAAAGACGTGCCATCAGCTTGAAGCAGAGAAAGAAATAAGCAGAGGAGAGGAAGGAGTGTGCCAGGGGCAGCAGCAGTATTGTTGATTGATTGCGCAGCAGTGAGTACAGAACAGTATTGGGGAAGGCGGTCATACTCCAAACACCCCATCAATCAATCACACATGAATGGCCTCTCACGTGTGATTCGATGCCACACTCAATCGCTCCCATCACACTAACTAGTCTTGTTCCCTAGCCCATTCGCCATCACTTTGCCCAAATTGCCACTTGCATTTCTCACAGAATCTTCACATTACACATTTAGTGTCAACATATCTATGACCACCTACGTTATATCAAAATTATAACGAGTTATATTATTCTTAAATCATAAATTTTATGCAATGCTTTAGATCAATATTTTTTTCAGTCTCAATTATGACTTTAATGTATCTTGTTATTTTGAGATATTATGAATTCCGAAGCCCTGCTATCATAGTATCATACATATTAACTAAAAATAATTATTTTGTATTTTTATTATCAGACAGTTCTCTGGCCGAATATCAAATTTAAGTCGCTCATGCTAAGAGAGATGCTAATTTGAATTGAATTAACAAAAGTAGTAGTGTGACTTCGTTGCATATTAGAAACACTTTTAAGAATAAAAGTAATGATAATTTTTGAAGGAAACTAAACCATTATGTAAAAAAAAAAAATACAGTATCTAGTTAAATATTAGTTAAATGAGAAAAATGGAACGAATTACTAGCGGAGATAAAGCTAAAAATGAGAGGAGGGTAAAACCGAGCAGAAACGAACAGAGGGGGAATATAGAGGGAATCAGGCAGCGACACCCACCCGTGCAACGACGAAATAAAAATAGAGCCTTTCCATCATTTTACTTGCAGAAGCTTCTTCCCCACAAAACACCATTATCTTTTTCTTATGCTTCTCACTCTTCCTCCTCTCTCTCCCCTCTCCGTCGCCTTTCCTCACTCCCTCCAAACCCGCCATGAATATGAAGCCCTCTTCCAAACCCATTTCCAGTCCCGCTCGGACCGACAAGTTTCCCCCGCCTCTCATGCGCTTCTTGAGGACCAACGTCGCCAGTCGAAGCCGGGGCAGGTCAAGGTCAAGCCCCATGTTTCTCAGGAAGAAGACCTCCGCCATTGATTCCCAGGAACCCTCTTCCCCCAAGGTCACCTGCATAGGCCAAGTCCGAGTTCGACGCTCCTCCAAACATCATCATGCAGCCGCTAAAAGGAATCGACTTCGCTGCGACGCTAGTCCCACTGGATGCACCCGCCGCTTCTCGTGGTGGCTCCGGCATGGCTTCTTTTGCCGTCATTTCGCTGTTAAAATCAGGCCTGGTTTCTGTCACTGTCATTTTCCATGCTTTTGGCCAAACTGTGGCCTCTTTCCCATATTTAGTTTTCGAAGGAAAGCAACTAAGGCCAGACAAGATTCAGCTGCAAGTCATTTGAATTTTAGGGAGAGGCACAATGGAGAGACGCACCTTCAGGATTACGAATTAGAGGAAGAGGGATTCCGAGAACGGGCTAGTGTGAATGCGAATGCGAATGAGGATGTTCCCGTGCCGGCTACGCCGCCGAAGAACGCCTTGTTACTGACTAGATGTAGATCCGCACCGTACAGATCTTCGTCTCTGGCTTCTAGGTTCTGGGGCTCGCCAGTAAATGGTGAGGAAACAGAGGAGGGGCTGAAAACGGAATTGCAAAACGGAACACAGACTGATCACTATAAACCCACCTCCCAGATGGACTCAATTTCCGATAAAGAAGTGAGAATGGATCCGAGAGATGAGCAAAATCCTGGGTTTTTCAAAGAGCTTGAAGATTCAATCAAAGGTAGAGTCATCAAATCCGAAAACGCTCGAGACTTGAAGAGAGGGGATGAAGGGGGAGACTCTGCACGTCCTCTCATACTCACGAGGTGCAAATCGGAGCCGGCAAGAACCTCTCAGAAACTCGATCCCGAGTTAAATTTCTGGAAAAGGAGAAGGCTGGGTTTGGCAGATTCATGCTCGCCGCATTATTTGTGATTAATTAACCAATTCCTATCCATCTCCATTACTCTGCATATAACATTTTAATTTAATTTCCCGTGATGATCACTATTTATATACTAGGTGTAGATGAGTACATAATAGTCGTAAAAAGTTGTCTTCCCTGAAAACAGTCACTGTTCGGACATCTGGAGCTGTACGGGAGAGAATCTCCATAGCTCTAAGAGTGACATAGACACGGAGGGGGAAAAAACACAGACATGTTTTAGTGAATGTGAGTTCTTATTTCCTATCATAAACTGTATCAGTCAGTGGTGTGGAGGCTACCGCAATTGATGTGTTTGTAGAGAAGAAGCTAAAACGATGTTACGAAAATGAAGAAAGTCTCTCGCTGATCTGTGGTTTTGCTTTTTATCTGTATATTTTTGTGTTGGTCTGACTGTTAGTTCATGTCATCGAACTTCGTCCATTTCTAAAGTACCTTTGATACTCTGACCCACCTTTTCCCCTCGCTGGTGGAAACTGGGACTGCAAACAAAGTTACTTTATTGCATGTTTAATAGTTTATTGCTTTTGTGACTCTGAGGCGAACCGCTTTTTATCTTCTGTGAACTCAGATAGTTTCAGATATGTTTATTAAAAAAAAAAAAAGATAGTTGGAAGTGTTTGCTTTGTTTAATATTAAATGCATGTTTGGCATAACATTTGGCCAAAGTTTGGTAGGATTTTTTATGATTAAATTGTTGTACATTTTTCATTTAAGTCTAACTCGTGTGAGATTCCACAATGTACCCGGAAGATTTAAAACAGAATAAAGTATTAAGACGACGAAGGTTGAAGGTTGGGAAGACTGCATCGCACATGACACAAACTAGTATATCAAAATTAATTAACTTTATTAAAAAATGTCTGATGTTTGAGATCGGAAAAAGATAGATATAATGGCCGAAAAGGAGAAATACTATTTAACAAGAATGTCAACCCGTGAAGCTACACGCAGTCAAGTTTGAAGAGCCTAGCGCTCGATATCTTAATTTAAGAATCTCCAATGGAGTTTCCCGTTGTGGTCTTTTCTGCTCCCTTCATTCATATCTGTAAATTGCTTTTAACTAATTTATGTCTCTCAGTAAGTAAATAATATTTAAAATTACACATTCTTATATTTTTAACATGATACTTTGGGAAAAATGTCATGTTGAATGGAGAGAGTACTAAATATTTCACGTCTTAATCCTTATGCCATATTTTTCTGTTAATACTGAAGGCAGCATAAACCTTGCTACAGAGGCGGAAAAAAAATGGAGTGGTCCTGAAGATATGCGGGTATCTTATTGGGTGGTCCATATGATGTTATAAATGCATGTGAGAAGGGAGGTTGATGGAATTGTTGAAATTTGCAAGAGTTAATGGCACGTGACACTGCGTGACAAGGCATTTATGATAAGATGAGAAGCGACAGCAAATTTGATCACTACTTGTTCACCACTGGTGGTCCATTTTTTGTCCCTCTCCCATGCACCAACTGAATCAACCAGCTACTCCACGTTTGAGTATCGCAAACTTACTTTTGATTCACTTTCCTTTCACTATTTTTTTTATCCTTAATTGGCGCTGTTATATCTTGTAATAAAAGTCAACAGAATATTTACACAATGATTTCACTAGACAAGATGTCGTTTGAAATATTGACAGCTCTTTTTGTCCAAGCTCCGTCTTCATCTATTGCTCTGGTCATTACTAGAGCCGCGAATTTAAATAGGTTGGACCTATTGAGGCTCGGCCTGAATAGATCTGACCTGAACAGGTTCAATTTTTTAAAAAACTTGAATAGTTAAGCCCAACTTAAATATCTGAATTTAATTTTTAAAATCATTTTTAATTAATTTTTTACTTTAAAATTAATTATTTTATTTTATAAAAAATATAAAATATATTTTTTTAATACTTAAATGATATCTATAACTCAAATATATAGTATTTTAATATAAAATAATCTAAAATTTAAAGAATTAATTAATATTTATTATATTTTTTAAAAATATAATTTTTTTATTCGGGTATTCGGGCCAAGCCCGAACTCGATTGGGCTTGGCCTGAATTTTTTTGGGCTTATTTGGGCCAACCCAAATATAAAAAAATATTTTTTTTTAAGTCCGGCTCTAAAATTTTTCAGATGGATTCGGGCTAACCTATCGAATTTGGCTCGAATTATTGACCCTATTCATTACGCACTGCATTTTATGCCCAGCGCAGTCAACAAGTTATGAAGGTCAGTTAAACAAGCCAATGTACTTTTTGTTGATTATTAATTCAATTATCGGTGCCTTGGAGCGCAGCACAATTAGGGTCATCGAGTAAAATGGTGTGGACCTAATTTTACGGGACGCTGAGGCCTGAGAGCCCAATGGCCTTGATCTGCGTGACCTAATGAAATTCTTCGACAAAATCGTTAACTCATTTCGTCATGCCAATGCCATATTTTATTCAATTTAAACTCGCATATTGTCATTAACATATGTTGCTTTGAAGCGGCAAGGCAAGCAGAGACGTATTTCCATCATTTGGTGGTAGCGGAGTCCATGATTCAAGCCCACCAATAATTCTGCTTCCCCCAAACCAAAAAAAAAAAAAAAAAAAACCAAGACAAGCGGGGGCTTGGTGAATGAAGAGCAGGTGAGTGTGAACTTTCGGGGTGGCCATCATAAATGTTCAAAGTGTCGAAACCTTTCGGTCGTTGCCAGGCGACTGGCTCGTCTTGGACCCATGCATGCCATTGCTAGCCAAATTGCACCATGTCCATGTGCCTGTCCACCTACAGTCTCAGATTCATCACAAAATTATTTATTGTCTCTTCCATGTACTCTCTCCCCCCCCATAATGGGTTGCTTGGAACATGCTCCCATCGCTTAAGACACATGATACTCCTTTCTATTCAAAATATGTAAGGTTTTAAACTGTCCCCCAGAATTAAGAAAAGTAGTTGAAAGTGGGGTAACATCATTACTGTAGTTTTTAAGATCGTCTTCCAATTAAAACAAACATATCTTAATTATTTTTAATTCTTTCTCATGTAATATTTTTTACAGTATAATTAATAAAGATATTTTTGTGAAAAGATGATTTAATACTACTGACTTCTTGTAAAGTGTTCTACATTTTGCACCTATACTACCTAATAAAATGTCTTATATTTTACATTGGAAAGTGAAGAGTATATCATTTCATCTCTTGCCTTCGCTACATATACCCCCATAGGGACGAACCCACAGCAGTATAGAGGAGGCAATTGTCCCCACAGAAATTTTGCAGTTTCTTTGGTAAATATATGTAATATATGCATCATATGCCCCCATCTTATAAATATTAATAGCCCCGGTAATTAATAATGTTATTTTCTTATGCTATTTAACTTTTTCATCAATTTTTTTACTCATAATTGTCATGGCCCACAAAAAAAAAATGTCACACATTTTATGTTCATTATTTTATTCGTGGGTATTTATTTTTTTCCCATTGAAACTTGCTTTGCCCCTTCTATTTTCCCCCACTTCTTCCCGCTCCACTTTAGTTTAGAAAGCGAGTAAACCAAACCACTGAATAGCTCTTCACACTATCGTACTCCAATGAGATGGGCCCAAAAATTTTGCTCCACCAAACGATTCTCTGCAATGAGTCGGCATCCTGATTTAGTTTTGCTATTCAACTCAACTCAACCGTGTCTTCCTCGTTGTGTCGGTGTCACTCACTCCTGGCTCCAATTGAATGGTTGTTTGGCTACTCATATAGATATAGAATTTTTTGATGGTATATGAAATCTCATAGAAAAAGCTAATCAGGAAAAAATCTCAGAGGGAAAACTTATGTATATTTAATATTTTTTGTAGTTTATTCTGATTGATTTTGTTGTATTGCAAGTGTGTCTTTATATTTGTAAAATATATAATGCTCCCACGATTCAGAATTCCTGGGTTCGTCACCGTATGCCGGTCAGTTACTCAGTGATGGTTTAAAATTGAACTAACACAACCACCAGATAATTAAACACTAAAATGAACAGGAACTGGATCAACAGGTATACATTTGGAAGAAAAGTAGCAAACACATGAACCCTTTGAAGAGAAGAAGTTTAATGGTTGAGGTCCCTAGGATGCAGTTAGTGAGTTACAGACACATGCAATTGTTGGCCCCAATCACGAGAAACACTGAGGGGTCTGCATGTTATGGAGCCAACCCCCATCTGCATCACACCTTCTCACTTGCTGCTGTGCCGAAGGCGACCGTTTCATCCTCAAAATAAAGCCAAGGGCCTCACACGTATCATCGACCTTTGGCCATGCCTCACTCATTAATTTAACCTCTTTTCTTCTTCTGCTTCTTTTTTCTCGGTGCTTATAAATCATCGAAGCCTCGTAACACTGCTCCACATACAATACTGGGGCATGGTCCATGGAGCTCATCAGGTCTGCCTTGTTCCTCTTTCTCCTCCTCTCTCTGCATTGTTTCACAAGAGGTTTGCGTGATCTTTAATTAATTTCTCGCTGTCATATTATTGTATTCAGCTATATATATAGATTTCACTGCTTTCTTAGCTTTTTTAGTCCGTAATAGGGAGACCTCAGGCACTGTATTCAGAGGAGGCGTATGAGATTGATTATAGACGCCCCGAGACTCACTCCTCCATCCCTCCACCTCATCATTCCCTCCCTTTCCCAACTATTAAAGGCTAGTCCCTCTCTCTCTCTCTCTCTCTCTCTGTTTTTTTTTTTTTTTTTTCTCATGGCGGTATTCTACTTCTTCCTTTTTCTCCCTCCTCTCCAGCTGCTACATAAATTGAGTTTTCAACATCATGCATATAGGTCAAGCATGTATAGGTTATACGAAATTATTCCCTTAAATTTAGAGAGAGAAAAAATCTGAATCATCAGTGTTAGAAGATGTTGTTTACTTCTCTTTCGTGTTAATGCATTTTTAAACCGCAGGAGAAGAAAATCCAAAGAGGAAGCCGCCTCCTCATAAGTGAGCTGCAGTCTGTGTTGTGGAAACAAGTACCTTTGACTGGTTCTGGTTCATAATGTTTTATGCAGAAGGTAATCTGTGTGGTATTGTTTGAACAAGAAAAAAAAAAAAACAAAGGATGTGGGGTAGTGGCAAGGTCTGCGTTTGTACTTTGTACTGAAATAGTGAAATGCAAGAGAAGGCATGGCTGCATGAGCATATTTTGTCTTTGTATATGAAAGAGATCTATCTTTGATATTACCTTCCAGCCCATGTGATCCAGATTTACTTTTCCCCACTGGAAAGAAGATCTGGATCCCATGTCTAGCAACTAGAGAAATTGGATGCCTACATAGTAAAATTCATGTTGTCCATTAAATTAATGGTTTGGAGAATCTTAATACAATCAAAATCAGAAAATATTATAGCAAATGTCTATCTCATTTCTTGTATAAAATGTAGAACTTTTTTAAATAATGTATGCCTATATTATTATTATTATTATTATTATTATTATTATTATTATTATTATTATGATATTTTCCATCTATCTTTCCTATTATGATTTTTGTATCAGATATAGGGGTTTATATTATATATTATTTATGAATGAATTTATATTATTATATTATTGTCTTTTCCTTCATACATTGCTCAATGTCAAAGGAAAGGAAGGAAGATTTTATATCAACAATAGGGAAGGAATTTGACAATGTAGAAAAAAACATGAAAATTTTGAGCAATTTAAAAATGTTCTAAATTTTAGGCCAAAAATGAGATAAACATTCACTATTTGATGTTATTTATGAGATTTGGATGGATTTTGATTCAGTGTTTCAATAAGATTCTTTAAACCATTAATTTAATGGACAGCATAGATTTTGTCAATATGCAAATCTATAAAAAGAATTTTAAGAATGGTTGTTCAGAATTGACTTCAACGTATCTATGTTAAAAAATTATTAAACACTCTCAAACTTTCATATTATTTATATCCTTGTTAGTGAGAAAAGTTAAATTAGATCAATTTTTATTTTTACTTTTTTAAATAGCATTCCCTCTCTATATTTTAATTTGTTTTCTTGCAACGAATATGACTGAGATGATTATCTAATAATTTTTCAACACTTCTTACGATGGTGTGACAAATAACCAAGATTTAATGCAATTGTAAAAATTTTTAGCCAAATGCAAGATGCAATTTTAACAACGACAAACCATATAAAATAGTGGAGTATATAATTAAGCATATTTTCATAAGGTTACTAAAAATAAAAAATTAATAAAAAATCTGTATTGTCTTTTTTTTTTATTCCTTTGCTATATTAATTAATAGCACCATCCCTTGACAAGGTTCCGTCTTTATCGTTTAAGCAATTTATCAATTATTAAAATTAAATTAAAATAGGAGAAAAATCCGAACGCTAGTGCAAATCTCATGTCCGCACACCGTTGTCTAATATTGAAGAAAACTAATCCAAAATATTCAATCAAAATCCAATATAATCTATTGAAAACTGAAGAAAAGTTATATATGGAGCACTTTTTATTTTGGGAGAATTGGCAAAAAAGATCAAGTTGATTGAGAAATTATGTCCAAAAATCAAGTTGAATTCAAGAACTAAAATAAATATTTTATACATTAAACAATTTAAACAAATGACCGAAATGTGGTTGTGACGGAGGGCATCAACAGTTACAGAGAAGCAGTCGACAGTGTGAATGAGGACTTGATCAAACGAGGTTAAGAACGTCTAGAAAGTGGAGTGATTGGGGAGATGGCAGGTGCAACAGCAAGGAAGAGATGGAAAACTAACGAGGATGACGGTGACATCAAACCCACATCTTCAACCATTCTCTTTGATCCGACTTCCTCTTTTCTCTAGTGACAATGACAACAACCTCCTCATTGATCTCAACCTCGTGACAGTGACAACGACCTCCTCCAATAACAATGATGATTTCCCTTCATTGTTTGTGGCAGAGACCTTTAGATTTCTAGGTGATTTTTGGTTTTGAGTTTTAGGTGATTTCCCTTCAGTGTCTTCACTTGCTATCCTATTGTGATTATCACTGTACTTTAATCTTCAATTCAGAGTAGAAATCCCCTTTATACTATTATCATTGATTTGAAAGTTCTATCTATCTAGTTTACCATGAGAAAATATGATAATTCAAAAAACTTTACAGACAATAAAGACAACTGCTATTGGAACATTGAACATGCTTGGCCTTGCAAAGAGAGTAGGAGCATGGTCTGGGGATTTTATTCTTTTTTCTTCATTTGATAGTCTTAATTGATACTGTCAACTGGTTTCAACAAGTTCATTATTTTATTGGGTAGTATTTTGCTTAACTCTACTTTAGAAGTATATGGGGATCCTTTGGTGCACCCACAACCGAAAAGCTATTTATTAGTAAGAACTTAACTTAATCCAAACTTGTGTCTTTGTCATATGGGTGAGTTGTCATAATTTTTATGACTATCTTAATTTAATAGAGTTTGTTATATTGCCGTACAACTTTTGTTAAGAACCAGGAAAGAAGCAAAAGCAGGATCTTTACCTTCTAGTGTTGCTACCGAAATGGAGGAATTGTACAAGAATTATTAAAGTGCAACACATATTTTGATTGATCTTGTCTATTCAAATAAATATGTGCTATATTTCAAATGCCTTGTTTTGAAATAAATGTGAGCTTTTCATTTTATCATATGCATACAAAATGCAATTATTTTATTTGGAATCACTTTATTTTGCAATAGATATAACATAAATGAAATATTTGACCATGATCTACTTGACTAAATCATTCCTAATATCCTAACGAAATCATGTAAGTATTCAAAACATCATAATGAACCTCCAAAAATTTATGTTTCAAGTATCAATAATATCTTAAATCTGTCATTTATTTTATCTATTCACGTTTGTAACTTCAATCGTTACCTTATGATTGACATATCAGCTTATTTGAAGATGAGAAAAAAAAAAATAAATTCAAGTCAAGATCTTACACTCATATTATAATTCAAGTGAACTACAAGAAAATACTAATTAAGAAATTTCCCTAGAATATTGAATGAAAATGTAATTGTATGTTGAAGTATATTTATGACCATCTCCTTTATTTATTTATTTATTTTTTGGTATAGGGTAGGATATAGTTTAACATGGGGCTTGATGTTGTTCTTATCCTCATGGTATATTTTTTAATATGAGGTGCCGCATGGTCTTTATTTATCATTTTTATTGTATTTGACAAAAAGATAGATCAAATCTAATGGAATTACTGTTGTTTCATTGAAATTTTTATTTTTCATTCTCCCTTTTCACATTTACTTGTTTTTTAAGGATAATTCAATTGTCCTTCATTTTACATTGTCGAATCCGCATCATTTACAGGTTATTATGGCTTACTATACAATGTATAATAGTTAAACAAGAGGAAATTTATTATGAGTGTTCCCTTTTTTTTTTTTGACTTAGGTGCAAGGGATCTGATTTATGGTGCCAAACTTCTGACTTAGTCATTTTTAAGTAATTTATAGTCATTTTCATGTAAATCAAGGGTATTGACAATAGTGTATTCTCTATGCGTTTGATTTATGAAAAGTCACCCTTATTAATCCATACTTAACTTTAAAATTTGAGATAATTACGGGAATAACTCAAATGAATTACTAAGTTTTCAAAACTTAAAATGTTATAAAATCAGTTAAGAAAAACCAAAATTAAAGCAAAACATATATACGAAAGCATGAACATCATATAATGTAAGATAACATGAAATTTAAGTCAAAAGAGCAAACACAAAGATTCTGAAAAAATACGCTGCAGCATAAAATTTTATGTTGTGGCATAAACTGTAGAACCCCATGACAACAACAAGCTATCATGACAGACTTCCTGGCTAAACTTTTGGCGCTTACTAAATCTTCATCAGATGTCTGATTGAGATGATTTAATTATCTATAAAAAGCTTTCTTTGAGCTCTAGTTAATGGCAGTGTTTACACTCAAATTATTTCTCAATCAAAAGTTAGACACTAAAATACAAATTCACTCATTTATGCTTTCAAAACATAACCAGAGTGTCCAGAACTCAATCCAAGTACCAAAACCCACACTAACCCTTAAATCACACTCAATGTACAATAACAAATTCATGCAATATACCATAACAATTAAACAACACACATATAACATTTTTACTACTTAACTCCTTGATTATAAAAACATAAGAGGGAGCCAAATCATGCAATTTCACACATTTAAATCACCATCATTTACAAATATACTCACTATTTACTTACATAGGTATTTTGGCCTTATTTAAATATCTCAACTAAAAAGATACCACACACATTAGGGCCTAAAATACACATTTCAAAACTTAATATTTAATAGTGTAAGTATAACAAAATATGAAATCCTAATTGACAATATTAATTAATTACACATATGCAACTAAATTGTGAGAGGCCTACAGTAGAAAATCGAGTTCCTAAGCCTCTAGTGCTTTCCCTTTGTCCGCTCAAAACTAGTGTTTGCAAAATATTAAATATAGGGGTGAGTACAACCACATAGTAACTAAGATTAATTTAGCCTATATAAATGCATATTAATTAATCATAGTAATGTAATGACATATTCAAATAAAACATGTTCACATATTAAACCACCCAATTTATGTAGTTACAAAACTAACAATCATGTAACATTAGCTTACTTAACATGTTAGGGTCACAACAATAACAATCATGTACTCTTTGTAAGACATGCAAGACCACAAAAGTAACAATCATATAATCATATAATAATATGTATCAAAACACATATGGGGTCACAATACTAACAACCATGTGCCCTTATCAAATTATGCTATACCACAATAATAACAATCGTATGGTTGAGATATGATCAATGCTTTGATATGAAACCGATGGCTATTTAGTGGGCTATATCCATAAAATCAGACTTTCCAAACCTTCCACTCGTAAGAAGCTGCCCATTTAAAGCTACTATACTCACTTTTAAGACACAATTTCTTCCTATACTAACAATTATGAGGTGTCATAACTCTAATATAGCCTCCTCATGAACCAATAAAAACTAGCTAGGTTTTAATCTCTCAAAGAATAAGTAGGACAATCCCTAAATAATAATGAGACAATGACTACCTCTTAATTTCAATGGTTGGCAGTTTGACTAGCTTCCAATTCTAACGACAAGCCATTAATATCACATGAATTTACAACATCTACTCCTCTCCCTATAAGCGAACTCGCTCTTAATGATCATGCAAATGAAACATGCCTACTTTAACATAAATTTTTCATTAAATGCATTATATGTAATTTCTCAATCATCAAAATCCATTAACCATTTTGTTCACCTTTAGTTATTATTCTCATCACATATTCCACTTCATTCATATCGCATTATCATCACACTATAAGTTTTGACATGCTCTTATGTTTATGCTTAAACATACCATTTATCCACGCATCACATACACATTTATATAGACAACTATCTTTACATGTGTCATTAGATCAATATCAACACACATAAACTTATTCACTTTGCACAATTTGCATCAAATTTCAATTTACAAACATCACATGATTTTCAAACAATTTATTTAAACAAATAATCAAATAAAAGCAAATGCATAAACTAAATTTTTTCCTGTTACCTCAAACCTTTGAGAGGTCAAAAGTTTACCTCTCATTATCACTTACTTCTAAGCTAAACTCGAGCTCTTCGGTACTTTATGAGGTTGATCTATAATTAATATTAACACCCATCACTAATAATCATCAAAATTACCATTTCTAACATTTAAATTCATACTTTAATAACTAAATTTCTCAATCACAAGATCAACCTCACATCTAATGAGTTCTTTAACTCCCATTAACTTCATTTAGCTCTCAACAATTTAAATAGTCACTAATATATTATCTAACAATCCAAAATTATCATAAAATTAAGCTTCAATTACCTCCAAAATATTCAAAAGTTGATATTTTAGCAGAGCAGCTACTCTCTTCATCGCCCTCCCTCTTTTTTCTAGCCCTCTCTCCCTATTTTATACCTTTTTTCATGCTTTAAAAAAGCTAATTCTAGAAATTATGCTGCAGCATAATACCTAGTTGGCAAAAATCCATTTTTTTTCTCTACAGTTTGAGCTTAGGTGTCCCAATTTACTTTCAAACTCAATCTAATGGTTAAAGTTAAACCTAATAGGCCTATAAGCTATTTCTAGCTATCATCAAATCCATTTATACCTTAATTTACATAATTACCCTTCATTTTCTTAATTAATCAGGGAAATAATTTTTTAAAATGTTATAATTTACACGTAATTTGCTAGATATTACATGCAAAGTATTCCTCAGGAATGCTCGTGAATTTCTTCATATATTAATTTACATGCAATTCGTAGTTATTTTCATATAATTCATGAGCATTAATAAAGGTGTACTCTCTGTGTGTTTGATTTATATGTAATTTGCTTAAGATTACATGTAAATCATTCCTTAGTCATGCTCATCATATATTGATTTACATTAATCCATAGTCATTTTTATATAATTTCAAGGGATTAATAGGGCATACTCTCTACGTGTTTTGTTTACATATAATTTGTCAAAAACCTTATACTCAAGTCAAAAGCCTTGCATCTCAAGCCAAAAACACGCGTATCTTAAACTAGAAGCCTTGCACCTTAAGTTAAAAACCCTTACACCCTAAACCAAAATCCTTACACCCAGGGACAAATCCACGTTTGCTATAGTGGGGGCGATTGCCCCCAAAACTCAAGAAAAAATTACTTAAAATGACCTAAGTTATATTTTTATTGCCCCCTCAAAGAAATTTTAATTGCCCCCACTTTAAAAGGATTTCATTTATTTCCTAATAAAATTTTACTTATCCCATTGAAAAATTTATTATCTGAAACTATAATATATATATATATATAACCTTGAATAGCAATAGTTTTATGATGGAAAAGTAATATTTCAAAAAAAAATTGTTTATGAAACAAATTTTATACAAAAAATTCTCAAACATGTAATTTCTTTAGAGGCAAAATGATGATAAGAAAATGAAGAGGTTTTTCTATGCAAAATTTTCTATCATACAAAAGAGGTAACTCCCTCAATTAAATTTAGGTGTAGATGTTAAAAATGTAAAGTATTTTTAGTATTTTAATATATAATTAATGTGTCTTTTAAAAAGTGCTTTCTAATAAATAGATCACTTTATATTTATTTTAAAGTAAAATACCTTATTAAATAGAGATAAATATAAAAAAAATAATATTAGTTTGAAGATAATTAACTAATTCATTGAGATGAAATTTAGTCAAAAACATCTTATATGTTTAAGTGAGGGAATATGAATTTTATTTAATGAAAATTAAAAAACATGATGCTATATATAAAGAGAGTCTTTTATATTATTCTAATGCTATCTTTATGTATTGTTTTAAAGATTTAATTTTATTAACTTATATAAAAATATAATTATATATATAATTATTTTTTATAAAAATATAAGTATTTATTTTAAGTATAAATTATGCTCCTATTGATTTATTTTTTTGAGTCTATCACTGCTTACATCTTTTAATCATTGAGTTTACATGTAATCCTTGATGATTATATGTGATCAAGGAGTTTAAATTTTTTGGCGGCACTTTCTGACAACCCTTCACTTGCCGGCTAAAGCTTCAACAACAGCACCATCAATTATTGGAAGAGTGGATAAAGGTCGTTAGAGCTCCGGTTACCAAATTTTGTGCCTTTTGCTCAATTTTTTTTAATTAACATAGCAAGGTATTTTAGTTATTTAATCAATTTATCTTGTGAATAAGATAATAGACTTGATCTTTTAATATACTTGATGCTTAAGTATAATTTTAGTTTCAATTAGATCTTTTTTACCAATTCTTCCTTTTATTTTTTATTTTTTTAAAAAAGAGGAAAAGTGGAGGCGAATGAATTAAATTTGGCCAATGGTAGAGAAGAAAAGGGAAGAAAGTCAGTTACAGGCGATTGGACGCGGGCTGCTTCCAATCACGTTCATTGGTTGATCTCGGCTCTTGGTCTCATACATCTATGATTTACCGTATCCTTCTTCTCATCCTCTTCAATTCTTCTTCACCAAGTCCACGCATTTCGCATTACCCAATTCCGCAATGGGTATGAAGGATGATCGTGACGAGGAGGCCATTCCTCTTGTCACCCAGTTTCAGCATGCTGACAACAAACCCCAAGCTCCTCCGCTGTTGCCGGAGCTGCCTGCGGCTCTCAAGTCTCCGCTGCCCTTGGAGTCTGCTATTTCTAATGGATTTGGTTGGACCGCCGACGGCCTCCCCTTAGTACAGGGGAGTGCAGTGGGCGAGCCCGTGGGCCGGTCTCAGTGGAACTCCAGCATTTGCGCTTGCCTTGGCCGCAACGATGAGTTCTGCAGTAGCGATCTTGAAGTTTGTAAGTCTCTTTCTCGCTGTTCATAATCTCTTATGCCTTTGGTTTCGGAAAATTTGGAGATGTGGACTTTATGTGATCTCGGAATGCCCATATTTCTGTGGCCTGATGCGGTATGAGCCAACTTCGGTTAGATTTTCATTTATAATTAGCGAGCCTCTTGTGACGGCTCTTTCAAATAAATGAGATTGTTTAATCAGAAAAAACAATCATGTATTATTTAATCAAATAAAAGTAACATTCGCTCGCCTCATTTTTATTTGGTGTGTTGTGAGACATGAAAGTGCCTGACATTTTTGGGCTTCCTTTCTCATTGAAGCTAATATGTAAAGTAAATGGGTTATCTTCTCCTATATCATGTGATTTCAAGAACCGTCTTCTTTATTTGGCTGTACACATTTTCTTGCTTATAGGTGGTCATATGTGATTTATTTGGAGCCACATTTGTGATTTAGAAAATATCGGGGATCTTGAATTCTTGTTTCTATTTTATGTGTTTTCCCTTAAGATATGGAGTTCCCGAGACGTTTTCAATTTTTTTCTTTTGCTTAAACTCATGACACGGATGCAATAGGTCTACTTGGGAGCGTGGCTCCATGTGTGCTTTATGGGAGCAACGTTGAGCGACTTGGATCTGATCCTGGAACATTTGCCAACCATTGCTTGCCTTATTCTGGTCTGTATATATTTGGGAAATCCTTTTTTGGTTGCAATTGTCTTGCTCCTTGGTTTTCCTATCCCAGCCGCACTGATATTCGTCGCAGGTTCAATTTAGAGGCAAGTTGTTTCCTGTTTTTTTTTTTTTGGTTGATTTATTTATTGTTTATTTTGTTGATGTTTTGTTAACAAAGTTGTGCTTTTTCAAAACTCCTATTAATAAATAATACATATATACAAGCATGACCGCATGTGGAATGCAATGTCAATCGTGTAAACAATTTAAAAAGTAAAGCATCAGACAATGACACGATAAGATCGCACTCGCAGTATATTAGAACGGTATATTTTATCTGTTCCATGTGTTTTGGGCTTCCTCTGCTTTTCTAACTACTACGAGATATGCTATTACCAATGGTGTAAGTGCTGCATTGAAATTCGTGTCTGATATCTTCATATGTAATATTTTCAAATTTCTAATTGTAAGATGGGTTTGTTAGTATTCAATATTCTCCATCCAGTTCTAAATATAGGAGGCTAGGAGCTAGATAACTAATTCACATAGTTGGTTTTCCTAAAATATTCCTCCTTTTGATCATTTAAATTAGAAAATATCCCTTTTGATTGCACACTTGATTGCATGTGTGCAATCAACAAGGATAGTTCGGGAGAAAAATATTAAACACGGGGACAAAGGAGATTGAGGTTTTATATTTAGAACCAAAACAAACTCCTTAATTAACTTCTACATATATTGGATTTATTTCCTTAGTGACCTTAGGATTTTTTGTTAGGGGGTGCAATTGGGAAGTCGTGGTTGCTTGTGTGTTGTGCCAAGGAAATAGTCCTATACCGACGTATTTGCTTGGGAAATGACACGTAAACTCCCTAATCAAGTGAGCAACTTTGCTACTTGTGTGTGCACATGTTGCAGATTCAATTTATGTGCTTCAAGTGTGTTTATCTAAACTGAGGGTGGTTTCAATATTACCTCTGCATTGCTTCAATTTATATGAGCTGTTGTTTGCTCACTCACGACTTCACATGTATCCGTTAGGTTCAGATTCTGACTACACGAAAATAAGCCCAAACCTAGAAACTGTTGGGAGACAGATTCCCCTCAAACGTACAACTAAATTACATGTTAATTAGTGAAGTAATTCTTCTATATGAGTCTCAAAAACTCGCATCCCTATGCTGCCACATGAAAGGTTGAACTGATGAAATAAAATATGTAATGTATGGAGTCAGGGGACTTGCAAGGCACTGAACAGATCATGTGGGTGCTGCGGAAGCTTTGTGATGGATGAAGCGCAGATAGAACAGTACGAGACAGCGTGTGACTTTGCAACACACGTGATCTGTCATTCGTGCGCCCTTTGCCAAGAAGCTCGGGAGCTGCGTAGGAGGCTGCCCCATCCTGGCTTTAACGCCAAACCAGTACTGCTCATGCTTCCCCCTGCAGAGCAGACCATGGGACGTGAGGCTTGATATTAGTCTTCCTCATCTTCTCACTGTTGTTCTTCTCTTATGTTTCTGTCTGCGGACTCCTTGGGATTTTGATGTCGTATAACCGTGTTGAACCTTTTTCCTGGTCTTGTGGATATGGTCTAAAATACCAACGTAGATGTCATTTGCTTAGATACCGTCTTCCCTGTGTAAAACATGACACGCTTTCTTTTCCTCCCTTTCTTCTGTATTTTGATATCTGAATTATGTTGGATATGTGATGTATATTTGATTGATAATTTGATATTTACTATCTACTGTTTTTTTAATCATATGGTGTGAATTAAAGCCTTATTTCTTCAACTTTCCGGGTATTTCCATCGTCGGTTGGAAGCCATTAATAATCGGAATAGTTGTGGGCCCGGGAAAATTTGGTTTCTCTATCATTGGAAAACACCAGCGCCATGTTGCTGTTCTCCAACCACACATCTGAACGGCCCGAAATTTTTATTTCAACTTTCTTGTTTTTAAACTAACATTTAGTAGATTATTTATTTATTTTTATTTTGTTTCTTTTAAGAAATTTATTAAAATGATACATACACGCATCTCTCTCTCTCAATTTGTGTCATCCACATCAATTCTGATTGGCTTAAATATTAAAACAGCAAAGAACATGTAGCCGAGCGGAAGGAGACAAGTTGGGATGGGAGTTGTTGACTTGCTATTGCTTAAATATATATTAAGGAACTTTGACGGATTTGGGCACGGTCAATAGTTTGAATTCACTCAATTAATGAATATTCTAATTATAATTTTTGAATTTCATCAATATTTTAACGTTATTAAAATATATTTTTTAAAAAAATTTAAAACAATTTTCATTATTAGAATACTTCTCACGTATATTATCCTTTTAAAAAATTTGAAATTTTATATTTTTTAAGTATTATATAATAAAATTTCTAATTGTGAAACACGTATTGAATGAGTAACGATAGACCACTCACCAATCTAATCTACTTATAATCTGTAATTTAAGAAGCCAATCTTGTAGGTTGTTACATCGCACTTCCGGCTTCAAATTCAGCATCTGCTGAACGGGGGAACCTAAATTTGGTGCTGCATTCCTTTTTTCCCTTCCTTCCTTTTTCTTTTCTTTTCTTTTCTTTTCTTTTTTTTTTTAATTTTGTGTAGGCAGGGGGCATATTTTTCATGTGCTGTTCAGCTGTTCTATCGTCCGAATAACAAGGTCGATGCTAAATTACAAAAGAAAAATTAAATCAAAGTAAAGCGGACCAATGCTCTAATGATTCTGTTTTTTGGGCAAATCTTCTGACTACATTTAGGACCCGTTTGGCAGATACGAAAACAGTGAAATGAAAATGGAAAGTAAATCAGTACATCTAATGCCCAAAAAAACAGAGACTCAGGATCTCTGCTAAACCTTCCACAGCCATGAAAATTAACACCCTTTCATAACAGTTAACGGACATCATCCTTCATAATAGAATCTTAAAATGATTTCTATCTCCAACTTCTCCATGCAGCAGCACGCGAGAGTGAATGTAGAAGAGCTTGTTTCCTTTCGGCTGATGTAACCTTTGCGGTATCTTGTTTCTTGATATTTAGTAATAGTGTTCAAGAGGCCAGTTACCATCAAAATAAAGGTGAGTGATCCTAGTTGAGATGTTGGCATTATAATCACAAAAAAAAAGCTTTCATATCTCTATTTTCTATGTCTTCAAAGAAGATCGGAATCACAAGGTTAGGTTAAGATTAAAAAGTAGCAAACTTTCAATCACGCGATTATGTTAGAACCAGTATTTGAGACAGGGTTAAGGGGCAAAACTATCTCAAAAATTTTCTTCGAAGAGCTATGTGTCACAACCTATGTCTAAAAAGAGGAAAACCTACAAGGTTTAGATGTTTTAGAGACATCCAGGACAAGAATTTCAAGAAAGTCCAAAGCGTTCAAAAAGAATCTAATATGTTCTAAAATGTTTTAAAAGCATCTAGAATAATACAGAATTATCTAGAGAAATCCATAAAGTTCTAAAAGATTCTAGAAACTTATGATGGAGGAACTTGGAAATCTCTAAAATATTCTAGAATATTTTAAAGTATTCTAAAATGTTCCACACATATCTTAAAGATTTGTCTCTAAAAATATCTTTGTAAATATTTAGATATTTATTGTAAATATTTGTATAGAAAACTCTAGAGAATGAATGTGCACCGTAGGATTTGATAGATCTTCACCATCTGTTAAGGAGGTGAAAATTTTTTTAGAGAAAGGGGGAAGCCTATAAATACCCCCACAATCTTCATTTGCAAGCAACAAGCAAAGTAAGTAAAGTTATGAACTTTCAAGTTCTCTTCTCTCTTATGTTCAAGTTTTCTAATTTCTTTGTCTACATTCTGAGGGTTCGGCTGATTTAGCAAAGATCAAAAGATTGATCACGCTAAGGCCAGCACATTTTAAGGATAAAGGAGTTCCAAAGTGGTGACAACATGTTAGCAAAGCCAAGGTTTGAGGTAGCTATGATTCAAATTCATACTTGTAGGCGAGGATGTCGGGTGTAATTGAGGAGACTCTTGCTAATGTAGAAGAGAGGAGAGGGGAATTTCAACCTTTACACCATGGTGGAAAGAAGGCACAAGGAATTAGTACGATGCACATGGAGGACCTTGCTATTTTGTTGGTTAAAATCAATGTCTTAAAGAGAACCATGGAAGAGATGGTTTATAAGGTTGAGAAAATTGAGGATGATATGAGTATGCTGGAAGATCAAACTCTTAGAGAATTTAAAAGGGTAAACAGTTATGTTGAAGGTCTAAGTCAGACTCAAGTTTGCCAAGTCAATGGGCCCTTCTGATAAGCCATCGATGAGGGAGGAGTTACAGATTGCTTGGAGGAATTATTACATCCCACATCAAAGAGACTTTAGGGAGGGTCTTAGCTATACACGCGGGTGCGCTACACGTCATACTAAGTCAGCTTGTAGGAGAAAAGGTAATGATACTTTGATCACCCGTGAATAGAATGGCATGGTCATCATGGATGGAAGGGGAGAAAGGTATGCACCGCACTCCGATGAGCTAGTTTTTTAGGAGAAGAGTAATGGGCCTGTAACAAAGAAGAAGGAAGATCCTTGCAAGAAGAATCCTTGGTATGTGAATCAAGTCAATAATGAGGGCATCATTGGATTAAGTAAGGGATAATGTCACAACCTATGTCTAAAAAGAGAAGAACCTATAAGGTTTAGGTGTTTTAGAGATGTCCAGGATGAGAAGTCTGAAAAAGTTCAAGACATTCAAGAAAAATTTAATATGTTTTAGAATGTTCTAGAAGCATCTAGAACAATCTAAAATTATCTAAAGAAATCAATAAAGATTTAAAAGTTTCTACAAGATTCTAGAAACTTATGAAGGAACTTGAATATCTCTAGAATATTCTGACATATTTTAGGAAGTTTTAAAATATTTCACATGTATCTTAAATGTTTGTCTCTAAAAACATTTTTGTAAATATTTAAATATTTATTGTAGACATTTCTACAAAACACTCTAGAGGATGAATATACATCGTAGGATTTGATTAATCTCTACCATTCGTTAAAGAGATTGAAATTTTTTAAAGAAAGGGGGAGGTCCATAAATACCCTTTCATTTGTAAGCAATAAGCAAAGTTATAAACTTTCAAAATCTCTCATCCAAGCTCTTTTTTCTCTTGTGTTCAAATTTTCTAATTCCTTTGCTTATATTTTGAGGGTTAAGTTGACTTAATAAAGATCAAGAGATTGATCACGTTAAAGTCGACATGATTCAAGGACAAAAGAGTTCTAAGGTTGTGACATATGGCTATCTTCATCTTTAAGAAAGAATAATGTTGTTCCAAAACTTTAAAAAGAATACAATTTTGTCCAACCAATATATTCGACTAACGTTTGACCGCTAATTCTTAGTTTGACAAATTTTACGTGTCATCTGCTAGTTCTTCTTCCTTGTTCTCGTTCATCTTCTCGCTATAGGGAAAAACCTATTACTAATTTGGAATCCCAATACAGCTATGCTGCAAAGGAAGAAAATGTGAGGGAATCCATTGTTTCTTATCCCTGTATTTCACTTCTTCAACCCTAGCCCTCCTTCAAAGGAACTCCTTTCAAACAATGGTTTCCGATTTGCGTTGGAGCTGATCTTGCCAAGAACTCGCACAAGCAGGTATGTGGTCAAGAGACGGAGCATAAATTCAGAAAAACATTTTTTAAATAAAAAATTTCTGAATTTCAACTGCCAGTGGATCTGAAGTCCTTTGTTCCCTTTTCTTATTTTCTTTTTTTAAGAAACAAGAAAGAGAAGGCCGAGAGCAGACATTGAACTAGAGAAAAATGGATTCATCGAAGTTTGAGCTTAGGTAGGAACTAACATTAATAAGAGGCAGAGATGGAGAAGAGGGTGATGAATGATTTGGAGAGGGCGTACAGTAATCAGCAATGAGCTTCCTCGACGGGTAGGTTCATTGCGTTGGAGATCTTTATCTACAACAGTATGGGAAATCAAAGATGGATAAACAAGATAATCTTAGGAAATGAAAATTAGTAACGGCAGTGAAACCAAACAGAGAATAGAGAGATAGTGCGTGCTTTTCATTCGTGTATGGGCATGTCAAGATTTGCACTCCCCTCAATCCCCAACCTCTTATACTTATTGAAGGAAACTAAGTTGTACTTTGATGTTTTCTTTCCTTCTTTTGATTCAATTGGCTGTTGAAATCATTGAAGAAGGAAGAAAAATTGCTCCCTAAATAGCCGGCTAAAAATCCTACATGTGAACCTTCAGGTGTATATACATTGCAACAAGAAAGGTTTGGTTGAGGGAATTCTAGCTAAGGTCTTGGCTCTATATTTTGATTATTGAATCTGATTGTGAATTGGCTGTGAAAATGAAATTCCTCTTTTTTTAAAAAAAAATTCTAAACAAATTTGGGTTTGATTGAGATAAAAAGATTAATCTTTTAATTGGATAAGCCTTTTCAATTTGATTATTGTTGAGTTTGATTTTACCAGCAGTGGAAAAGAAGGAAGAAGATGGAAAAGACGAAAGGTAAAAGAGGAGGAGAGAATCAGAACAGTTCAAGAAAGGGGAGAGCAAGACACGTGTCAAATTATCAATCAAAACAAAAAATTTAACAGTCAAAGTCAGTCCAAGTTAACAGTAGGATAAAATTGTACCTTAAAAAAAAAAAAAAAACCCTTTCAAAACAACACTGCTCTTTTTAAAAAGCAAGGATACCCATAGCCCTTTTGAAATGTGAGGGAGAATCCCCTTGGTTTACCTATCTGACATACTGAGCTGTCCTAACCTTGAGTCTTAATTCGTCAATACTGGATGGATCAGTTACAGTTACTGGGTTGAACTGAACTCATCAAAAGCCATCATATGTTGCGGCATCAACCACTTTCATTATGAACAATTGCTTCGTTCCTTCCCAGAAACATGAAATGATCATTCCATTATCTACGAAGATTAGCACATTCTCACAATTCATATAAGAAAACTACATACAATCTTAAATCATTCCCCCACCCCCTGCAATTCCTATACAGAACTATGGATTCCAAAAATTCCAAAATTTTCCATTATCACAGAATCAAAGTCTAGTACCCCATTTAATCCAAAAATAAAGGCTATCCAACTATTCATTCATCCCTTCCTACAACCAACTTTCTTCCCATTGACGCAACTTTTTATTTACTTCACCCTCCAAAAATCAAGAAACTAATCCCTTCAAGGACGGCTTCACTCAAACAAATTTTGCATGACATCATCTCTTAATTCATACAGATAGCAGCACCCAACAGAGAGAAAAACAGAAGTATCCTGTAAAAACAGGAAAGACGCATCAAGAAGCTCACAACGCAGCGATCCAAAATACTTGAGCAGTTTGACAGGCTTAGTTAGTATTTTAGTCCCAGCCCATGAACTACAAAAAAAAAGTGATTAAAATAACCGTTCACTTCATAATATTACTTAAATACTAGTTTATGTGGCGAAATTTAAATTCTCTTAAAAAAAAAAAAGATGGACAAGATAAAATTAGCATCCTAAGGAACAAAGATGGAGAAAATTTTTGACGAAGAGTACACCTTAACAGCACAGAATACAGTGAATACCAAATCTCTACTCTCCAGGTGCAGAAACGCCTTGCTTCAGTCTCTCCCTCTTCATCTTCTTCTTCGAGACTGGCTTCTTTTTTCTAGGAGGAAGGGTTCTCTGTGCATACATGTAAAGGACATAATTTCCAATGAGGAATGTCAATAGCAGCCCACCAACAACCAGGAGAACTACTAACCCTGGATTGAATCCTTTGGCTTCAGAATTCTTAATCACATCTCCCTAAATGACATGATAGAAAAACACATCAGAAAGAAATCAACAAGAAGAAACTGCAAAATTAATGTACACAGATAAAAATTATAGACAACTAATTCACCACTTACAATTCTTGAACACCTTTATAGCCAGAATAACATATCAACCATGGTTTTGATCAGGTTGGGGCCTCCATATCTTTTTTTTTATTTTTTCTTTTCTCTTCTTTTCTTTTCTTTTTCTGTTTCTTTTTTTTTTTTTTGGGGGGGGGAGATGATCAAGAGAAAGGGAACCATATATGACATGGCGCAAAAATGTCTTAATTGAAGATTCAAAGCTAATAGTGGAAAAAATCATGGCCTTCGTTAACATGCAAATGCTATCACAATGAGATGAAGACATTTAATGTAAGAGTTTCACCCTGTGAGCGTAATTTCCAGGACCGTTTCCCCACCCCCCAAATTTAGTGCCAAATAATACCTTCAATCTTGTTATATATGATATCGTTTCTCCTTACATTTCTTACCAAACTCCTATAGCAACGTACAAGAACTTTAGTTCATTTCTTATAACTGCATTTGTTGCCGGAACATGATGGCTAGGCCCCACTTCTCTATACATGTGCATCGAACTGATATATTGACATTAGAATAGTTAATAATGCAGTGAATTAAAGGAATTGTGCTCCATGCAACATCTCAAAAGGACTCCCGACATTTGAAATGGAACACCTATATCAATATCGCCGTTAAATTTTTTTTAAAAAAATGAAAGTATCATTCCTAATTGATATTGACTCCACGGAAGAATTATTCAAACGAATCAAGAAAGCCTTTTTGCTTAAATACATGAAGGGACACGCTAAAATTCTCTCTAAGTTAGGCAAAAGGCACAGGCTTGAATGGAAAACCAATATTTTCCCATGTTAATAACTAGCAGTCTATATCAGAATAAATGTCACAATATTTTGCCTTTCTTTAGGAAAAATTTCTGGCCATTACAAGAAAAACTGAATCGTCCATCAAACTCCTTTACCAAATCGAAGATCTGAGCAGTAAAGAACATGCCCACTCTCATGCATGCCATGATCTACTTCAGTACTGAGCGGAAAAGGATTTCAGGTGCTGGCAAGTGACGTTATTCATAAAAATAAATAAATAAATAAATACATATTAAGATTAGACTCCAAATGAATTTAGATATGTCAATTGGATCATCCAAAGTATAGATTCATTGACGCAAGACAACTACCGCGCGAAAAAATTACATAATTGAACGTGTCATTTACAGATCTAAATGATATGATATGCGATCGTGAAAGAAAAAGAAGGATGGAAACAAAGAGAGGAAAGAGATTAGCACCACGCGATCGAAAGAAGGAGGGACTTTATCAGCAAAATCAAAGTCATCGGCCATGGCTGCCGCGCAAAATCTAACAGATCCACCCGCTTAGGGAGCGGCCTGGTTTTCACAGCAAAGCGAGTAGATTCCAGAAAAGGGGTAGAACGCTGACGCCGTAATTATATATTGCTTCAAAACGCTTGTTGTCCCCCATCCGCGTGCGTTAATGTAAGACAAAATTCTATTAAAAAATAATAATAATGTTTTCAATATCTAAAACTTGTGTATCAATTATCAATTTAATATTTAAAAATTTAATATTTTATATTGTCTTAAAAAAAGTTATATCACATTAGTTATTAGATTTTGAAATACAAATGTTTAGATGAGACAAATTAGTTTATTATATGTTTCTTTTCTCATTTTCTTCTTCTACTTTTAATTCCTTATTTTTTATTTTCCTTTAGTTATTTTCTTTCAAACTTATCATTTTTTTAGAATGAAAATAAAATTATTTTTAAATATAAAAATGATAAATAAATATTATAAAATGTAAAAATTATTTTTAAATTTCATACATTTTAGCTTTTTATAAAATGACATATTTACCTTCATTTCCATTTCCCCTTCCTCTTCCTCTCGCTCTCCTTCTCTCTCCCTTCTCCCACCACATCTCCACCCTCTTGAGCCCCATCATTTCTACGTAGCTAAGCTTGGCCGCCACACACTCCTCTAATCATCCATCTCGTCTGCACGTTGTCTTCTTCCATGTGAGTCCTGGTGTTTTTGTGGCCTGGAACTTGGGGCATAAAGGCGAAGCCAACTGCCCGATGAATTGGCCCTATGAAGCACGGATACTTTAAAAAAATAAATAAATATATCTGTATTTAATATATATCTGATATAATATTTATAAAATATTTCTACATACATATTTCATATTTTAACATTTATAATATAATTTTTTTTAATAATTTTTTATTATATCACTTAAAAACTTAAAAAAATATTTAATATTTTGATTGATTGTTATAAATTTTATTATATATTGTTTAAAAATTAAAATACATATACTTATATCATAAAATATTAAAATATACATTATAAATATTCTTATATTCATATTTTAAAATTTTAAAAATTTGTTACATTATTGTATCATGTTGTATCGTATTGAATATTCATATTTGTATCCATGCAATTAAGGTTACCCCCTCTAATGATTCATCTAGCATCGAAGCTGTGGCCGCGGACGGTGGAGCGCACCGGCAGCTTACAAACCAATATGGTCTGGTGGGTAAAACATAGCTAGCCGTTTGACTTTTATTATTTCTATATATTTGTGTTTTGAATTGAATGGGTGGGCATGTACAAGTAGTGCAGTTTTGTTCGACTCTCGCACAGGAAGAGAAGGGAGTTGATGACGTGTAGAGGAGATGGTGGGGTCCAAGATAGGGTCGTGCCTTTGGCCAATATGACGGCCATCTTAGGTCTTAAAAATAGTTCACTTGTATCTTATATAACCAATTATTATTTTTTTTGTTAACGTTTGATGTTATATATTGTATAATTAATCATTTTTTATTATTTATAGAATATTATTAAGAATACTAGTAACAGTTGCTGTTGTTAGAAGTAGTTTTTTAAAATTAAAATTGCTTAAATTTTATTTAAAATCAATCATGTTAGAAAATAGATTTAGTTTTTGCTCCAAAAAAAAAAAGAAAATAGATTTAGTGAATTATTTATATTATTTACTAGACATGAAATGTTATATTTACTTGATTATAAAAATTTAATATTTAATTTTGCAGTTCAAAAGGCTCAAAAAATTATATAAAGATATATAAATAATAATACATTAAGTCTCCTAGATAATTTTGCGTTAGGTCCTAAAATTCTTTCACACAGCCCTGGTCCAAGAGGGTGAAGATGTGACCAAAGAAGGAAGAGGAAGATAGAGACAAAGAGGAAGATGAAGAGAGAGGGAAGGAAAATAAGGGCAAATATGTCATTTACAAAATGTCAATTAAGTCTCTCAACATTTAAAAATAATTACCACATTTCACAGTACCTATTTATTATTTACATATTTCAAAAAAAAAATTAATATCATTCTCTCACTTTTTTATGATTAATTACACTTCTTTTAATTAATCTATATGATTATCAACTCAATATTTTACTATTTGTGCGAGCATGTTTTTGATGTGTAACCTCCTCTTTAAAAAGAAAAAAATAAATTAATAATTGATAGAAATTTAAAAGATCAGAGTGATAAAAATTAAACTAGATCAATCATATAGATCATTCAATTAAATTTAGGAGACTAGAATTTTATTATCCCAAAACATATAATTTAATATAGGATCACATAGGATCAGAGGGATTAAATTTATCACGGGACAATTTCTGAATCCAATCTCTATCAATTTTATTCACCATTAATCAAACCTATACTTCATACATATTTTCCCTCTATTTACGTAATTTGAATACAAAATTTTACTTAGTAATACTATAGCCACTCCATTCGAATACTCGATCAAATGGTCGTGAATTTGCAATTATCAACATTTGGGTAGTAGCTTTCCGCGTAGCAATTTTCTTAAAAATTCACGATGTTCATAATTTTATAACTTGCTAATAATTTTTATAAAGATATTCTTAATAGAATTACTCACACTAATAAAATTCATTAGATATAGTATATAATTTTAATTTTTTTTATAATGAAGAGTAATATTGGAATAATCTTCATTAATTTTTTTTGGCCTGAGAATAATCTTCATTAATGGAACAACATTTTGTTGAAAATATCTTGTATTTTAAGATATCAAATTATTTCTAAAAGTATATTATAAAATGTGATGGAAAGATGCAACTCGGAGGTTGCTCGGAATTTGATTTTTTTTTTTTTATAATGAATTGCCCGGTGACAGTTTTATATTCTTATAATGTTGTGATTGTTGAATTAACAAATATTCTCAAAGCATACGTAAAACGGAGAATGATGCTTTACGAGATGAAAAGTCAGCGGGAGCTGGATGTCACCAGCCGACGCCCAAATATGAGTGAGCCCCAAAAGTTTCTCCACAGAGACGTTGGTCCGAAGGTGATTAAGATCAGCCACGAATTAAACACACAATTGGGCTCCCCTTTAACAAAAATTAACGTCAGAAATGACAAGCCGTTGCAATATAGAATTGTTATTCGTTGCAAAATCTCCGACATCAATATGATGGTTAAGCTGTCACCAACAACAGAACTCCGTCCTAGTCCTCCTTCTCTTTTGCTTTTCCAAATCCCTACTACACTTCGCCCTTTTTCCCAAACCAAACCATCGACTCCTTCCTGCGTGTCCAATGCCCCCACCACCATCCCATTCAAGTAATGTTCAAAAAGGTGTATCCCAGCAGTATGTTGCTGCAGTTTACCTACGTCTACGTCTACATGCATGAATAAATGAATTTATTTTTATATATATACACTGAGTTGATAGATAACAAGGGGGATGATCCGGCCGTTGATCTGCATCACACTACATCTTCAACGTTGGAGCTGTTGTCTGACGAGGAGGAAGTGACGGCGATTACGCCGTTGCCGTCTGAAACGCTGTCCTGTAAGTTCATTAAGAGGTGGGATGTGCTGTAACTAGTGGCTGGCTTAGTCCTCGGAACAATCGGGACGTCGGCTTCACCCACCAACATCTGAACCACCGTCCTCATCGTGGGCCTGTTAAACGGGTCGGGCTGTGAGCAGGCCAGCCCGACTAATAGCACCCTCCTCATCTCTGCTTCGTCGAACTCACCGCACAGCCTCGCATCGGCCGCCATTAGCAACCTCCCTTCTCTGTGCATATTCCATACCCACTCCACCAGATTACTGCTCACCCCTACCTTACCAGCTCCATTCGCATCTTTCTCAATGGGTCTTCTTCCGCAGGCCACTTCCAGAACCACCGCACCGTAACTGAATATATCAGTTTTCTCTGTGGCTCTACCTGTGAGGAGATACTCCGGTGCCAGATACCCCATTGTCCCCGCCGCCACCGTAGCATCGGGCGACTTGTCGTGTTCTGTTTGACGAGCTAAACCAAAATCGCCCAGCCGGGCATTGAACCCTTCGTCTAACATTATGTTACTTGTCTTCACGTCTCTGTGAATTACCTGGTTTTCGCACTCTTGATGCAGATATGCGAGGGCTGAGGCAACGCCTAACAAAATTTTAAGCCTGTGCGGCCATGGTAGAGGTGTCCGGGCCTCGAATAACGCTTTATCTAGACTCCCATTGGGCATTAAGTCGTAGACTAATAAGATTTCACCTTGCTCGTGGCACCATCCTTGAAGACGAACAAGATTCCGATGTCTGAGAGACCCGATTATGGACAATTCAGATAAGAATTCGTTCTTCCCCTGACTACTGTGGCTGCATCTCTTCACCGCGATGATGTCGCCGTTCTCTGGCAATATACCCTTGTACACAGTTCCAAAAGCGCCATGACCAATAATTCTATTGGCATTGAAGCACTTGGTGGCTGATTTGAGCTCCTTGTAACTAAATTCTTTTGGCATTTTTATGATTTCTGAGGCAAGTGACTCGGACTTCTTAACGTGTTTGATCTTTTTTGAGCACACCCAAATGAATGCACCGGCGAACAAAGCTAAAACGAAAGCCCCCGCCGTCACAACCCCCGCGACGGCTCCAGGATTTTGCTTACAGATCTCGTTGTGACAGGTCGATTTAGTATTCTCTGGTTGAGTATTCGAAGCTGCAGGAGCCAATGAAGGAGGTGCCGACTTCACGGAACTGGCAGTTGAGTTCATCGTACTTAAAGTTGGAGGCGACGGCGGAACCGATGAACCCAATCCGGAAGGCGAATTGGAGTCGAAGGACGAGCTAAAGCTCCACCACGATATGCTGTGGACCTCCGTGCTTCCCTGCGTAGAGCCGGAGAAACCCACGTACATCAAGTCATTTACGTACTGATCGAGATCGAGATCGAATGAGAGGAGGGGATCTTTTGGTCTAATGTTTGAGTAGGAAACCCAGATGTTAAAGCCCTTTGTTGAGCCGTTGTATTCGATCCATGCGTTTACAAGATCGCCACTTTTTAGATCGATTCCAACAGATTCCAGGTCGCCAACATGTGTCGAAACCATACTATTCAGGTCCAGACCCACATGATTTCCATTAATGTCTTTGAACTCTACATCCATTTGAGTGTCGAATTCCACCGCCAGAAAACCCGAGGAAGAGCCATCCGCTTTAAGGAGGCCAAGGAAGCCGCCGGCGTCACCGAGGGTCTCAGCATCCGGCGCCATTAGAAAAGCGATTCCCCCACCAATGGAGGATGGATTCAGATTAGTAATTGAAAAGGAGAAATAGGTATTAAAACTCGCCGGATTGTGAGTGCCGGGTTGCCTGAATCTGACGGGTTTGGAGTAGAGAGCTCTGCCGGAACCAGAGTTGGGGACGGCGAGATCCCTTGTGAGCCTGACACTTTCATTGTCCAAGTGAGCATCTCCGAGGAGTTTGAGACTGCTTAAAGTTAAAGTGCCGAAGTCGAATTCAGTGATGGCGACTGTAAAGACGCAGCTGGTGAAGCAGAGAAACAATGCGAAGGGGATAAAGATGATAGTTGAGAATACGCTGGAAATTAGCAACATTGCTCAGTTTCGGTAAAATCCCATTGGGAAACCGTGGCAGTGAGCGGTTGAATTGCCGATATTTTGCGGAGGAGGAGGATCGTTCACGGGCGAACAAGGTGAGGGATGGAGGCAGATGACGTTGTGAGTTGCGAGTATTCTTTGCCTTCGAGCAGAACCAACCCGAGCAAAGAAACAAAGACCGAGACGTGGGTATGGAATCCCAACTGGGAGTAAGGAAGACAGGTGGATAATCATGCGGACACGTGTCCCCTCTCAACGGTAAATTTTCGGTGATAAAGAAATCTTTATTATTTTTATTTTTTTGGGCTTTGGTGAATGTAAAGTAATGCTTGCTTTTAGATACTAGGCATCAAGACGCACGTCACGTGGCTGTAAGGACGCGTAAACATCACGCTCCATTAAATTGAGTTTTTGCTGCTGCAAATCTTGTAAAAAAAAAAGCACTAAACTAAATATACATCATAATAAAAAATCATGTTTAAATAAATTAAGAACTATATAAATAGAGCACCCGAAATTTATCCACACGAGTAATCAATCAGAGCTTGATCTACGTCAAGTCGTAATATATATATATATATATAATCAAGTTCAAGTCCTGAATATATACAACAGTAAAAAAATTGATTTCCACTTGAGGATGAGAGCATGTACGGCAATTTTGAAAAGGGAGAAAGACGAAAGTGGCTTGGAGCTGTTTAATTGTTGATTTATAATAAACAGGGTTTGTAATTATTGATGTATGCTGGGACGATGGTGAAACAGGAACGTAGTAATTCTGGTCACTAGTCCGTGCCTTCCCACGCGTCCAAGGCCGATGAAAACAAATAATTTGGCTCAAATAAAGTTTAACCGTATATTTATTTAGCCAAAAACAAAAGCTTTTATTTAGGACGTAAAAGCAAGAGTGTTCTGCGGACTGCGTGAAGGAAACCAAAATTACAAAAAAGCGAGCGTACGAAGTTATGAACATTGAATGGCGGGGCCAAGACAAAACCGAGAACGTGAGCATGTGATGATGAGAACCAAAAAAATGATCAGAGGCAACGACTTCTGGGGTTTTTGGTGTATAATGTTAACAGTAGTAGAGTATTATATATTTTTGGAAGCGTCAACTAATGAATAGGCGGCAGATACCGAATGGTGCCGCGTGCTCATCACCCTCCTAACTCTCCATTTCAATTTAAATTAATTTCTATGATTGATTTAAATTAATTTTTAAATATTCTTAATATTATATTTATTAATATAAAAATTTTAAAATTTTAATAAATATATTTATTATCAATCTTATTAGTATAGATTTAATCTAATAATTTACTTTAATATTAAAATTTTTTGTAATTTTATAATTTAATTGTCCAGGTCAATTGAAATATAATTTAAATGATTTAATTTAATATTAAAAAATATAAAAAAGCAGATCTCCACATATTCGGCTTACACGCCTGTTTGATGGCCGACTCATTTCTTGGTACACACATTCCAGCTAGCTATAAGGAGCGGCAGTAGATCTACCCAGCACCAAATGAGAAGTTCATTATTCTCTCCCTTGGATCTCATATTTCCACTGTTGTCAAACTTCCCAGACACGTGTAACGCAAGAGATGTGTGGGTCTCTAGTTAGTGAAGCTACCACAGTGGAGTTATTATTTAAGATCAATATTCATTTCTATCCTTGAACTATCCTCAAAAAGACACCCAATATCCCAAATTCAACTTTGGTCTATTCTTGCCCTTAAACGTTTAAGGTTAGAGAATTTTTGCCCCTGCCATCAATTGGGGTTAAGTTTAACTGTTAAATAAAAATTTTGTTGATTGAAAATTAGTATGTGACGGTTCACATACACTCTAATCATAAGCATTGTTTTGCTCTGTTTTGTGAGATGCAAACAGAGCTTCCTTTGTCAGTTGGACTTAACGAGGTTTTAGTCAGAAAACCTCGTCCAAAGGATGATTCATTGAGGAACCTTCATGGATTGTTACATCGGGGTCTATCATCAGGCACTGCAATTTTATAACTATCCCATTGTCATATTTCCACTATTGTCAAACTTCCCAGAAAACAGAGTTCACATATACTCTAACCATAAGCAGAGTTTTGCTCTGTTTTGTGAGGTGCAAACAGAGCTTCCTTTCTCAGTTGGGCTTAACGAGGTTTTAGTCAGAAAACCTCGTCCAAAGGATGATTCCTTGAGGAACCTTCATGGATTGTTACATCGGGGTCTATCATCAGGCACTACGATTTTTAGGATGTCACTATTGTTGTTTCCTTAGTTGTCTTGTGTATCTTTGTTTTTAGTTTGTTATTTTTGTTTGTATGGTGAATGTATGTGTCTGTCTGTTTGGTCCTCTTTGTTCTATTTTGGTACGTGCAGATATGAGTTTTTTGAAAACCAGAGCAGTTGTGGATCTGGATTTTCAAATTCTATGAGATATTTTGTCTTCCATTGATCTCCTTTTTCATTGGAAATCATTTGGTTCTATGGGTCGCGGTGCTTTTCAAGATTCTTAATGGACCATTCTTTGGATTGGTTACTTATCCTGCATCAGCGAGCTCCTCACATTCTTTGCATGTTCACAAATTACAGGATGGGTCGGGGTGTTATAGTTCTAGCCCTTGCTCGTTTTCAATTCGATGTTATTTTTCTATTTGGGCTCCATTTTATTTTCCTTTTTTTCGTTAGTCAAACTCTTATCATGGGCTTTTCAGTTTTAGTTGTGAAAGCCCATTTTGCTTGTAGCCGTTTGATATTTTAGTATAAGGTTAAGATTTAATTTTACTCATGTATTTATTTTTTTAAAAGTATTAAATATTTTATATTTTTAAATAAAATAATTTTATCCTTGAATTATTTTTTAGAGAAAAAAAAATCTCTTTTCGTTAATCAACCTTTAATTTATTCATTTTTTGCTAACATGTCATGTGCTTGGGTCTCCATTACAATAATATGTAAGACTTTAATCATATTTTTTAATACTCATTTATTTTTAAACTCTTTTTTTAGGAGTACTAAACATTCTAAAGTTTTTTCTTGAAGAGTTGGGCACGCTAAAGTCTTGTTAAATAAAATTTATTAAATATTGTTAAAATATTAAATATTTTAATATTTAATAATTTAAATATTATTATTTAAAACATTACACTGCCCAATTTAATACTTTTTATATTTAAAATATTATTTGTTCAAGTATTTTATAAATTTATAGATGACTATTTATTTTTTATATATCGATATTTGATATTTTCTCTGATATAGTATTTAAATTATTACATCTTTTATACGTGTCGAATATTGGTTAAGTTTCTTAATTTTTTTAATCAATTAATGATCTTTCTTCAAAATATTACATTACCCAAATCTAATACTCCGTGTATGTTGCAATGTTGATAATTAAATCATAAACATGACAAATTAGAACTAACAAAAATATTTATTTAAAAGATATTGTTTATTTTATTAATATGCTATAAAAAAATTTACTTAATAAAAGAAAAAAATAAAAAATGAAGAGATGAGAAAAAAAAATCTATTAATTTAGAGCTTCATTCATTTCATTTTAAATATAAAATTATAAAATATCAAATTAAAATATTAAATTGGGCAGTATAATATTTTAAATATATTAAAATATTTAATATTTTAATAATATTTATTTAATTTTATTTTAATAAGATCTTAGAATGTCCAGCACTTTAAAAAAAAAATTTAGAGTGTTTAATGCTCTTAAAAATAGAGTTCAAGTGTAAATTAATATCAAAAGATATTTTACACCTTATATGTAATTGTACATAGGCCCCACATATATGTTATGTTGGCAAAAAATAAAAAAACTAACAGCTAATTAACAAGGAGTTATTGCTGATCTGAAAAATAATTTAGAGATAAAATTATTTTATTTAAAAATATAAAATATTCAGTTTTAAAAAATGTACAAAATCAAACCAAAACCTTTAATATATTGGCTTTACTTCGAAAAAATATATACTTTAACCATCCACCTCAGATTTTTTTTTTTTTTTCTAAAAAATTTTTACCCCCTCTTTGTCTCCTTCATTGCTTCAATCTTCATTCCTCTTCTCTCACTCGAACAGATCGTGATGCTGCCTTTTCTTCCTCCTCTTCGTCTCCCCTTCCTCTGCCATAAGCCCCTTCCTCAATCTACAGAGTTGAAGGTTTTGGACAAATCGCTCCTTGCTTTGCCATTGCTCTTAGATTTCTCATCTAGACTTGCCGGTGAGTTGGGTTCAAATCACCAAGTCGCTCCGCCTCACCAAGCCGTGGACGAATCAACTGGACTCGCCAGTGAACTCTGATTTCTTGTTTGATTTCTCTTCGATGAAGCCATGAGTTGGTATTCATGTGCTTTTTATTCCCGTTTTGGAGCACTTCCATACTCAAATTCGTCGCCAGCATAGGTCTTCTCTTCTTCCTTTCCCTTGTCGGTCTCGAACTAGACCTCACCTCCATTTGCCGGAATGGTCGCTGGGCCTTCATTATAACAGCCTCCAGAATCAATTGACGGGCTTTCCTCTTGCACGATGCTTTTATGGGTTAGAATATTCTGGGTTTTTTCCTTGTTTTTTTTTTTCTTTTGTAATCACTGGCCTAAAGAGATTTGTGCAGATCTGTTCGATTTTATTCTTGATATATGGGTTTATGTAAATATGGCTTGATTACTATCTTGCTCAATTTTGATGGTTTTGAATCTGACTTGTCCATCTGATTTTTGATATCTGGGTTTTTGATTTCGTTTGTGTACATGTCTGGGAGAGTGTGTCAGAGTGTTCTGTTTTCCTCCGTAGGGTCCCTCATTTTTTTTAATATAAAGCCACGAAAAACCATACAGAATGTTTAAAATTTAATTATATCTAAAATTAAAAAAATTTTATAATTTTATAGTTATTCATTAAAGATTTAAATATTAAAGTTGTTGAGTATTGCTTGATGAGTCAAGAGTCAGCACATATATTTTCTTCTCTATAGACATGATTAAAGATAATCATTCAATCTTTTATAGTGAGATCTCTAACATTCTTGATAATGTTAAATAAAAAGTGACTCTTAGAATAGTTGTTATCAATAAGAGACAACGCCTCCATCGAGTTCGAGTAGATATTGACTTTGAATAATTTCTCATTCTAATAGAGGCAAAGTCTTTTAAAAATTCTCATAAGTTCTGCCTATATGTGCTAGGATGATAATTAAAAAAATTTAAAATTTTTTTAATCTAATTTCCTTTATCACAATGCTCCCAAATTTTAAATGCACAGCAAGTGTACAGATTAAATGTGATACAGTGAAAAAGGTTGTCCCACGAAGAATTGAGGAATTAGACACAAACGAATTTATTTTTATTTCGGTTAAGTTAATCAATTAAAAAATAAATTTTTTATTAAATTAAAAATAAATATGAATAAAGTAAAATAAGGTTAAAAAATATATTTGAGGTAACCTTAACAATTAAAAAGCAACCTAAAAATTCTAATCCCTTGTATTACTTTACAATTCAATTTTTTTCTATTTATTGAGATTTAAATTAATTTTAAAATCAAAGCTCAAATTTAGATTTATGTATGTCCATTGCAAAATTCCATAATCTAACTATGATGTGATATTTTGAACAAGTCTTGATTCAATTAGGCACAAGTCTTAAAAGATTACCTTGAGCCCTTGAATATATGTCTATCACAAACACAAATTAAATTAATTATAATTCTAAGTTTCTTAATAAACTATCTAATTGAGATTTTCCTTTGTTAAAGAAAAATTTCATGATCCACGCACATACTAAAATTAGTCATCCAATAATATGAGAATAAAATAAAACATATTGAGCATTAAAGCATCTATCAAAATTAATAATTAGAAAAACATCTACCTCCAAAGTATAAAGTTTCATAAAATTTCTAAGGATAAAAGAAAACTAGTCATTTATGCTTTAAATATGTATAAAAGTTTATAAACAATACAAAGAATCAAAATCATAAAGTAGTAGAATAAGAGAATCTAGAAAAATCTCTCAAAAAGCTCCATGATGACTTTTTAATTTTGAATCTAAATGTCAAGACCTTGGTTTATGCTCTCAAATTGCTTGCTAGGCTCCACATTTAAACTTGGATTATCTGAGAAGTCTAAGAGGGATTTGTTTATAAACTTTTGGTGCTCATTTGGCTTTCAATTTACATCTTACCTTGTGTGAGTTGATAAGATTTTATTTAATTTTGCATCTGGATCTTAAATTAGATGCTGCCACGTGTTTTTTTTTTTTTACTTCCGCACGCAGTTAAATGCGGACTTGTCTCTATGTGCTTTTGTTGGGTTTGATGGATATTACTGGTTTTGAATTTTGGACCTGAGAAGATGACATTGCGGATGACCTTCAAGGCCTGGGTAGTTGGTCTGAAACTTTATGCAATATTGACAAAGGAGAAGAGAACCCCCCCCAAAAAAAAAAAAAAAACAAAAGACTCAATTTGCCGCATGACATGACAAGTGACATAAAAAGTCAAATAATTTGGTCTACATTAGCATTTAACAATCAACTTAACCCGAGTTAACTATCGGGGTAAAAAGAATTCAGTTTCAAACACTTGAGGATGAGAATGAATCGAAATTGAGTTAAGTATACTAGATGTTTCTACGATAATAATAATAATAATTTAGGGAGGGAAATGAGTATTAAGTCTATTGCTCATTGCTGTGGTGCGTGGGGTTAGTCTTCGATTAAAATTTGAATGATCTAAATTTTATGATAATAATAAACACAACAGTGCTTAATATTGTGATGAGCAGGGAAAACCAACGCGTGTGGAAAGAGTACTAAATACGCCATCACACAGTGAGCTTCGTGCAACTTACCCCACTCATCCACGCGCTCGGTCGCTTTCCCGGGCTCGATAGGTCGCACACAACACACAACACAATTCACCAATTAATTCAACCGTGCACGCCTTCGCCATATAATGGAAAATGATATGGCCCCAGTCTCAATAACCATGTCTCCCCCTCGCAAAGGCCACACATGTGATGATTGAATGAACTCAACTTTCGCCTAAACTATGTGTTTTTCTATGTAATCTTGGGCATTTATGTTAAGAATGACAGTGGCGTTCTATATCATTGTCACCCTCCACCAGCTTTCGTACGCAGTGAATGACACTTATGAATGATTGTATTTAATCATGATGCTCAGGTCCAAAATATATATATATATATATATATATAATGCCAACTTATATAAGAAACTTGCTTCTGTAAGTTCAAACGAAAACAAATTGATCATTTGACAGCCGCAATGCCAAAGACAACGATAAGGACAGGGGGAGCCACATGTATAATTTAAGAAGGAGTGATCGAGACTATGCAATTTACCTGGATGAGACACAGAGATGAGGTTGCAACTGATAATTTAAAGACGTGTGCAAATACAAGGGTTGTTTGTTTTCTGTTTTCAAAAACTGTTTTTTTCTTTTCAACAGAAAAATTTAAAAATTTATTTAAATAAGTGTTTCTTTATTTATTTGTTTGTAAAATTGTTTTTATTTTTTATTTTTAAAAATAAAGAAACATCTTTAAGTTGTTTTCTTTTTATTTTTCTCATTTTTAAAATACAATATATTTGATTATTAAAAATTGTAGTCACTTTAACAAATTTTTATTATTAATCACCACTACTAATTGCTTACAATCATCATCATCAATTTATTTTTAATTTTAAAATTATTTTTAAATTGACACAATCAAATGAATTTTCATTTTATTTTATTTTAAAAATAATTTTAAAAAATGTATTATAAAATAATTTTTAAAAATAAAAATCAAACAGGCCCTAAGAATCTTAATTATAAAATCAGGCATTTGAATCTTATAAATCTATTTCAATTATTTGTAATTAAGACTCACTTTCATATTTAAAACTATATATCTCGATCAGTTTTATTTTTCTACAAAATTTGTTGAGATCTTGTTAATAAATTGAAGCTTTGGGAACCTGGATGTCATTTTCTCAAGAGATGAGTTGGGACTCCGACTTCTTTAAAAATCGTGGCTTATAATAAAGCCAGGCGTGGTTGGATTTTATTTCAGGAAAATTCAACGTTTCTCTCATACCCCCCAAACCAATCAACAGCGAAATATGTAAAAATGGATTTCAGATAAAAATCATGAGAGCGTTATGCCACGGCCTTGGAAAGTTAGCTCATCGATTTCGTAGTTTTCTTTCTGTAAGAAGTGTCCCTCACGCGTCTTTCAAACGAAGCATGTTAATAAAAAATAACTAATAATTGTGCTGAGTCGTTCTTATCTTATCAATGTATTATAAAATTGAAATTAGCAGCTAGCAATTATTGAAAACCAATCCTCAATGCTCCCCCCCCCCCCCCCAAAAGAAAAAGCAACTGAATTGAACATATCCCGTCAAACACAGGACAGTAGTATTGTGCGTAGTTTGATAAAAATGGGATTAGTATCCAAAACATAACAAAAAAATAATAATAATAAAATATATTTAGGAACGCTGGGAAGCACAGGGTATATTATGGAATATGAATGAATGAAGCAATTGAATGGGGTCCAGATTTTGAGCTCGGCCCAGTCAGTGTTATGGGTGGACCTCTGAGTCTGACAATTTTTTTTCCCCACTTAAATGTGTATTTTTATAATATAATATTAAAATTATAATATGTCATAAAATATATATAAATATATAAATATATAAATTATAAAGACCTCTTTTTTATTTTTAAAACCTATATAAACCTCTCTTGAAATCAAAATTTATATAACACGTGCTTTATATTTATTTTAAATATTTTATTTTTATCCATGAAACCGTTAATTAACCTTTAAATCATATATTTTGAACTAAGATACCCCTCTTTAACATAAATGTTGTTTAATATTCATATTTTAGTTTTCAAATAATAATTATAAGTTGAAAAAATAAAATTAAATATAGATGAACTTATTTATATAGTATATGAGTTTAAGAGTTATCTATAAAATATTTTTTGAATTTTAAATATATATGACAAAAATAATATTTCAGGCATATATGAATAAAAATTTAACCAGTTAGAAAATTTCTTAGCAAAAAAAGAGTTAAGAATTTAATATAAGAATAGATAGATTAGTTAATATAATTAATATTCATTTTATTAATTTTAATTTAATTTATTTTATTAATTTTAATATCTGTGTTCTTTAAAACTAGAGGAGAGATAATACATTAGATTATGAGGGCAGATTAGTAATTTTAATTTTTTTTTGCAGATTTTAATTAATAAAATAAAGCATTTTAGAATTTTAAATTGAACATTCCTAATAGTATTAAAAAATGGACTAAAGTGTAAGTTTATAAGATAAATATGAGGTTTTCGTAATTTTGACAAACTTAAATAATTGTATTTTACTCTATATATAAATTACTGTAGACAAGAGTGGCGATGTTCCCTTTCATTAGAATCAATGCCTGTTGGCATGACTCATTTCTTAAATTCTATATAATATTCATGACTCTCTAGTTTTCTATGTTTTATTAGTTTTAAGATTTAATTAATAAAATTTAGTATGGCTTGCGGTGGTGGGGTGGGCTAGATGAAAATCATGTTTGGATAGATGATATAATTAATTTTTGGGAGTCAAAATCATGATTTTATGAAAATATAGGTAAATATCCTTATTATATGATAAGATCAAGTATAAACTCAAATCCATCCTATTTTCTTAAAAATATATAAATATCTACTATACATGTCAAGGTCAATTAAAACCTAAAACACGATTTAAAAAAATATGCAAATACCTTTGTGCATGTTAAAATTAATCATGAACTTGAAATTAAGATCTATAAAATAGAGCTTATATGGTTTTTGAATAAATTTTTAAGGAAAAAGGCTTAATTGAAAAACAAGTAATAATATACTAAGAGATAACGATGGTTTAGGATTCATAGTTAATTTTAACATGTATAAGAGTATTTGGATATTTTTAAGAAAATTATAATTTTTTTATTCATAATTAATTTTGTCATAAATAATACATATCTAGATAGTTTTAAGAAAACTATGAATTGGAGTTTATGATAGTTTTTGACATATAATTGGGAGTCTAGATATATTTTTATAAAACTATGATTTTACTTAGGAAGAATTTCAATAAAAATCCCTTAACTACATTTATTTAAATTTAAAACCTCTAAATTTTTAGAATTATATTGCAATATAATGATATTAATTTAATATTAAATTTATAAAAAAATGATAAAATTATTCTTCATTTAAATTAATATAAAAAATGTCCCACTTTACTTTTTCATTATCTTGCTTTATTTGTTAACTTACTTACGTCATGTTGTTAATTGCCCTACTTAACATGTTTTTATTTTCAGGTGTTCAAATCATCTTAAAATAATTTGTTAATACTTATATTATATGTTGCTCATTTTATTCATGAATTGTCATTCATTATACTACTTCACTTATTTATTGTCAAATTTTTATTTAATTTTATTTCAAGAAAATGTACAAGAGAGTTGGTAATTAACAAGTAAAATGAGATAGTTTTGATATTAATTTAAATAAAAGGCAATATATTATTTTTCTCAAAATTTTAATATCAAATTAATATTCTTAAATTACAGTCAAATTTCATAAGTTTAGATGTTTTGAATTTAAATAACTATGATCAAAGAATCCTTATTAAAATTATTCCCTTTAACTAAATTTCAATTTACTTAAACTCAATTTCATTAACCAATTTTACAAATTAATTATACCCACAACATAATTAATTATATTTAAAATCAATTATATTAATCAAATTTTTCAGTAACATTATAAGGATGGGAGAGAGACGAAGTAGAGACGGGACAAAGAGGGAAGTGGGTACAAAATCATTGTTATTACAATTGCCAACAAATAAACCAAACTCATGAATCACAAGGAATGAGTCATGATACGCAATCATACAACCAGACAAGCAGAGGATGGAACTGTCCCATGATTCAATAATACCTGCTTGTGTGTTGTCGATGGCCCACTCTATTACCCTCATCCCTCTTATCCCTTTCCCACTTCAATCCTGATTCATCCATTATCCCAACCCGCTGGTTTAATTTCTCTCGCTCTCCTTCTTATTGAATCCCGCCAATAACACTCCTATTTAATTCCTACCCCTACCCCCTTTATTGCTCTCGCAACTTTGATTGTCATACACTTATTTTTTTACAGAGACGAAGACTTCTCGTTCAATGATGATGGCAGGTCATAATTCTTTCTCCATACGCAGCGGCTGCAGTTCTGCTTATATACATAGACACACAGACACAAAGAATAGAATTCATTCATGGTGGATTTCTGAGGCCACGCTTTGGGCCCAGAATCGAAGAAGTTTTTTCATATCAGCAGTTGAACGGAGCTTGGAAATCTTCAGATTTAGAAGAGGTGAGTCCGGCCTCTTTATCAGCCAGGCCTCCGATAGGTATGGCCTCTTGACGTCTTTCTTCTTTTCCACTGGTTTCATAGTATCAGCTTCCCCTGTTTCTGAGGCATCCATCATTTGTGCGCTCTGTTCATTTGGGCAAATACCAAGTCTCTGCAAGCCGGGGACAACGCTCATCATTCGCGAACTTATATTCTCTTTCTTGAATACGAAACCCAGATCCATAAAACCCTTCACTTCTTCGATTTCTAGTTCCCCCAGTGTCTTGCAGCTCGTGGACTTCTGCAGCCTCCTTTTGGCTTGTTTCCTTAATTTTCCACCACGCTTTTGTATGTATGGCGACGATGAATGTGACCGAACTCTGTTACCCGAAACGCTCATTAATCTAGTGGAGCTTTCTCCCTTTTCTTCTTCGTCACTTGAATCATCCTTTTGACATTAAGAATGTTAACCGAAGAACAAAAGAAGCACGGTCATGGGTCAGTCCCATAACGAAGAGAGCATATCTAAACCGTAAAAGGCGCTAAAATTGGAGTATACCTGCAGAGATGCTGAAATTGAATCTGATGAGATATGTTTGTTGAGGGATTCCTCTGTGGAACCTTCGTCATCTGGCGGAGGAGGCAAAGAAAGAATGGAATCAGAGGACAATGGGAGAGAGAGAAATTGTGATGCGGACGAAAGTGATTCGACAATGGTTTCTTGCGAGGAGAGAACGATGTGGTGAAACCAAAGACGTTCCATTGCTTCTATAACGCAGAGATAGTGGTTATTATGTGCCATTGAGAGAGAGAGAGAGAGAGATTGATTTTGGGGGTATCGAAGGCTTACGCTGAACACTTGATTGTTATAACAAAGAGGGCTAACATGGTGGGGACTGAAATGAGAAGGAAGCAAGTGACAACAAATGAACTGTGCACAAGTGGGTGGGACACCGTCTTAGACAAAGAAGGAAGGATGTGATCACCCGTGGACATGGGACGTGGATCTTAAGCTCCACATGTTGTATGGATGAAATGACGCTTCTACCCATGCTACTCTTGCCAGATCAACCAAACCGCATGTGGCATATAGAATCCAAGATAAATCCAACTACGCTGAGCCAAGAAAAGAGCTGGCTAGGTCTCTCAAGGTCGGGTCAATCCCTCACATGCAAGTAAAGAGCGGACAATTCTCAGCAATATCTGGGATTTGGAACTACCCGAACAAATATTCTAAAAATTTTAGCACAAGACAAGTTTAAAATCTAATTAAGGAAAGACAGTATAACGTGATTGGATCCATATGTGGATGTTCGCGCACGTAAGAAATATAACAGTTGTCGTAGCGGCAAAATCAGATTTGGCGGCAGCTGAATCGGATGAGAGATGGGCTGGTGGATTTGGACTCATATGCTTACTAACCTGGACAAAGCCGACACTTAAGGCTCCTGTTGTCTTTGCCACTCTTTTGGCTCCGATGGGAATCTTGATTCCTGGGCTTGAGAGGAAAATATGCAGCGAAATGTTAGAAAAGCAAACATTTGTTCCATATAAACGATGACCCGAGAGTTCTCACCTAACAAGGAGTAAGACAAGATTCCCGCAAGAACTTTCTTGTTCTGGAGCTTTTAACCTCAAATTATCTCTTGGGTTTCATCCTGACCTATGAGTCCAAAAAATAAATGCGAGCGCTTCAGCCATTCACCAATTGTATGACGCAGCCTGTGCCAGTGTATATGCACTGTATACCAATCAAGAGTCAAGGGTAACAACCGGAACTCATCACTCACATTGCGAGTTGTGAAAGGAAAAAGATAGCTCAAAGTGATCAAATTGAACTCGAGTACTATGCTTGTCGTTTTTTGAAAAAGGCTATTGGTCTAACACATCGAAATCACCATCCAAGTGACTCTTCAATGTAGTTCCGCAGATCAAGCTTCTAGTGAGCAGTAGTGAATTTGAAAAAAAAAAAAAAAAACTGGTTTCTTCGTAGAAGCAAATAACTTGATTGCAGATTTCCTCAGCTTATAATAAGAAAACACAATATAATTGGGGAAGATTCAAGGAAATGGAATGCAAGGCCAAAAAGAAAAAAAAAATCAAATGAAACCCATCAATTCTTGTGCCCTCTCCACGCACGATAACGTTTTCATTTTAATGCCGACATGGTGACAAAGATATGGATGTTTCCTGTCCATTGGCAGACCAATCCATTAAATAAAAAAATGAACAAGGTTAAGTCCCACAAGAAACGAAAGGGCATTTGGTCTAGTGGTATGATTCTCGCTTAGGGTGCGAGAGGTCCCGAGTTCAATTCTCGGAATGCCCCAGTTTTGGCATTTTTTGTCTGCTCAGCCGCTTGAACCTGTCTTCAGCCATCTGAAGCGACAAAATGTGGCGGGGACATTGTCGTCAACTGTGAATTCTTAAGCATTTACCGCACCACCACCAGGAAAAAACAGGAATGCAATCTTCATAAATGCCAGATAGTAAAACTGGTAAAACTGGAACCCTACCAAGTAGCGACTTGGCACAAGACAATGGCTTTTGTAGCTAAAAAGAAGATCTTCACTTGCGCGCAATCTCATTAAGTCATTATTGAAGAAAAACAAACCGTCAAATCCAAGTAAGTTCACCGATCATTATAAACCAGGCAATGGCGTCGAAGCGTGAAGCACGTCATTGAATTGAGTATTGAGTAGTATTATTATACCAGGTTTACCAAATCACCAATCAACTTTAAACGGTTCAGAATTTTACAAAACAGACCCAACAGTGCACAGAAAAAATTACGCTTGCGTCTCTCAAACGTAACTTGTAATCTCCACATTGAATTACCATCCAGATTCCAGAATAGCCATATTTCATAATATCAAATCATTATATATATATGATAGAATATCATATTCATAGATCTTAGGCTATGGCCTTTTCACAACATCTAAAACAAAGAACAAAAAAGACAACATTATCATACTAATTCCGCAGAAACAACATAAACAAGTAGTATGCAGTATGCACCATCATCCAAGATATTCATTCCATATGCCCACCGCGCAGCCTGAGGACAAGGTGAAGGGTAGATTCCTTCTGAATGTTATAATCAGCGAGAGTTCGTCCTTCCTCAAGTTGTTTCCCAGCGAAGATGAGACGTTGTTGGTCAGGTGGAATTCCCTCCTTTTCCTGAATCTTTGCCTTGACATTATCTATGGTGTCCGAGCTCTCTACCTCCAAAGTGATAGTCTTGCCCGTCAGGGTCTTGACAAATATCTGCATACCTCCACGGAGTCGAAGCACCAGATGAAGAGTGGATTCCTTCTGGATGTTATAATCGGCAAGAGTCCGGCCGTCCTCCAACTGCTTACCGGCGAAGATCAAACGCTGTTGATCCGGAGGGATACCTTCCTTGTCCTGTATCTTAGCTTTGACGTTATCGATAGTGTCGGAGCTTTCTACTTCGAGGGTGATGGTCTTGCCGGTAAGGGTTTTGACGAAGATTTGCATGCCTCCCCTCAGGCGGAGAACCAGGTGAAGGGTGGACTCCTTCTGGATATTGTAATCGGCGAGTGTGCGACCGTCCTCGAGCTGCTTTCCGGCAAAGATGAGCCTCTGCTGGTCAGGGGGAATCCCTTCCTTGTCCTGTATCTTGGCTTTGACATTATCAATGGTGTCGGAGCTCTCCACCTCCAAGGTGATGGTCTTCCCAGTTAGGGTTTTCACGAAAATCTGCATATTTACCCAGACAAATTAACAATAATCTAATCCAGAAGAGAGGAAATGAATTGAGCAAAATTTGCTTTCAGTGGCAGAAAATTGGGCAAGGGATAGAGAATTTTATACAGGAAAACATGGCCGACCTCACAAAATTCCAGAAAGACCGAAGTTAAGACGGTGAAGGTGGAAAGACTAATTTGGGCATTAGGGTTTAGGGCCTAGAAGATTCACGCCGTTTCCGGCGGCAACGAAAGTTGCAGCTGCAGTATTATGGGCCTATCTTCCGAATATGACTGACCCAATGACATGCAATTCTAAAATCCAACGAGAAAAGGTGTCCATCTAAGATAGATATGTGGGCTTTATGTATGAATGGGCCTCTAAATATTCCACAGATTCACAGAACGCCTCAAACAGCAGCCTGGCATTGCACGTGGCTGTTGTATTGTGGTGGAAATTAAATTGCCAATTGCCTCAATCACATCTAAACAAGAGAAATTGGGATAAAAATTACATTTATAATTTTTTAAAAAAATAAAATTTAAATATTAATTTTATTCTTAAAATAATTTCTTTAAAGTCCTTTTAAGCTGGTAATTTTGCTCCTTTAATTGAAAGAGTGGTTTTTCAATTAAAGATGTAATCTCTCCATTTTTATTTATAAAAACTTTTGAATACATACGGTAGTAAAATTTATTAAATACATTTTACAATTATATTTTTTTAAAAAAATAAAAATATAAACTATCAAGTGCCATTCATACACTCCATTTGTAAAAGATCATTAAAAAAGAAGATAATAAAAAAAAATAATATTAAAAAATATCATTCATGAAATTATATTTTTATTAAAATATTTTATATTTTAAAATATCAAATCTTTTTAACGTATCTTCCAATTTGGAACGGAATTCATAACTCAAGTTTGTTCGAGATTCTCATGCTATTGCTGACCACAGTAGTTCTTTTTTGGAGCCGTTTGGAGGTGAGCGCTGGATCTTTTGCCCAAGTATGAAACTAACTGCGAACGAAAAATCCCTTGAAGACCTAAACACGCGTGGATACCGTCACATCCCTCAACCGAACCATGATTCTTTGCGATTAACTGACCGAATTTCTAAATGCAAGCAAGCACACATAATTCCAAGGCTTCACGTAATTACACTGAAGCCATAAACAAATCCATTGACTCTTAGTAGCATTGCTATTACAAATGTACAATATACAACACCTCAAAGGAAGAAGAAGAAGAAGAAGCCAGTTTCCTTCACTTTCATGAATATTCAAATGTATACCATATATATACAAAATGAGATAGTGAAATAGTGCAGAATGAATTTAAAGTTATTTATCCTTCATAGCATCAGGAAGAGCAGAAGATTTGCAGATAGGACATAGGTTCTTCATAGATAACCACTTCCTAATGCAGCTCACGTGATAGTCGTGGCCGCAACTTCTCAGTGTCCCAACATCGTCCATGTACTTGTACTCTTCCTATAATGTTTTAAATCAGGAACAACACCACTCGCTTAGTACAATTCAAAAGCATCAAAATTGCAGTTAGAGAATAACGAAGAATGAAACAAAAGAATGTGGTGATTTTGATTTTTAACACGATCTCATAACTCTACTAAACAAAAATAAACTTGGCCCAGCTGCATGATCCACATCAAGAATTTAAACGAAGTCCAACTGTATGTATTCTAATAGGACGATGGCACCCAAAAAAAGGAACAACTACATTTACGACTAGTGGTCATTCAATAATCAGATGCGGTTGTCCTTATACATTACTCGCAGATTTGCGAAATCCAAAGAAGTTGTCTTTCATTTCCCGAAGTTTAGGGTTGATAATGATTTGTTCTAAAGGGAAAAAGGTAAACATACCAGGCAGATTACACAACTTCCTTCCTCTTGGCTTTGCTCAGATGAGCAATATATTGATTCTGTCAAACAATTCGAAATCAAGTTCCCAGACAATCCCGTGCTGACATGACCAATCCTCTCTCCAAGAGCAAGTAGTTCCTGGTCAAGCCAACCATCCAAAAATATTATAAAATGCATGCATTTGATAACAATGGTATCACAAGGAAGTTATTTACGATCAAAACAAACTTAATCACCTCATAACTCATATTGTCTATGTCCATCCTCATATCTCTATGCTGATCAATCATATTTCTGGAACCATACGGTGGGGCACGATCAACAACCATAAAACCCTGCAATCCAAAACCAAATTTCAGCCTGCTAAAAGGGGAAAGAGACATAATAGTCCTGCTTATTTACATATATAGAGAGGGAAAGTTGCTATAGCACCGAACACCATTACTTCGGGTCAACCAAAATAGTGCCAGTCGAAGACAAGACAATGGGTATTTCTAAAACTGAAAATGTTTCCTATTCTTTCTGACATGAAAACCCAGTTCGCGAAGATACCAAGAAATACCTCAGAAGAAAATCTATCATGAAGAATAGCCTCATCAACCAATGATCGATATCTCTCACTAGATATCCTTGACCTCCCATTTCTATCACTGTTCCGCCAACTGATGGCAGTCAATGGCCTTGGATGTCTAGACATAAAACCTTCAGCTCCCATGTGCAACCCACCTTCTGAAGGCACCATTTGTCCCACGCATGAGCTTGAAGAGGCCCTAAAAGTTGGAGTTGGAGTAGGTGTTGGAGTAGATCTTTGGGAATAGTTACTTCGAACTCCCCTAGCAGCGTGAGTGAGGTTACTGTGAAAACTTTGGGAAACAGTAGGATTTATGCTCGTATTATATTCATGATGGTAACTCCCAGCATCCACTGAAGAATTGCCAACACCATTTCCAACTAGCATGCGACTTTTCTCACGATTATATCCACTTGATTCTGCAATGTCAGACGACATCTCTAATCTAAGATAAAATGCAAAGGAAATTAGGAATCTAAAAACTAAAACTATAAACTAACCAGATAATAATACGCTCCCATGAGCAGGAGAAATGTTCATTTGGCTCCAGTCCCTTGTCATAGCACTAGAACTATGACCAGGAAGATTCACTGCACTAGAATGGTCAGTGGGCTGGCCAGAAGAGAAGTTGTGCAAATGGTTGCTAGATAAATGTGTCCTAGCAAGGTTAGATTCCAAATCAAGTGCAGAACGACACCTAACATTCCTTAAAGAACCCTCACCCCTGATTGAAAGGCCATTGCCTCTGATGGGGGGAGTCACAGTAACATGATCCCAAGGCAGGTATTGAGAATCCAAGCTTTGCTTCTCCTGTCTTATTTCCGAAGACATAGGAAGATCAGTTGAGCTGCCTGCACTGAAATATCTGCTTGTGCTGCCTCTCTCACAAAGTGAAGGAATTCCAGGGCTCTTTCGCTTGTGAGGCCCTCTTCCACTTCCCATGGTAAAATCAAAGAAACCACCATCGGCAACATGAAATTCTTGTCTATCATAACTGGAAGAAGGCTGGTGAGCATAGTTTTCAGAAACTGCAAAAAAGGCTCCAGGATTTGATGAACGCGGAAAATGATCATGAGAAGATCTTGATGCATCTGATTGATGAGGGGGTAATTCAGTGTTGATACTAGGGGATGCATATCCATTTGACATTGTAGCATTGTTCCAAGGAGCAGCCAGGGAGCTGCCATCTATAGACATATTTTCTACTGGATAAATGAAAGAACCATTCTGTGAAGTGCTAGCCCTACCTGCAATACAGGACCAGTATAAGCAATCTAGTATTTATGCAAAAAAGACAACAATTACTGTAAAAATTAGTCATGAGCCAACATAAAAGTGCAACTGAAGCATGTAAAGTTTTTTTCTTTTTAATAAAGAACAATATATCATTGAGACATAAAGATTAAAATACAATGTAGAGTTATGTTACCTGGTTGCACATAATCTTGATCAGCATGCATATAATTCCAATTCTGCTCCTGCTCGCTTCCAAACATCTGAGATATGCTATATAAATGTCTCTGCCCCATAACAATCACTTGCAAACTCACAAGTCAGAATAGAGCATAGTTTAACCAGATCTACAAACAACTAGCAACCTGCAAAGCAAGAAATCATCTGAAGAATTCAATATCAAAAAGTAGCTTCAAAAAAATCATGAAACTCAGAATTTAAGCAACAATAAAATTTGTTACAGGAGACTCGAGTATTTCCATGACTGCAAAGTATAGAACAATAACGCATGACAATAAAGAATAAGTTTATAAAGCATTCAATTATATCTAAACTCAACAAAATATATGATGCAGATTACAAATAAAAGGAACTCATAATCAATCTACATAAACCGGCCTGTAATACACTAAACACTTGCCACTCGTAAGTCTCCTTAATCATAGGGTAACACCAACAGTCCAATGTAAGTCCACTCACTTGAAGCCATCTACTCACAGATTGCCTCTCTCCACTGAAACAGGGAAAGAGCCTTCCAGTCTGAGGCAAGAAAACAAAGATGAGGGGAAAAGTGAGATAATTGACTTTCATACTAGTTAATGGCTTCTCACCCCATTTTGCCATGTGTAGAAGTAGGAATTAGATTTGCTAAGCGGTAAAAGAGGAGGGATCGGGAGTAGGATGACTCACAACAAACATTACCTGGACTATGATAACAAAAGGGAACTCAGCAGGTGTTAAGAGGTGTTAGCATTTTCTATTCTTTTCCTGCACTTGAAAAAGATGAACTAAGCACGGGCATCAGGCACATACTGTGTATGTGCCTTCTTCTCAGTAATTAGGACTAGAATAATAATAATATATAAAAATTACCATAAGAAAATCCATCAACACACTTTTTCCTTTGTACAAAATATCTGCACTACAATTTTTACAATATATATTTACGAGAACTTTGCAGGAAACAGAAATATGAAGGGCTTTTAAAAATATTTGCAGTTAACCTTAGCAGCATCTGAAGGGAAATTATATTGGTAAAACCATACACCAAGTTAAGTTGTCTACCTTGTAACAAGCAAAAGGTCCAAAAAAGTGTTGACGCTAGAAAGTAATTGCTACCAGAATGAAATGCTTTGCTGACAGAGAGGTAAAGATTTCCATAAATCAAGAAAATCAAAATAAAACTGGAGAATGCCAAAATAGAGAGATTACACCCATCCCAAATATATTATGATAAGCAATTTAAAAGAAGCTTGAAAACTTTAATCAAAGTTAAAGAAGAGTCCAGGAAAGCATACCAGTTAAAAAAAAAAGATTCAAAGATCACATATTCAAATTGCAAAAATTTAAAACCAAATGAGAAATCTAATTATTTTAAATCATTAAATGAAAGGAAGAAATAGATTGGAAGTTGAAACATGGAAACTCTTACAAATACAAAATATTAAAGAGAGTTCCAAATATGGGCTTTGTAGTGAAAGTAGGTTACAAAACATTAAGTATTTTAAAATGCTCAAAGGGTGGTTAATGTGTTAATTATATATTAACTTAATTAGCCACTTGTATGATTAATTTCCCCTAATCAAGAATACATTTTGTGAAAAATTCTTTCCTTAGAATTTGGCTAAGTCTTATCTGTAAAGTTGCATGAGACATGATAATATTAGTTAAGGTCAAGGACGTGTCTCCTATCATTCATATATCACGTTGCTCGAGACATTGCCAGCATCAGACTACAATCAAAATTCACATTCAACAAACTATAACACGTCTATGAGATTGACAATTTTTTCTCTATAAAATTAAGGAAATAATACAAGAAAAGACTACAGTGCCACAACAGTATGCTAAAATACTGGCAAAAATATGTGAGAATATAGAATCAAGCAGAGGAGTAAGCTTCAGAAAAATAATTGCTTTATAATATTAAGGCCTGTCAAATCAAGTTCTCAGAAGAAAGTATGGTTTGCATTGATCATTTAATTCCAACTTATCATCCTTAGTGTACTCATAAATGAAATAATAATATCCATGCAAAGCATCATGGAAGAAATATAGCTTCGCTTCAGCTTCTATTTAACTATATCCTGCAACTTTGAACTAAAGATTTCTGAGCTTCAGTTATTAAATGATAAAACCTTACAAAATAACATATGATGAGCAAGACAGACAAGCGCATGAATATGAGCATAAACAGTAATAAAATGTACAATTTCAATGTCAAGTTTTCCAAGGCACAACATATTGAACACGATGATTACATCTAAAAAGTATACCTTTGTTTATCTTATTAAGAACTATCAGAGACATTCATAACACTGTTCAGTTTGATACAGCATATGGGTCTAATATAAAAATAATGATGACAGAGAGGCCTAGAACATAGTAGTCTGACCATATCCACCAGGCTTTGTATCATAACGTAATTTTAACAAAAAACCATTTCTATAAATCTAGTTAGTCACAAACCACAGAGATATTAGTGAGAAAGGAAGGTGACTTAAAAAAGAAGTCAATCAGACATCAGTTGTTTAAGCCAAGAGTGCCATTAGGATGTATAAGCCCGAAAATGAAAGAAAAACTTTTTTCCATCTGCCATAGACTAGGTAAAAGAAAATAGGTGTCGAACATTTGGATACACTATCAACATCTTGTTGCCGGTATCCCTTCATTCCTCAAGATTAAGGATCATAAGTGAATATATATCCAACTAATTCTTATCAAACAGCTTCAAAGTCAACAAACCCCAAACTCAAGTGGAAATAAAGCATCACCCAGCCATGAATCCTTGCATTTTTCAGAGGAACTAGCTTTTAGCAGAATATGAAACCCCACCAGCATGAAAGGTCAAGTAACATCAAATTGAGGGAGTATGGACCAAAGTCTTCATCAATGGCATGTACTAATGATCCCAATTGCAGTCTGCATACTATAGTGAATTAATAACTCTATGAAGATTGTACTGCTACTCCCACTGTATCACCCCTCTAAAGAGCACCGCCTCCATATTAGCTATCATAGATATCAGATTTAAAAAAAAAAATGATAAAAGGATTTAGCTAATGCTTTTACAAGGCGCAAGGAAAATAGTAATAAGGTTTACCAATATCCATATTCCATCACCTCAGGACATCAATTAGATCTAGGAGCATGGTGTCCATAAAGTTCCATGACTGTCCCTAGATTGCCAGTTACTCCATACCAAAATCTTGCATCACTAAGCATCAGAACGAGACAGCTCTAATGCCACGAAATCCTCAGCATTATTGCTAGGCCATTCACGTGAAATGAGTATCCAATCTTAGGAGATGGTTATCCCTGGTCTAAAGGCCATATTCCAGTTGAGCAGTGCCTAAACAATTCTTCAGTTTACAGAGAATCTTTGATACTGTATACTTTCTTCTTCCTACATCAAAGTTGGCTTATAATATTCCATTATAGCTGCATATATCATGCTAATAAATCCTGACAAAACAGAACATGCCAAACCCATCAGTTCTAAAACCACCCCACCAACCAAATGTTCTAGCAATACAATCTGCAATTCAGATAATGCAACAGAAGAGACCAAGTGAAGAACTTAACCCGCTTCCAGGACCTGTACAAGGCAAATGCCAAGGGAAAACCAGTTTTCACTAGTAATAGTGATCAGCTTTTCAGTTGCGTACAGACCTAAAGGTACAGGGGACCATATGAAACCTTTCAAAGAGATTCATGAATACTTGAAGAGTACATTGCTCTAGAAGAGTGGGGAATCAAAATAAGAGAGAAACCAAAGGATGCTATCCAATGAAAACACATCTCACCAGCACACGCAGATGTATTAGGTTTCATCTAGAGCCCAAACTCAACATGAAAGCACAAGGTCTGTATGGTATACCATCAGCATCAAGAAACCTGCATAATAACAAACCATCTAAACCTAACTGAATCCAAGGAAATCTAAGGATAACCGGGGAAAGCCTCTGATATGAATAATAATAATCCTTGATGAACATTTAGCATTTTGACCGCATAAAAGCCAGTTAATAAGATACTTATGCATTGACATATAAACAATACACGCTCTCCATAAAGGAAGATGAAGGGAGAACGAAATCCTAAATTAAGTCAGTTGTAGCTCAGTGATCAATAAGACAATCATTTATTCAGTAGTTGAATACTCATTTATCATTCAACCATGAAAAGTCAAGTGAGGATGCATTCTGTGACATTTCCACCAAGCACTAAAACCTATAGAGTCAAGATAACTAGCATGAAAAGGTGATTCAATAGATCATAAACTAAGCCCTAAATAACTAATGCACGCTCAATCTTCCAATTAGTCTAAGTTACTTTTATGAGAAGCCATGGGAGAACCAACCCACAAGGGGAAAAAAAGTAAGGATACTGACAATTATAACTGAAAGCATATTATGTATCCTGACTCCTGATTTACTTGGACAATTGCGCTAAAAATAAAAAACATGATATACGCCTCATCTGGCCCGGATATAAACTTGGTTTTCTGATCTTAAAGGAGGAACATGGCAATGCTAATATGAAACACACAACATAATGACAACTGACAAGTGATAACTACCATTCTCACCAGAGATTTTAAGTATGTATAATCTGGGAGCTGAAGGACGTGAAAATGTGTTAAAAAAAAAAAAACAGAAGCTCAAGTTCTAAAACCGCCAAGCAGTCCAAATTTCTGAGGAGAAGATTAAATGAACCGCAAAGAAAGGAACCCGTAAATTATCAAAGAAAAAGCACGGGTAAGAAGCACCTAGAACAACCTTCTCTCCTTCCACCAAACAAACGATAGAAGGCTGCTAAGATTGTTTAAAGCTGAAGGTGATACATCAGAAGCAATCAACAAGAGGATCAGGGATGAAAATCCGAAACTGATCGACAGAAATATAACGGGTACGCAGAGCAACAATTAACAAAGAGAACGGTACGATTGTCCAAATTACAACATACTATTGAGCATATAGAAAAATTAAAAGTGATCGAGCAGGCAAACGTGCCTTAGAAACCTGTTAGACGGCGATGCTTGTAGAATAACGATGTTGGAGGCGGTAGATGGGGGCGGAGGAGGGAGAGAGGAAGTGTTGAATAAGAGAAAGAAGGTAGACAGGAGGTTCGATCAAGGAAGGAGATGATGTTGTAATAAAGCGGGTGTCCGAATAAATAAGAAACACGAGGAGGAGAAACTAGCCGGACTCGCCAAGCTTACCGGCAACCGATATTGTCCGTATTAATTACTGCCTCTTAATTAAAATAGAGGTCATTAATAATTAATTCACAGTTTAAAAAATATTAGTTGAAATTTAAATTTTTTTAAAAAAATTATATTTTTTTTAATTTTACAATAATAATAATTAAAATTTAAATGTATTATTTTTTTAAAAAATGTAATAAATAAAGTAGAAGTAAAGATAAAAAATAATTAAGCTTGCTTTTCTTTTGGAATAGGCCTAACTCCAACCAGCTTCATCAAGCTCTGTTCATGCGTGTCTCTGCATTTATCAAGTATTTGTTTATCAGTACTTGGCTATTTGCCCAAAATAAACACGCAAACAGCAGGGGGGGCAAACCTTTAGATCAGAGGGAATGAATCCCCAAAAGTCACAGACAACGCTTGCTTTCTTTGTCAGCGAACGGCGAGTAGACTTTGTCATGACAATTTTGTATCAATTGGGGTGTTTAATTTGTTGCAATAAAATGTCATGTGATATTGGTGGTATGACCATAAACTTATAGAAACGTAGTTGTATCTCGTCCATTCCGAGACATGTTTAATAATTTCACCGGAATTAATAAAATATGGTTAAGTTAAGTGAAATACAATTTTAATTTTACTTATGTTTAAATAAATAATTTTGATATTTACATTATATTTTCTCCTGCAGTCAAAAGTTTTAAACATGAGTAAATTTGAAAAAGAAATCAGTTAATATTCTATCAAATAATTTATAATAAGAATCGTCTACCTGTTAATAAATTCTCGCATGAAGTACTTGATCAATCTGGTCAAAATCTCATATAAATCACGATATCATTATGTTTTTATGATTCTTCCGTGGTGGGTGGGTGTGTGGGGTATGCATAACAAATGCGGTTGCTGTGGACGAGAATCCGATCATTTTCAATTTGTTTGAAATCTAATGTTTATTTTCGCTAATAAAAAGTCGTCGGATTTTTTCCCAATGAATTGAACGCTTCTTTCGGTGGGGATCAAAAAATTCCTTATTTTATTAATTTATTTACAAGATCCATCACAAGTTATTCCGTACAGAAGTTTTTAATTTAAAAGGGAGGAAAAATTATATTTAGGTCCCACAAAAAAAATATATTATTAAAAAGTTTTAAAAAATTCATGAAATATTTTCAAATCTCAAATTATGTACATTTATAACTTGACTAAAGATATTGACAATTGGACAATGATTATTTATAATTTTTTATGTGAGACCTAAATATAATTTTTTTTAAAATACAGAATTGAGATGTTTCGTGCAAATGAGGCAGAAAGAAAACTAAATGGAGAAAAAGTCACTTCCATTAAAAGGCCCTCGCCAAGAAAAAGGGCTGGTACGCAATGCATTGTAAATATCTGGTTCCAACTTCCAAGGCCATGCTTAAAAAACATTCGGCATTCACAAAAAAAAAAAAAAAATCTGTAAATATGTACTTATGGTAGTAATCTGACCTCCTTGAATATTATTCTAGAGTTTGATTTATAGCTGCTGGTTTGGGGTATCCTGGAAAAACAAAATAAGCAATCTGCATCCTCAAAATATTACTCCATTCTCGCATAAAGAAAAAGGGCATATTGCTTGTGAGACCTAATCAAGAGACAATAAAAATCTACAACCAACGACAGCTAATCTTCTCACGCAAACTTTCATCTTCACTAGACATATATAATGCCAATTAATTTTACCGTGTTAGAGTAAAACAAATCAAGTTTATTCAATATACATTTCATCCAGCACAATAACGATAAATATGCAAGCGAATACATTCGCGTGTGACAGATGAGGACTGGATTCCTGTGTGGATGTTTTGTCAATTATCAATACCACCCGTGCATCACACGTAAACTAGTGCATTGGTTAAAAGAATATGATGCGCACCATACAATAACATTACTAAATATTGCTTGAGATATATTTTTTTTTTTCAGGGATCGATAATGCTCGATAAAATGCTGGTAAAAAAAATGCTCGATAAAATATAACATTACTGTAAATATTTGGATTTTTTGGATATTAAGCATTTGATTTTTTTGGATAAAAGTGTATTTTTATGTCTTAAATATTATTTGAAGAGCATCTAATACCCTAAGCTATTTGTTGAAGCAATTTTAACCTTAAAATAATTAAAAAAATATTTTCACTCTTGTCGTCAATTTTCAACGTTGACTGCTAAAAATATTGCCTAGGATTCTAACATTAACCGTTAGAAAATTTAATAAAAAAATTAAAATTGCTCTAACAAATAATTTAAGATTCTGGATGCTTCTCAAAGAATAATTTAAAAGCAAAAATATACTTTTATTCTTTTTTCTTTTTTTAAGTTTGAAGGAGGCTAGACTAGCTCATGAGGGATTGAATCCACCCTTAAAATTTTTAATAAGGACTAACCCAACTTTTAAGAGTTTAGGTTTACTAGTACATGTTTAATTTTTTGTTCGTTAAAAATTAATTTGTTAAAAGTTTATTTGATAAGAATTAATTTAGTAAAAATTAATTATTGCAATAAAATTTATGTTTGACTATATTTTTTTAAAAGTTAGTTTGGTAAACTAAAAATTATTCAAATTATATATTATGAAATGTGTTTTTAAATGTACAATTACTAAAAAATTAAATTTTATAATTTATATTTTTTTATACAAATGCTTCATATTAAAAATATTTAAAAAATATGTGTGATACAAATTTTAAATAACATAAAATTTTATATGTTAATAATAACAATACAAAATTATAAAGTTTAATATATTGGGCAAAAATTATATAAATATTTAAATATACATTAATATTAAAAATTAAATGCTTTATGGATCTTTTTTTCACTTTATCTTGGTGTGATATCACATATCCATTAGATCAGATTAATTTTTTCCCTCAAGACGGATATCAAATTTGGTACACAAATATAAAAGATTAAAAAAATTTGGAGATATCCTATAAATCAATATATCATGTTATTTAGAATACAAATATTGTCATAAAAAAGAATACAAATATTAATATTTGGAGATATTTTAGTGGTTTACCTACGAAATTTAAATTTTTGTTAATGTTGATTAAATTATTAAAAATTGAATATCTATGGAAGCGACGGGTAGAAGGATTAGAATATTTTGGTGGATTTAATTAGTCATGTTTGATGATAAGAGTTTTGAGAAGAAGTTGGAGCCAATATTTTACAAGTGGAATATCATCAGTCATTGAGCATTATCGCAATATTGGCGTGAGCCATTTCTCAGAGACAGTGAAAACAGATAAGAAAGCAAAGGAATGGCAAAGAGAGAAAAAGAAGCACCAAAATATTGAATAATACTAAATGCACATTTTAAAAACTTCAAATAGTTATATTCTTTATGTTCATCTTCAGTCATTATTTAAATATATTTTTAGGATGTATTTTCTTATAAAATATTTTATCTAAACAATTTTCGGTATTTAAAAGTAAAATCTTATTTTTTTAAATGTGAAAAATAAGGTTTTTAAGTAGACTCTTAGTCTAGAAATCTTAAATTGATCATTTTTTTAAGTCTAGTTCTCACTGATAGGGTTCAAGGTTGGGATCAAAAACTCATGTAACTTTTTTTATAGCTTTTTATTGAAAATCTTAATTATATTAATATGTAATTTTTAAAAATTGTGTCATTTTCATATATTAATTAAAAATAAAATAAATCAAACAATTTTAACATGTTATTTTGCAACATTAACAACTTCAACAAAATAATTTTCAATAATTTCAATAACATGATCACTAAAAAAATGAAAAATATAAGGCCTAAAAGGACTAGCTCAAATTTAAGCTCATTTTCTAATGATTTGTGAGCATTGGCCTAAAAATTCTTTGATACAAAAATTCTCTCCTTTTTTTTAAGCCTGCTTTTGAAAATATGCAAGGTCTAAATAGGTAAATTGAAGGGTCTAGCTTTTATTGACACTTCCCGATATCTTGATAGTAATTGGAACCGACTCTTAAAGGGCTAAGGCCTAAACAAATTAGCATTTTTAAGATTGATTATACTTTAAAGTTTTATTATGCACAGCCCGACTTTAGGCCTTCGAGTTGAAGGGCCTACCTTAAGGGCTAGGGCCTTTTTTTATTTTTCAATTTAAAATTTTAAAAAAACATATTTAAAATTCTAAAAAAATTTGCACATAACATTAAGTCAAAAAAATAAATTTAAGTCAATCCACTCAACAACAAATTTAAGTATAATAAAAAATAGCAACATCATCAAATCAGTCTCGATAACAATTAGACTTTACTAGCATCATCAATTTAAATCCTTGATGGGTGAGGGACGGAGGAAAGGAGTACGGCTAGTTGTGTGCTTGCTTACTTGGTTGATCGATGGATGAAGGAGAAGGAATGAGAATGACCGAATGAGGTTAGGGTTTTCTTTTAGTATATGACTATTAGGGCTAAGCAAAAATCCTCTGATCCAGTTCAATCCAGTCAAATCTAAGATAGTCCTATTCTATCCGATCCTTATAAACACAGGTCCTGAAGGACCAAAAAGATTGAAAAAACCATACTATTTTTTTAGATTGGATTGGATAGGAGATTAGGCATCTCGATTACTTGGTCCAATTTAGTTCTATTAATTTATTTAATATAATTATAACTAATTTATTGTTGAGTTTGTTTTTAAATTATTGTTGAATTGTTGAGTGTTGTTTTTGTTGAAATTATAAATTTAAATCATTTGGACTATAACTGAAATATTTCTTTCTTGTTGTTAGAAATTATTTTAAACTTATTACGATTATAAGTGATTTTATTTTCTTAATTGAGTTTATTAGGTTGAAATGAATGATTGCCTCTCACAAAGAAAAAAGAAAAAAACTAGCTAAGCGAATATTAGACTAACAGGACTAGTCTTCTAGTCTTATAAATCAAGTCTAATCTTGTTAATCTTCATATTTTCATTGGATAAGATCGGATTATGGGTTGCCTAACTTAATCCTTTTTTTAAAAGAGACCAGACTTCGGGTTAGGCCAAAGTCTAGTACTGTCTAGTTCTTTGTGCAGCCTTAATGACTGTATGTAATATTTAATTTTTTTCATATTAAAATTTTAAAAATATATAAAAAGGTTTAAAAGGTTTGGTCGTAATCCTACAAGGCTGACCCTTTTATTTGTGGGCTCAAAAGGGCAAGCCATTGTAAGCCCAAATTATAAATTTATACCTCATAGTAACGGTCCAATCATAAATATTTTCAGACATAAATAGGTTTGGCCTTAATTATCTCCCCTAGAAGGAGATTGCTTTGGCATTGGGACAATATTCCAAGAGCAGTATTCAGATTTGAAATACTAAAATTAAAGCAAAAAAGAGTTCATCCTTTAAAATTTAATGGAAACTTATTCTACATAGCAAGTAGAGTTTTTTTGTCAAGATAGAAGTGAAAAGCTACTATATTCGCCCACGCCTGTCATTTGATTCTTTTAAGTTGTGTGGAATTAAAAAAGTTGGGAGCTGGGCTAAAGATTTGTTTATATCTATAGGAAAGTGTTAAATGGAAGTGTGAAAAGTGTCTTTTCAGTAGCTTAGAAAAAAGGAGTGAATAGTGTCTTTTATGATAATGTGAGGACAAAATTAAATGAAGAATTTATTTAAAAAACTAACCTATTAAAATGAGATAGTCCTTCATATTTGCAAATCTCAATCTACTTGTAAAGTTTTTTTTGAGATTCATAGTAAGAAGTATAAAATTACAATTGCAAACTTTGTTGTAGTTAGCAAGACTAATAAAGTCAAAACTTATCTTTATTGCTTGATGTCAGGAATGAAAATTTAAGTTAATTTCCAACTTGCTAGTGATTTGCTCGTGCAAAACTATCGCTTGATTTTACCTAAGCTTCTCTAGCATACAGAGGGCAATAGTTTCAAAAACACATTTTAAATTGAGCTAGTATTAAGTAATAAAAAAGCAGTAATCTAATGATATGGGAGAGACAAGGGACCCATTTTTTTAGTTTAAAATATCCAAATGTAACACACCATATAAATTAAAGGAAAAATGTAATTTTGGTCTTATAGTTACATCAAGTTTTGTTTTTAGTTCTTGTAGTTTTTTTTATGCTTTTAGCTCCTATAATTTCAAAAAGATTGGGTTATGTTTGTTTTTAGGTCCTTTTAATTTTAGTTTTTTTAGTGTTTTTAATCCTTACGGGGATTAAAGATATTGAAAAAAAATTATAAAGACTATAAGTAAAACCTAATAGAATTATAAGGACCAAATATTATATTTTCCTTAAATTAAATTTCAATATGGTAACATCAGCAGGCATTAATGGTTTATTGAATAATTGAGAAAATTTAGGAGAAAACCATGGCCTAACATCAGGAACATAGCGAGAAAGTTATCAACCAAACATAAGAAATAGGTAACAAAGGAGATCACAATTGTGGGATCTACGATCTACTTGTCTAAAGGCTCTTGAAAAGTGTAAGTGTTAAAATCAAGGGTAAAGGTGCATTTTTGCCCCTAATATTTTCTTCGAGGAGCACCCAGTACCCTGAGGTATTTTGCGTAGCATTTTTACCCCTTAAATAATTAATTTGAAGCATCTGTTGCCTTAACGTTAAACATCAAACGTTTTGTTAGAAAATGCTGACTAGAATTGAAGTTTGACTGAAAAACTCCACTTGTTATGCCAACTGGATTTAATTGACTTGTTGACTGAAAAATAAAAGGGCAAAAAGAGAATTTGACCAAGTCTAAACCTTCATGTCCTTCTTCTTGAACCGAATTTGAACTTTCATCTCCTTCTCCTTAGATCTCCTTCTCATTCTCCTTAAATCTTCAAGCTCTTTTGAACTCTATCTCCATCTCCTTACTCATCACCACTCACCATCCTTTAGTACGGTCATCGTCACTTCAACTTCGCAACATACTATAGGTGAACTAGGCGTAAGAGCTCAAGTGGAGGAAGGATTTGTGTTTTGTGTTGCTAGGTTAGAAGGTCTAAAGCATAAAGTAATTTATGTTACGTGCAAGGTTGTTCGCATTGTTAGGTTTAAAGATTCCATGTAATTTTAATATGAGGGATCGGGTGCTAGATACTTTCAAGAGTACCTTATCTTTAAAAATGGCCAAGGCACTCATTTGCACTTAGAATTGGCTATCATCAACCTCATGCACCCCACTAAAAGAGATTGATGCTGACTATTTTGATGAGACTTTGCATGCTATTGATGGTAATTTAAATAGCCTATTTGATTTGGATTCATTCTCCATATTATATAATATATATTATTACTTATTGATCTAATTGTCTTAATTTATCTCGTAAAGGAAGAGTCAGTAGCTCAATCTTTTGCCATATCATCACGCGATTTTGAAGAATGTAATGATTGAATGAGGATTCATGAGGCTAAACGGCTGATGCACCAAGATTATGCTATTTGAAAGTTATAATTATTGATCCTTGCTTATTTATTGCTAAATTATTGATTCTTGTATCCTTCACAAGTTTAAGCTTTTAAAATTATACTATTTATGTTAAATTAGAAAAACATGAAAAACATATGTTTCGATTGATTTTTTTATAAAGGAAATTGAGTGTTGGAAGCTAAATGGAGCTCTTGCATTAAGAAGAGCACTCATGCTAGCTCAAGATATGAGCAATTTGAGAATGATTGTCTCACTCTTGTTAATTGTATCCGGAAAGGCCAACCTAATCTAGGAGAGTGGATGAGTCATAATACTTGAGACGATATTCTAGCTTTGTTGGCATCTAAAGCTGGGTTTTTTCTTTTCTTTGTTCCACATAAAGGTAACATTATAGTCAATCATTTGATTACAGAAGCTTGTAAGGAGGTGAGCTCGCTTGGGTGTGTGTCCTCACCTTCTTTATCTATCATTATAGTAAAAGATGTTAAGAGCTCTATTGTTCAAAGTATTGCTCGACATAACCTTGTTTCCTAGATGGTGGCTAGCTGATTTTACTGCCTTTTCCTTTATGGCTTGTTGTTTAGTTTGTTTTGTCTTTAGAACTCTTTTGTATTGCTATGATCTTTGTTACTATTGAATGGTAATCCTCAGTTGGGAAAAAAGGCTTAATCGGTGGCTTACACCCACACATATAGGTGCAAACAAATATATGTGGGTACGAGTGGGTAGCCATCTATTTAACTAAAAATGAGTAGGTAATGGGTAAGGTCATGGGTGGCTCGTTCTTAAAGTCAAGAATAAGAGTCGAGCCTAAAGGTCTTATTTAAATAAGGGCTTAAGTTTTAAAAATTATTTTTTTTTAAAGTAACCAGGCTTGAGGGTCCATCCCTGATAAGCCTTATGAAAACAGGCTTAAGCACGGGCAACCCTTTAAGCCCTGATAAGCTGGGTTATTTTACACACGCATGTTTGATTGATAATAACACTATTTGGTTAATATTTACTACGGATGATGAAGCAGAAGTTGTAGACATAATTAATATTAAATATCCACTCTCTATCTTCAACAAGTGAACCTATACCTGAGAGATTTAATATTTTATTTTTAGATGATGATGTGGAGAATTTAAATTTATATTGATAAAAATTTTAATCTATTTAAAATTTTAAATCTTTGTTAAATTTTATGTGAGATTTCAATTTTTTTATGTTGAATTTTAAAATATTATGTTTAAATTTAAATGTTAGATTTTTTCAAGAAAGAGGGCTCAAGGGCCTGGCCCTGAGCCAAATAAATAAAGACTGGGCCTTAAAATTAAGTCAAATTTTAAATAACCAAATTTTAGGACCTAAGCCTTTAAGGGTCGAGCCCATAAAGGTCAAGCCCGCTTTGATTTTCACCTCTACTTGTGCTTGCCTGTGTACAACCCTACTTCATATATTTATGGGAATTCTTATGAAATTCTTGCATGCTAACAAATGGTACAATGCAACTAGAAAAGCATAATCTAAATGAAATATAGGTGGATGTAATTCTCTATGACATCTTCTATAATGTAATTTTTGTTTCTTCAAATGTAGCATTATTTAAAGGCAAAAAAAACATGATTCCTCTTAATAATAATAATAATAATAATAATAAATATAATCATACTTTTTTTCTATAAATATTCTTATCAAACTAAATCATTTTGGTGAGAGGTTAACATGGAGTTAGTGCCAGCTATATAAAATTATAAATATTACACGAGTTACCTAAAATATTAGTCACATGATTGAAAAACTAAAAGGTGGGTGGATCGTCTAAAGTTGTCAGGACAAAGTAGGGTTGTGTAGAAGTTTTTCAATCCTATTCAACCCAATCTGACTTGAGAAGGTTAGGTCTTGTTAAAAATTAGTCTTTCAAGATTGAAAAGACTAAAAAATCATATTATTTTTTTGGGTTAGATTGTACAGGAGATTGGGCATCTAGATCATCTGGTCCTATTAAATTTATTTAATATGATTATAATTAATTTACTAATTATTTATAATAATAAGTTAAGACTAATAATAGTTTAATAAGTCTGGTTTCTCGTATAGTCGCATGCTCAAACCAATAATTTAATAATCTGAACTACTTGGACTGTAACTAATTTTTTTTTCTTATTTTTGGAAATTATAATGAATTTATTATGGTTATAAGTGTTTTAATTATTTTAATTAAGTTTATTAGGTTGAAATAAATTACTGCCTTTCATAGAAAAAAAAGAAAAAAAACTAAGTGAGTACTGAACTAACAAGATCAATTTCTTAGTCTTATGGACCAAGTTTGATTTTGTTAATCTTTAGGTTATCACTAGACCAAATCAGATTATGGGTTTTCCAACCTAATTCTTTTCATGAAAGAAACCAGAATTCAGGCTAGGCTAAAATTTCAGTCTAGTCCAATCCTTTATGCAGCCCTAGGATAGAGCATCATGTTTTCTAATGAAGCGAAGTAGGCAAGAATCAAAACACACACACACACACACACACACACACGTGTATGTATATATGTATATCATTACTATAAAAATAGAATTTAGCAAGGGATTGTGTTTTAGTGAGGAATTTTGTCCCTTGCTAAATTCGTAGCTAAATAAAGACTTACTAAATTTAGCAAGGGCTCGTATTTTACTCGCTAATTAGCAAATGATTCAATCCTTCGCTAATTTTTAATGAGGGGCACATCTCTCACTACTATTATTCAAAATTCAATAACTTTAGTGAAGGATTAGTCTATCGCTAATCTCTTGCTAAATATGTATATATTTAAAAATAATAATGTTACATCACTCATCATGTGTGCGTTAACTTGTAACATGTTGCTAACAAACTCGTGTCTTGTCAATCGTTGTGTCACCGATCATATCATACCTTATCACCTGTCACATATGTGACAATTTATGATATATCATTATTCATCTTGCGTCATGTCACCTGCTCCTTAGTCCCTACCATCTCATATATTCATTATATTTATGCCAAAATCAAGATTTGAACCTTTAATCTCCTACCTTCTAAGCTTTATACTCTCCTTTTTTATCAGTTGAATTGAAAGATACTTAGAGTCGTTATGTGAAAAATTAAATATATATTATTTTACTATATAAATATATTAAATAATATATTATAAAAATACACACACATATATATTAAATTTTATTTTTAATTATTAATATGTTAAAAATATTTATATTTTATTTAAATTATTCTTTATATTATATTTTTAATAAAAAATTATTTTATTAATGAAAATCAATTTAAAATAAAGAAAATATTAAATATTAAATAATTTTATTATGAATATTTTAGTTAATTTTTAAATTAAATTTTTATTTTTAAATAAAAATAATTAAATATATAATTAAAATTATTGTCAAAAATTAATTTTTTTTTGCAATAATTAGCTCGAAACAGAATCTCTCATTAATTATCTTATTTTAGATAAGGATTAACTATCTCTTACTATTTTTCTCGTTAGTTATCTTATTTAGAGAGGATTAACAATCATTCACTATTTTTTTAATTAATTTTAAGTTGAGTTATGAAATTAATATTTTTTACTAATTTTTTATTAATTTAATATTTTAAAGAAAAATAAAGAATCTTTTATTAAATTCTGTCACTAATTTATATTTTTCTACCAATGTGTTTATGTATGTATGTATGTATTTGCGATATTCGAGAACTGAAGATTATAATAACGATAATAAATAAGTGTTTTCGGTTTGGTGGTGCCACAGGCTGTAAGTTACTGGCAATATCCAATGAGCTGGAGGGCCGTCAGAAAAGAGCTTCAACTGTTCAACAATTTTGACTTTTGAGCTGAAAAAAACTTCATGTATGAAAAAAAAAAAAAAACCTCTTCTTCGACTGCTGGTCTGTTGATTTCTGTTTGAGCCAATTGGATTTTGATTCCGAGTAACAAAATGAGCGTTATCGACATTCTAACCAGAGTTGATTCGATCTGCAAGAAGTACGACAAATACGACGTCGACAAGCACAAGGATTCCAATATCTCCGGTGATGATGCTTTTGCTCGACTCTACGCCGTAGTCGAAGCCGACATCGAGGCAGCTCTCGAGGTCAGATTCTCATTTTTATTTTCTTATGTTCAGGTCCTCATTTTTCTTCATTCTTTCTTCATTGCTTTAGAAACTCAAGGAAAGGTCTGGGGTATTTTAAAATTCAATATTAGTTTGGTGGGCAAAACGATAGATGCGGTAATGACAGATTCTTGCTCTAACTGATGAAAATTTATTTGAACTTTGTGGTGCCAAACAACCCCCCCCCCCGAAAAGAAAAATCTCTAATATCACGCAGGATTCAATTCTTTGTAGAAAGCAGAAACTGCTTCCAAGGAGAAAAGTAGGGCATCTGTTGTGGCCATCAATGCTGAGATTCGTCGTACTAAGGCTCGGTTGCTGGAGGAGGTCCCCAAGTTGCAGAGATTGGCCGTAAAGAAGGTTGGTTTTTGCTTTCTGTCAGTTCGAGATTCTATCAATTAAAATGGTTCTTAAGGGTTATTACTCCTTAGTTTCTGCATTGCGAGAATGTACATTTATGTGATCTAATTGAAATTGTGGGAATAAAATTTGACGACGAGAAAAAAAAGAAGATTACATAAACGTACATTCATTGTATCTTTGCTGTGTATGTTTTCTCAATAGCTTAATCATGTGCTTTTTTTAACTTGACTTACTAGCACGCAAAGCTTCAAAATCATCCATTCCTATACGTGCCTTATGCATGATAAAATATAATTCATCGTCCGCAGGTAAAAGGGCTTTCATCAGAAGAATTTGCTGCTCGTAATGATCTAGTTCTTGTACTGCCAGAGAGGATCCATGCTATCCCAGATGGTACCCCTGCTGCACCCAAAAAAACAGGAGGTTGGGCTGCTTCTGCTTCACGTACTGAAATTAGGTTTGATTCAGGTAATTAATGTTATCTATATCTCGTGCTGTTAGATTAGTTTATGTTTGGGAGTTTCTAAACTTATCGCTGTAGTTACAGTCATGTAATTCATGTCTACTACAGATGGTCAATTTGACGGTGAATACTTTCAACAAACTGAGGAATCAAGTAAATTCCGGCAAGAGTTTGAAATGCGTAAAATGAAGCAGGCAAGTCATATTGGCCCCGGGGGGGGGAATTTTTGTTAATTTTTTGCGTAATGTATATGTTGTATGTTATGCTTTTATATCTGATAATATCAAAGCATCTGCAGGATGAAGGTTTGGATATGATTGCAGAAGGCTTGGATACATTGAAAAACATGGCACACGATATGAATGAGGTCAGTTGCCTTATTGAGTTTATTCTCCTCTGTGTTTTGTTTCTCCATCATATTATGTTTCATTTTTAATTCAGTGCGCTAAATGCAGGAACTAGATAGACAAGTTCCACTAATGGATGAGATTGACGCGAAGGTAAGTTGATTTTCTTCTGTTGCTAAAGCTTTGAAATGTGGGGGAATGTAAAAATTACATAATTGAATTTTCTAAGTCGAAGCTAACATGACAAGATGACTATTTGCGTTTTGCGATCTTCCCAGGTGGACAAAGCATCATCTGACCTAAAGAATACCAATGTCAGGCTTAAAGACACAGTGAACCAGGTTATTTAACTGTGACCCTCTTTTAAGCTTAGATTTTTAGGCACTTCAGATTTCTTGTTAATTCTTACAATGGTTTTGGTTTTCACACAGCTTCGATCCAGTCGAAATTTCTGCATTGACATTGTGCTGTTGATTATAATTTTGGGAATTGCTGCCTATTTGTACAAGTAAGACTTTCAACTACTTTATGATTTCCTGAAACAAAACAGCATTTCTCTTATCTAACAGATTTTAAATCCAATATACATTCCTCTTCTTACTAACTTCACGTCAATATTGGAAACCTGGATGCGTGAATAAATACTGGCATGAAGATTGAAATTCTACAAACTTAATTTGGGAATCTTGAGCTTCATCTTTACTCTTTGGTAGATCCGGTGTGAAGTTTCTTCATAAAGGCATTCATCACATGCTACAGACATTGCCATGCTTCATTTGCAGCAGAACAAATTTCTGAGAAATTTTGTAACTTACTACCGATAAAAGGACTGAGTCAAACTTGTTCGTTGAGACCATAATCATGTTAACAAGTGTATTTTTTGTGTTGCCAGGATCATTTTCCCCACTTTAATTAAATAAAAATCAATATCATGTGAATTTAGTTTCAAATGTGAAGGTGTTGAAAAAATTAATTCCATGTCTAACCAAAATCTTTCATTTTCCTGATGTGGCTGTTTATCTCTTTCCTCATGGCATCACTGGAATCTTTTATATCTTGGATGTTGCACCTTGTGTATAACTTGCGTTCTAGGTGATGCATTCTCTCATAAGTTTGCTTGTTCGGAATAGTTTCTAACCTGTGCGTTTAATTGCAGTGTGCTGAAGAAATGATTTGATACAGGAGGTTGTATTGAATTTGTTGGATGTGGTCGTACGTGAGCCTGTGCCGTGTATTTTCCTGAAAATATCATGCTTGTGAGTTGTGAAGTTCCGTTCTGTTTTGTTTTTGTTTGTGTGTGTGTTTCTTCTGGCACTCGAGAGATATACAGATATGTGTCTGTCCTTTACAGTCAGGTCCCTTATCCATATATGGTGGAACGACCCGTTGCTATGTCTAATAGTTACGGTTCCTTCATGTCCTTGCTTCACAATATCTACAGATTTGGCGTTGATATTGATGTCTTGGGGATGCCTGTACAAAACACTATTCGATTATATTGTTCCATTAACCTTGTAAACGCATTGTTTACATAAAGGACTTCGCATCATGATTATATTCTTTAATTTTGAACCAGTATTCGATTTCACTTGGGAGGGAGGGAGAAAGGGAGGTGGGGTGGAATCTGATCAGCCTAAAGGTACATGAGATGAAAATGTACTTGCTGACCTGCATTCTTTATTCTCTGTAATCTTTCTGTGATCTTCAAGAACAATGTCATCGTGCTTCCATTAATCAATTTTGTTCGAAACTTTATTATTGGACTTTTATTATACTTCATTATCAGTGAGAAAGAAAGGAAGGGTGGAAAAATCGCTTTGAAAAGGCCATTCGGAAGTGGGAACACGACTACTGGCGAAGAATGAAGATGGTCAGTTAATACTCTTCCATGACGTTCACCCCTCGCCCGAAAGTCTCACGCGGAGCCCGCAGCCTCAGCTCATAATCGCTGTTCGGATTAATAATTTGTTTTGTTTGAAATTTTCATTTTTTTTGTTTTAATAGTAGTTTTTAAGAAAACATTTTGCCGCACGAAAAATAAAGTTGAAAAAAGTAGCTCCTTTTTTTTTTAATATTGTTTACAGGTATTTTTTTTAATTAGAGACAATTCTACAAAATATAAACATCTCTCCCTATTAAAAAAAAGGTAGCTATTTAACAATGAATTAAGGATGTTTAAGTTATCAGGATAAAAGTAATTTAAACAACTTGAGCATTATTTAAGCATCCGCATAGTATACGGTGCTCATGGGCTCATTAGGCCAGAGCAATTTTATCCCTTCATTTGAGTTTAAATTGATCTTTGTCGTATATTTAAATTGATTTTTAAATGTTTTTAATATTATATTTATTAACATAAAAAGATAAATTTTTTTAATTTAATCTTGATTATTTAAAGTACATTTAAATAATTAATTTATAAAATTTATAAATTTTTTAATATTAACTTTAAAGTTCAGAGTTTATCTGGATAATTAAATTATAAAATTATAAAATTTTTAATATTAAATTAGACTGTTGAATTAAATATGTACTAGCCAGATTGGTAATGAATACATTTATTAAAATTTTAAATTTTTTGATATTTTTATATTGATAAACATAATATTAAAAATATTTAAAAATTAATTTAAATAAATGGGAAAGATCAATTTAGGTTTAAATCAAGGGCCAGAATTGCTCTTGATGACCACTCGGTGCTTGTTATAACTGATGAGTAGGGGTGAAAATAGATTAGGTTGAGTCAAACTTTGGCCAAATAGGTTTAAGCTTGTGTGGTAAGTCAGAAGCCTGAGTTTGATTTAAAGTTTGTATAAAATTTTTTTCATGGCTCAAGCCTGATCCTACTTAAAGCATGGCCTGACTTGCAAGTTTATTTAAAATTCTACCTAAAAGTAAGTATTTTAAATAAGCTAACATTTTAGTTTTAAACATTTCAAATATATGTTAAAACTATTAGTATATATCGTATAAATTAATTTATCAATTATAATATATAATAATTAAAAGGACTTACTAACCATAATACAACACAATAATAAAATAATAATATTAAAATTAATATATAAATACAATTGGATTAAAAACATAAATAAAATAAAAAAGAATAGATCGATTAAAAATTAAATAGTGAAATTACCGTGTGTGCGTGATATATTACATAATACGTGTGTGTGTGTGTGTAAATAGGTCAGTTTATTGAACTTCTAGGCAAGGCTTTAAAAAAATAAGTTTGGTCTATTGAAAAAGCCTAATAAAAAATATAAACTTTGCCTGAATTTATTTAGTAAATAAGTTAGGTTGAGTTTAAAATAGATCATAATGTAGGACCCCCATAAGGCTCTGATCTATTTTTTTTTTTTATTGACGAGCACCGGGTGCAAATGCATTATTTAAGGGGTAAGATTTACCCGCTTTTGTTCTTGGGTAGGTTGCCCTTGGAAAGATTCCTTTTCCAATTGAATATATCATATCGAGTAATGAACTGGAGACGTTTGGTGGATGCTGATTGTTTGAGTTGCAGAGCTAGTTTCCTCGCCGTAACATAAGTATTGCTTCTAGTCAATGCCCATGGCCAGAGCCCCACTCTTTCTATTACGGACTTTCCATATTCCTTTACAACATACTTTCGCACTAATTAAGTATCCTCGATCGGTTGAATATATTATTCAATCAGACATTGTTGGAGAACTATAGTCTAAAACATATTCCTCAAGATATTCCATCCAAGCTTCTTTGTTTTCATGCTGTCACATCACAATTATTTATTGGAAATCAAACATCAAATTCAAATACATAGGTCCTATCTTAAACAGATTAATCATATACCTATTCATCGACATATAATTTATTCAATAAAATAAACCAAGGATACTCATTTTCGAAACTTAACACAAAAATGTTCATCACAATCATCTACGTTAACTTTATAACTCGCATTTTAACTTTTATAGGTCGACTGTATAATGCATTCCCAAACTAATTTGAAGGTTTATTAAAGCACTGTTCCACAACATTGTTCTTTAAACAATCTATATTAAATGTCACTTACACGCAACTCTGATAATCCTGTTAAAATGAAGCAAAGCAAATGGCGTACAGTTTCACATATGTTCAATGCCAATGAGCTATGAAGAATAGTATAACACACTACACACATGCTGAAAAGCTTCGTCCTCTTGCTTCTTTTTCTGCAATCTTTCATCTTCACATTCTGCATGCCTAAACATGTATATACACGTATATACGTACATGAATGTGAATAAATCTCTTAAATGTATCCTGCAAAGGCCAAGTTATTAAGCTCTTGAGGCTGTATGATGGCATTCCAATGATCAAAGCTGTTGAAACCACTAGTGTAGTAGCCTTTGCTTGCGTCTATGCCTAGCATGTCCCTCTTATGATCATCCTCACTTAGCTTTTTAAAGGGAGGAGAATCATAAAGTTCCAATTGGTCTTGTTCACAGAGTTTTCTCTTCAAGCTCCCAGCAGTAGATTCTGAGAACTGTGCTTCTATGATGTTTGAGGTGTCTTCATGGTCAAAAGCATTATCGTTACGCTGAAAGCTTAAGCTTGATGATGCCTGTCCGTTGGAAGGATGAGTACTCGTCTTAGTTGCTAGAATATATGGCAACATGGGAAATTCATTGGCCACACAGTTTTTGATAGTTTCATCATCAGGATCAGGATTCTCATAGTTCATCTGTTGAAAGTAGCTTGTAGGTTCATAACTAGGTTCATTCGACTCCTCCCAAGTGCTTCTAGGGCTGCAGTTTTTTTGACGAACTCTGCACAGAACCCAATCATCCAGCTGTACAAAAGGAAGAAAACATCAGAACTATATATTATATTCTTAGATAAACACATCAAACATACTTTTCAGTAGGACCACCACAGACACACACACACATATATAACATGATGACATCTATATCAAAACCAAACTTGGTTTACTTTCATCATCTAGAAAAGGAGGAAGGAAAAAGAAAACAACGGGCATCATGTAATTGACCTACTCTCATAGAGCCTCTTTGCTTGTAACTCAAGATCATTGAATCGAGCAGCCTATACTCATGCATGATCCAATCGGTTTTAGACCCTTTAGGGGGACGACCCTTGTAGAACACAAGGGCTTTCTTCACTCCAATGCTCTTCATTCCACACGAAGTAAGAATGGGTTTATCAGTCCCTGTAGCCTTCCAATAACCTGACCCAGCTGCTCTATTCGGCCTCAGCCCATTCGGATACTTTCTGTCCCTCGGAGTGAAGAAAAACCACTCGTCTGCTCCAAAGAAAGCCTTGCCTATCATAAACAAAAACTACCATTGTTTCAGCGACTTGTTCATGAAGAAAACAAATGAAACAGAAAATAGCAATATTGGATTCAAGTTGTAATAACCACACGTACTTGGAAGCTCCCACGGGTTGAACTTATAGAGATCTATGTCTGCAATGAATGAAGCAGGGAGAGGACATGAAGTCACTTTGTTTCTGAGGTAGTGAACCATGAGCTCCTCGTCTGAAGGGTGGAATCTAAATCCAGGAGGGAGTTGAAGTTCGAAGTTAGGATCTCTCTCCATGGGAAATAAAGGCTACGGAGGAAACTAGGGAATTTACCAAAGAATCGCAGATCGATATTATCGACCAAGATGGCTGTAAGCTTGAAATCGCTGTGCATGGAGATCTATATATATATGCTGCTTGATCATGCAGAAAGAGACAATTATTGGGTAATATAATAACAAGGTACAAAAAGATTGCATGACGAACGTGCAGGGATGCGATAAGAAAGCAACCAATTTGTCTCATGTTTTGTACCAAACATTCTTCAAAGGCCACATCATTCAATCGCCGAGATTATTACTTTAAAACTTGAACAAAAGATTCAGTCCTATGGTCGTTAAAGGCGGTCGATTACAGCCTTGGTGAAAATTAAACGACAAGTCTCGAGATTTTCTTTATTAAATTATCCATATATTTGTCGCAAATCACATTGCTTACTAGTTATACAGCTGTATTTTTTTCATTTGATAATATGCTGCTGGTTCTAAGTTCTAAATCATTGGAGGAAACACAGGATATCTAATTTAATTTTTTTGGTTATATGACGTGTTTGTTATTGCAGCTATCCTAAAATTAAGGAGACTTGATTTTGATATGAAAAATTATTTTATTCCAAGTGGGGCAACAAATTCAGATGATAAAGCAACGCATTATAATTTTGGGTTCCAATTAAACTATTGAAGATAGGGTTTACTTGTTATAGTTGTGATAAACAAAATGCATTCACTTGGTCCATGGATATAGGATTAAATTATGAACAGGAAACTATTATAATAATTCAGAGCAGACTCTGTGACTTCTAACGTTAAATGTTGAAGCAAAGTCCGCTAAAATGGACATGGAATGAAAGTTGATGGTACATGTCAGAGGGTCTGGTGATGAGAGTACAATTCTGCTTTCAAGCAAACATGAAAATATATAACCTACCTTTTTTATACCAACCAGGAGATTCCGCAGCAAGTTTGCATGAGGGAGTTAATAATATGATAGACTTATTTTGGATTGAAAAGAAATTAAGATGGACAAGTGGGATGTCTCGAGATGCTTGTGTTTGGCCATATTGCTACCATACTCTTAATGCACTAGACTCCAAGTCCAAGACATGAGACATGCATCATGAATGAAATCAAAGTTCCAGGGGCGTAGTCACACCAACTTGATCCTGTTCCTTGGTTTCTTCTTCTTGGAAACTATCATTTCAACACCCCCACTCTCTCTCTCTCTCTCTCTCTCTCTGTGTGATTACCTAATGCCTTACAAAGATGTCTTTGTAATTGAATCGGTGACCCATTAATTTGCGAGGAAGTCTACCTTTGATAGTCATAAGGACCTTTCAGAGAACATCGTCTCTATAAAGTTCAAATTAGAACTACTAATCTAAATTCATTTAAAGCATATAAGAAAATATTAACAAATTAAAGAGCGCTTGGGGTTAAAAATTCATGTGTGAACTAGGATACAAAATGACATTCCAAGTCAATTTTTTTTTTTTTAAACCCAACGCAATGCGCTTAATATATATGATGAACAAACCGGGGCCTTGGGTTTATCATGTTTATCGTAAATGGGTCCAAATCTAGGCTTGGCCTTCGATTTCAAAGGAAACAAACAAAACATAAAATGTGAAAATACAAAGGCATGTTTATTTGTGTTCCCTTTTTTTTTTTTTTGCTTTGAAAATGGTTTTAAAATACAGTTTTTAAAAATAGTTTTAGAATTAAAAAAATTAGCAAATAATGATGGTGGCTGGAAGTTAACGGTGATGACTTGTGATAGTGATTAGTTAGGAACCAAAAGTAATATGTGTTTTAAAAATAAGAAAAATTAAAAATAATAAAACTAATTTTGAAAACAATTAAAATCAAAACATTTATCTAAACAATTTTTTTACCTTTTTTATTTTTAAAATAAAAAATATGTTTTTGAAAACAGAAAAAAACAATAGACCCTAAGTTAGCTTATCTTTCAAATCAGTAGCCTTGTGTAGATGATTTCTTTTTCTTGGATTTAAGGTGGTAACAATCCTAATCAAGGTTCAACAAGATACAATAAAGAGGACTTCCTCTTATCATCACCACCTTCCTATAGTAAGGAGGTAGTTGATCAAAAGAATAAAAAGATTCTAATAAATCAAGCCTATTAGTGACTAACAAATGAACACAAACATTAGCCTCTCTAAACATAAATGAAAGTGTAAGAGGGCTACTCTTAGATAAAAGGAATCTAGCATAACTAATCAGATCTCTAAAAGGATGCAAAGTTAAAGTAGAGCAAGTGATAAGATTCACCGCCTCTACATAGTCAGCAAACACATTAATATGATAGAGCCCTGTTTGTGAGCAAAGTTCCAATCCTTGGGTGATAGCAATAATTTCGGTAATGGTTGGGGGAAAGTTTCCTACATTTGAATTAAATCTAGCAACCTAATTAGCATTGCTGTTTCTTAACACACCACCACATCTAGAGGTATCTTCTCTATATGATCCATCTATATCGAGTCTCATAACAGAATCTTTAAATCTCTATCATTGACTGTTACTTCTTTCCTTGAGGAATCTCGTGGATAAAGATCTTTGCAGCTTAAGCTCATTTTGCACCCTTTAAATAATGTCAAGGTGCTACTTCTCCTCTACCTCCTCCTTTAATGAGAACACCTTTTTACATATAGAACACCAGAGATCCCAACAAACATGCCTGAATAAATCATCCTAACATAATTGATTTGTATTTTCATTCCCTACATTGTGTTTCAAGTTCTAAGGCACCCGATCTACTCCATTTTGATTTTTAAAATTGCTCTACTCCTTGATTTTGACTAACCTCTTCCATTGTTCCTTCACTCTCAAACAATCTTAGATTAGGTGCATTACAACTTTCCTTTGGTTGCAATCCCATGGACATAGATCAAATCCCCCACAACTACAATGAACTCTTAAAGTAGTTGTCTATAGTCTATCTTGAGCTAAGAGCTATATATGAATCTTGATTTTTTCTAGCCTAATCCAGCTCTAGATTTCTCCTGCCGTTGATGGTGTACCCATAATAAGAAATTTATATGCAAAAGAAACATTAAAATCTCCATCTGAAGATGGTTTTCGGCCATATGAATGAGTCCTCTCCTCTCTCAACTCTTAGGCTATGAGTATGAGCAATACTATAAATGATGTTACTAGGTAGGCACATCTTATTTTGTCAAGTTTCCAACCACTATTCTCATCAACATGTGCCTTTGCATCACATTTGTCATTCATAGCTGTGTGAGCTAGGGGTACATCAAAAGGTACCCACAAATTAGTCCAAAACTTAACTCTCTTTGTAAAGCTTTCCCAACAGTTAACAATACTTCTCCAATTCAATGACATGTTTGCCCTTTTCTTTACAATTAGTATAACACTAATACCATAATTATTTAGCTCTTACCACCTGGATCCAAATAGACTTATCATTATTGAGAAGCTTTTAATAAAGCTTGAAGATGAAAGCTTTGTTTTGGATGTTAAGATCTTTAATACCTAAGCCTCCTTTTTTCTTGTCTTGAATTACATCCTTCAAAGCGAGCAAATGTAACTTCTTATTCTCACTAGTATCACCCCATAAAAAGTGTCTGTATTCTTGATCAATCTTGACAATTAGCTTTTTTTTGAATAAAAGGTTATGAGAAAACTGTGCTATGTGATATGATATGTTATATCAGCGTACAAGAAATTTATACAACCAAGAGGTGGAGTATTGAAAATATAAACTCTAGGGTTTTCGACAGGAGCTTGGTAAGTCAACTAATCCGTACATTTATTTGCTTCTCTAAAACCGTGATCAAAAGTGATCATCTAGTCTTTCATAACAAAATCTCTGATTTTGTTGATAGTTCCAGCAAGGGGATAATTTGTAGAGAATTCATTGTGTATAAGTGCGAGAGCTTCTGTAGAATCAGAGTAGACGTTAAACTTATCAAATTTTTTTGCCTAACAAATGTTAAGTCCTTCCAAGATGCCTATAAGCTTTGCTCGGCAGTTAGCTTTTTGAGTAATAACATTATTTGTATATAATAGCTGGGCATTGCAAAAATAACTGATTTGATTAGGATAGTTCTACCTGTAGTATTAAGGACCTTCCTCTTCTACCCCAACAAATGCTTCTTGGTTTTATTGAGAACAGGAGTAAAAAGATTATATGAGGCTTTTTTATGGATAAGCAGTATTCTCAAATACTTTCCAAGATCTCCCGTCAGCTTCACTTGTAACCTGTTACTCAATTCAATTACTCTATTCAAATGAACATTCTTCAAGTAGCACATATGAGTTTTGTTGTTATTCATCCTTTAACTCGAGTAAAAGAAAAACTTCTGAATACACTCTTTAATGACATGCACTTACCCTATAGATGCTTCTTAAAAAAGGAACAAGGTCATCAGGAAAAAACAAGCGTGTGATGTCAAGTCCATCCTTAGTGACTTTTAATGGTTTTTGGTTCTGTCTCTGAATCTCGCAATAGTAATGCAAGTCATAATTACCTTGTGTAATCTGTTATTAATGCAAGTCATATTTACCTTGTGTATATGATTTTGGTATACTTGAAGTCATTTTTTAAGTCATGTCCTGGCTTGATTAAAGATCCAAAGTAAGAAAAATTAGATAGCAGTATGATTTTTCTAAATGACCAGTTGGTGAAGGAAGCTAGATGAAATTTTAAAAAAAAATCATATAATTTTTTAAGAGGAAATTAGTTCAATGGCTTAAAAAAATACAGCTTTCATAAATTATGGGTGAAAATTTTAAATATTTTAAAATATGATCCATTCATAAAATAATTTAGATGTATTTTACTTTTTTATTCTTAGATTAAATTTATTATTAAAATATAATATATCTATTGTAATTAATCCTTAACTGACTGAATTGTTTCTTTTTTTCTCTAAATCATTCCTTTTTTTCTCTAAATATAAAATTGTTGGTGCCTTTATTCATAGCAAAGCTTTTTTTCTGTCTCCCTCTTTGTTTTTTTTCAAAAACATTATGATGAGGACATTAGACATTGAGAAGGAATTTTCATTTCTAAAAGCAAAATACTAGGCTGGAATTAATCTATTATCTGTCATCAAATTTTTACTATCTTCACATCTTTTAATAACATCAATTTTTTTATGCATTATGTTTGATTTATTTTGGATAAATAATTTTGTATTTTTCATGTTACTGATATGTAATACTACATCATTGATATACGTATGTATATTAATGATAAATAAGTTTATGTTTAATTGTTTAGTTATATTGATCTATGATAGTATATTAGTGAGATATACCAGTATATCAATGATATAGTGTCATGAATCAGTAACACAAAAAATATATAATCATTTGCTCAAAACAAATTAAATACAGTCCACAAAAATTTTTGGACTCTTAGTTTATCACAGAAAATTAAATAAACTAATAAAATAATCCTAAATTTGTAGCTCCATTTTTCCATCAACGTGCTCCATTCCGTCAAGTACCATTAATGTATCTCACCTCGCATTTGTTTATTGTGGTCGTTACTGTGGCTTGCTCATACTGCTTTGCTGTCTCGCATTCATCTCTCATGTCTAATTCCATCTTCTCTCTCGCATTCACCTCTCTCGTTTTAGAGATTTCTTGCGTTTTGAATCTTTTGGTACTTGCAAAAAGTAGATATTAAAAGGGCATTTTTATAAATTAATTATAAATTAAATATTAAAAAGGTCATTTTTGAAATTTAAAAAAGAATAAGCTTTTTTTTCACTTGATCTTATGATATGGGCTATGTGTGCAAAAGCTTCTTTTTTTAAATGAAAATTTCATTTAATTTTTCTTGATGGGACAATTAAAGGGACAATGAGAGGGCAACAAAAACACAAGCTGAGACAAGGGAGAACGGGCCGGGTAGCCCATAAGGATGATTAGAAAACTGTGGGCCAGTTTGTTAAGGAACCACCTGTGAGAGTAATAACAATTCCTTTTATTACAAAAAATAATAATAATTCCTTTTCAATTCCTCAGATAGGAGCATCCCCACTTGCCTGTATCATTGTCACTTCTTGTTTTAGAAAAATCGTCATTCAACGTCATCGTAAAGCTAGGCATAAAATCTTGATAAGTTTGTAGCTCTAGCAGATCCTCCTTCAACTTGTAGAAATCTGATGACTAGGGATTTGCAATTTGAACATGCTGGTCTTCCTGCTCATTTAATACATAAGAATAATTTTAAATTCTTAATTTCTACCCCTGCCCAGGCCTATCCTTACCGCCTCAACCACACCCTTACATTTTATTTTAAATTTCATGTAACATATAGTAAGCTTACCCAATTGAAGATATTTTGAAATAAAGCAGATTAAAAACATCGCATTAAGGGAAAGTTTATTAATTAGACCTCTTTCTATATACAGTCTATGATTTGTGAATGATATACAACTAGCATATGCACATGTATGTGAAAATAATTACATATATGAAATAGTATTTTTACTCTCATAGCTAGTTTCTTAATTTTTGCGTTGCAAATATATCTTAAGAAGAAGAAGAAGAAGATGCTCTCGGCAAATTACATAAATATAATTTTGCAACAATTAAAAACGATGTCCATCTTCTTAGGTCGAGAAATACTAGATTCGAAGTTTGATTCTCTTGAAGATATCTTTGCCTTCCCCAACAACAAGGGAAAAAAAGAAAGCGATTGGAATCGTGGAATCGGTAAGAATTCATATTTTAACGTAAGAATCTTATGTGGCATTCTGACACACAGCCATACGAGACAGGCTAATCTATTGAAATATGCATAGGATTCATTTCTTCAACACATTAGATATATACAGTATCCTGACTTACATAATGCATCCAGATCGATCAGACATATATGTTGTATCGGAATTACAAAAATGATATATATATTAATCACTGACCAGGCAGCTTCATGACAACTTAATTAATTTAAATGGCAGAGAAGAATAACTCAGAACGGCAAGATTGGGTTCAACTTTACACACACACACACCCCATAGAAGATTGGGTTCCACTTACCTGGTCTCCCCACCCCCCTTCTCCCCCCATTTCAATTTGATTGAGGAATTAATAATGTCTCAAACTCTAAAGACTCAAAACATTGATATGCACCAGTCGTCGAAACTGTTTGTGCAAAAAACAAAAACCATTTTTGACGACCAGATCACACCTTGATTGCATTATTATTTCACACAAGGTTTTTTATATAGTTTTGATGATAAGAGTAAACTACTTACATATTTCAATATTATTTACCATATTATTAAAAAGGCGAACGTGATTTCTGAATTGACTTTTTTTTTCCCCCTTTAACCGTATAGCTATAGGTAGTTTACGAAATCGTGGTGAGAGCCCAATATAAATAATAATTAATTTGACAGACACATTTGAAAATGTGGTACGGGGTTTACGAAATCGTGGATGTGCGTGAAATTTTCCAGAGGAGGACCAAGCAAATATTGGAAAGAGGTCTGCAAATATAAACAAGTATATGGTGGGGGTTCTCTATACAGTATTCATGGATGCGAGGGATGTCCTTATCTGGTCGGACACATATATATGTATCCTATTAATTATGTCGATAACTGTTCGGTTTATTATTCCCTTCCGAGTGCTTATCTGTAAAATCAAGCTAAGAATTTTATTTTTTTTATCTGATACTACAACAAGCACATGGGATATTTTGGGTGTGTAGGCTTTCGGGTGATGAGGGAAAGGACACAGCCACATAGGATGCCATGGCCCGAACGCAAGAAGCCAAAAGCGGTTGAATTGTCCGATATATATAATATAACAGCACTGACACAATTATTACAGATTCTCTCTAATTTACGTTTTTTTTCGTTTGTTTCCATCATACTATAATGTCACACACACACACACATATATATATATTTGCTCCTCGGCGTTGCTCTCTCAATTCCTCAAAAACAATATAGTCAAAAACAGGTTGCCTCTGTACTCCTCTAATTATTTAATGGTTTGATTGTTAAAGTTCACCTAACATCCATGATTCGATCGATCCGCGCTGCCTATAGTATAGCAGTAGTCGAGGCCCCAAATCTCTTCGTGTATATAATGTCTAGAGCGTTGCGCCCTTCCAAGCTGTTTCCATCAAAGTCCTTAAATTTAATACTGAATTACTCACTTAGCTTGCACATTTATAATTTCCTTACTAGATCATTCGTAGCGGTTTTATCGAAATAAGAAATGGTAAACAGTGGTGCGTGATTAACACGGTAAAAGCTTTTATAGATATACCCACAAAAGCCTAAAAGCTAGCTGGGTGGAATTGGGGAGTAAATTGAGATGCGTGCTTGGCCTCAAAACAATCGATTTAAGAACATCGTTTGAGACAGCTCGATGGTCAGTGCCCTGTGTAGATAGTTTGTTTTTCCGATTTGTATAGCGACGTGTTAGGGGTTAGACGTAGTAGCTAGTGGTGAGAAAAAGGCAAATCGCGTAGTTCTTGCATCTTACCTACGAAGGCAAGAGTAGTTTGAAACTTATAGTAGCTAGGAAATTGACCTGATAGAGCTATTACGAGGAATCAGAATTTATGAGCTTTCAAGAGCTAAAGTAATGTCTTCAATCGCGTGGGATTGCATGGTTGCAACTATGGGACTACTCTATGTAACTCCTAAATTACGTAGACCACCTCCATCAGTTTTGCTAAGAGATACAGCTCCCTTGATCGATAACATCAAATCATCACCTGATCGATCAATACAGAATCTGGGAGATGATGAATCACCTTGCCTGTTGTTTGGGTGATGCATATGCATGTATCTATTTGTAGATATGTCTCAAACTGTGTTAACTCCAATAATGACCATAAAAGTCATTGATCCGTCGAGCCATTCGACCATGGGACCGTGTGAGCCCTGTTTTATGTCAGTCAAGTAGTCTTCCGATCCAATCTAATCTAATCCTTTTTCTTTTTTTTTATTGTTTTTTAATTGCGGGCTCGAAAATATAATGATTCAATAAAAAAAGGCGTAAGAAAGTTGAATGCTTGACTGTGCGTGCTAAAACAGGTGTCATGCGTCACTAAATAGTACTCCCTCCGGTTAAAAAAATATTCATATACACTAATAAAATTTTCATTCCTATAAAAATATTTATTATTTATTATTATTATTTTCAGTTTAAATTACCAAAACATTTTATAATAAGTGAGAAATACACTTACACAAATATCTAAGTTAATAAATATAAGTTGTAAAATAATAAATATATTTTTTACATATATTAAGTTGTTTATATTTTAAATTAAAGTTAACTAAAAAATGCTTATATTTTGAATTAGAGAAAAGTATGAATAACTATTTTCTACCAATCTAGAAGAGATTATCGACAAATAAAAATCAACCTCTCTATTTCCTTATAGAAGATAATGACCTTTCAAGATTCGAGTCTTTCTCCGCCATCATCCGCGCGCCAAAGACCAAATTATACGCGAAAATCATTGAATAAACCTGAAATTGATATTATTTCCCAACCATAGTTAACTAACCACCCATGAAACCGCTAACACAGTCTTTTCCTAAGAAAAAAAATACCGCGTGAATCACAAGTTGTCCCTAGAGAGACGCCTTTTTAGTTTTTTTGGGTTTTTTTTTTGGGAAGAAAAGGAAGGTGCAAAATGAAAAGATGGATACCTTTTCTTAAGAAAAAGTAGTGATGCAAAAAGATAAATAGCGAAGATGAATGGTGCAACAAGTTTGTAGGAGGAGCTATAATAGTAAGAAGTAACAGGAACATGAAGGAGACATACGAGGGAGGAGAAGAAAACATGGGAGGGACGTTTCATGGACTGGGAATGCAAGAGAGCAGTGGCAATGGAAGGACCCAATGAGGACAACATTGCGACGGGGAAGTAATCGGTTGCACTTTTTGGGAGGAGGGACGGAGGGCGGGGGGCCCACAGAGCACAGTGTAATTTGTGTGGGTGGGTCCCAGACGATGACACAGAGAGGGACAGAGGTATCACGGACCACGGTCCTATCTCCCCACCGTCGATCGCATCGGGAAAAGAGACCCTTAAGCCCCACTAGGACTACGACCCCACACGCACACCCTCTGACCTCCCCTGCTCTTACCTCATCGCATGCCTCCTGAAAAAGCCCTCTTCCCTCTAATTATGCCTTAATCATTCTACCCTCTCAGAAAGGTAACTTACTTTTCTCTTCACTTTACCCCATCACACTTGTACTTCCAAGCTCTTAATAGAATAATAACTTATTTAATTATGTTCATTTATCCCCGAGCCTAATACTTAGTGTAAAGATTTACGTAACTTATTTTATGTACTGCTAGTACTCTATTAAAGTTTCGGCTTTTTAAGCAAACAGTTTGGAGTTCGTGTCCACAAAACACAATTCCCTCTAGCAATTAATAAACATTCTGGTTCACTAGGCGAGAGGCAGCGGGTCACACACAATTCGACGAATATTGTGGGTGTGACTTGTGTCCGTATTCGTGTGTCTTTGTGCTTGTGGTGGCCCATCACAATCTATGGCTGACCGTGATCGAGGATGGCAGTAAATAAGATGATGAGCTTGAGATCAGAGTCGCTCCTCGTCTACCACCAAACACACTGCAAGAGCTACCAGTGCTAGTGGGGGGAGAGAGAGAGAGAGAGAAGGTCAGGAAAGAAAAAAAAAAAGGCTCCAATATTATCTTTATCTATATAGCCAGCCATCCTATTCGAGTGGTTTTGGTTTTACGCCGATACATTCGAAATCAAACAAACCAGGAACCAGATGAGCTGCGAGAAAGAGTCCGAAGCTCTTTGCATTACTATATAGTTTCTTTCGAGGTTCAATATATATATTTTTATATATTTTGGTAATTAGGTTCAGGATCTAGTTTCGGCCATGGCCTTTTCTTGAGTTTGGCAGAATCGAAGTCAGCCAGGTCTTGTAGTATAGTTTTGGGTAGCATCCAAAAGAATTTATGTTGATTTGGCTTTTGCTTCTGGAGCCCCTTTGTTTTCTTGCTCGTACTGTCTGATACCGTTGAAAGTTTGCTGTTCGCTTCTGCTTCCCTGACCCTTCCCCTTTTATTTCCACTATGCAAATGCTATCTGGCGACCCCTTTTCCTTATCCTCTTCCATCGGCGGGTTTGCTTCCGCACCGAACCCAAACCCTAACCCTAAACTTAACCCCCCTCCCCTCCCTAAGAAGAAGAGGAATCTACCGGGAACACCAGGTTCGTAGTCGATCACTTCTTTGCTGATTTTCTCTCTTGATCTTTTGCTAAAGGGTGTTTATACTGTCACGTGACAGATCCAGATGCGGAGGTCATCGCTCTCTCACCCAAGTCTCTCATGGCTACCAATCGATTCATCTGTGAAATATGCAACAAAGGGTTCCAGAGAGACCAAAACCTGCAGCTTCACCGAAGAGGACACAACCTCCCATGGAAGCTGCGACAGAGGTCGAACAAGGAGGTTCGGAAGAAGGTGTACATATGCCCAGAGACGACATGCGTACACCATGACCCCTCCAGAGCATTGGGGGACCTCACCGGGATAAAGAAGCATTTCAGCAGAAAACACGGGGAGAAGAAGTGGAAGTGCGACAAGTGTTCGAAGAAATACGCAGTCCAGTCCGATTGGAAAGCTCACACCAAAACTTGTGGTACTAGAGAATATAAGTGCGACTGTGGTACCCTCTTCTCTAGGTATACTAATTTCCCCACCTTGCCTCATTTTGCTCATCATAAATGCTTCTATTGGGGGGAATTTATTGCTTCTTTTATTAGTGTAAATGATTAGGTAATTAATGAGGCATTCGTCCAATTTTTAAAACAGGAAGGATAGTTTCATCACCCACCGAGCTTTCTGCGATGCCTTGACAGAAGAGAGTGCGAGGCTCACCTCAGTTGGCACGTCAGATTTAAATTTTAAAAACGAAGACAGCGTGATGAACTCTAACTCTCAGCTTAGCTCGGCACATGGATTTGGCATTTCTCAATTTGGTGCAAATGGATTTCGCTCAGAATTTGATGGGATGGGCATGAGTATGGGTGGTGCAGACCAGCAGATGAGGCCAAGCTTGTCACTGTGGTTGAACCAGCTGGGAAATCATCGCATCAATAATCCGCTAGATGTTGGACCTAATTCTGGCCTTTATGTGTCATCTTCAAGTTCTTCAGGTTTGCCCGAGATCAACATGCAAATTCCTCAACCCAATAATACCTTTGCTCCCTCTTCTTTGTCCAATTATTCCCCATCTTCACTTCCTATTGGGAAAAAAGGAGAAAGCAGTGGAACCGCAAACTTAGTACCCATTTATAATTCAGACCCTCGAAACAATCAATCAAAGCCAGCTTCTCCCATGTCAGCCACTGCACTTCTACAGAAAGCGGCTCAGATGGGTTCAGCCAGAAGCAGCAACTCCTCCATCTTTAGCGGCAGTTTTGGAGTCATGAGCTCTTCTTCTTCCCAGACTACGGCAAGTCTCGAAAATAATGCCGACCCAAACCGTAACAACGAGCTGAACCAAATGTATCAGAGTACGAAGCAATCAGAGAATTTTCGTTCAAGCAGCAGTGGTGTCGGCGTGTTGGGAGTAAGCAATAACTTCAGCTCATTGACGCATTCATCGAACAGTGGTCTTGATGAACTTGTGTCGCAATCCCATGGAAGGCAAATTAATAAACAAGTGCCATTGAAGCTGCATCCTGATTCAAACCCCGGGGAACATGGTTACACCAGAGATTTTCTTGGAATGAGCGCTGCAGGAGGAGCTGGCTCTCCTTTCCTTCCCCAGGAGCTCGCCAAGTATGCTTCCATGGCCTCATCCATGGGTATGTCTCAATTCACGAGTAGCACTACTCAATAAGTTAAGCTAGCTTTTCAAGTGCTCATGTGCCATGATATACATGAGCTTATGCAATATGATTCAACCCGAAGTAAGGCGACGAGCTAGAAGTTAGAACGAGTTAATTAATGTCAGGTGGGTGAACGATGGAGTTCGCGAGAAGTCAGAATTTAAAGTGAGGTCCCACCACTGCATGTCAAGAGTTGCGATCAGTCATGCATGTTCTCCATGTTGCTTTGCTTCTGTCTTAGCATTGTTATCGTTTTTGGTTTCTCTTCCTAGACAGAAATCCAAGGATGAATAAAGTAAAATTGTCATTCATCATACGGTGTATGACTACATCTAACCTGGCTGACCATGACTCTGAAAAAAAGAGACTTGGAAAAATAAAAACTAGGTATTTAGGTACGTTGTAATATTATTTTTACTGACCATCGGTCGAATTCTGGCACCTCGTCAACTTGAAAGGGCAACAAAAATTTAGAGGAATTGATTTTAGTCCAAATCTTTAATCCACCTTGACACTGCATCGCAACAGGTGGCTATATATGTATGTATGTATGTTAGTTACCAGGCGTTGTAATGATTACTGGGGGAGGTTTGGAAGAAGAAGCTCCTTACGTCCCTTGCTTCCTGGCAGATCGAGTTGAGCGTAGCGTGGTAGCGGTGGAGTAGGAAGAATCTAGGTGCTATTTATAGATAGGCTTTTTGGCAGAGCCCTGATTCTCGGAAAGCATGGCGGAGTCTTGCTCTCCAGCCTGACTGGGTGTTCATGACATCTCTTCAGGAACATTGAAGGTTTTAGTGATTCAGGGAAGCCGTTGGATTTGTGAAATGATATGGCTCCATTAAATGACACTGATAATTGGCTGGGTAGTTAGATTAAAGGCCGAAGTTGGTGCGGTCAAGCGTTCTGGGGCGTTGGCAGTGTGGCATGACAATTCATGGTTGCTCCTCTGCATAGTAACAGCGAAGTGTACGTTTGACGGCATCGATTTTAGATGATCCGAAAACGATGGCATTTTAAATAAAGCGGTACGAATGTTCAATCGTGTGTAAAACCAGAGTTATAATTACTGTGCGCCCTACGTTGCATTGTCTCCATCTCCGACACAATCCTTGACAAAAGTAATATACTAGAAAAAAGTGAACGGGACTTCCTAGTTCCTAGATCCTGGTTGGGTTCCTACACCGGCACGTGACTGTCTCATATTTATGGACCGCTGCCTGGCCGGACAGGCCCGTCATCTCATTCACCAGCATATCACCCCATCTTTCATGAGAGTAGCTGTGACCTGTGACCGGAAGCAAGCATGGTCATTATTTGTACTCACTCTTTCGTACTCGGCAGCGCAAAGAATTGGAACATATGCGCGTTAAGATTGGATAGGTTCCACAAAAACTACATGCTATACATGATCATATTTACTTAACTTCTTTGTCGTTCATTTGGAGTATTGATCTGGCATTTAAAAAGGATAAAGCCACGCACACGCACCCAGTGTTGGGTAGCGCCGCCATCATGTGATTTCTGATTGAAGTCAAGCATGGTTAAATAATAAATACCATAGCAAGCCGAAAAGAATATCTCAATGTACTTCGTAGCGGGTGAGAAGCATTTTTTTTTTTTTTGACCAACTTAACGGGTAAGAAGCTAAGTGAGTATAATTAAAGGACAGCCTGCATGCATGGCTAGGGCGGTGAGGTGGTCTCTCCAGCGTCCAGGGCCGTGTTCCCAAGGTGGGTAGGGTTTGAAGATGAGAGAGGAGAGAGAGAGAGAGAGTCAGAAGTCTCAAAAAATATGGGAAGACAAATAAATGAGGCTCGAGGCACCCACCCGGTGGACTTTTTATTGGTACTTGTCATGGCCACCGGCTTTTTGAGCCCTCACACGGGCCTAGCAATTCTTTTCTACTTTCAATGCTTCTACTAGCCGCCTGCTTTGGTCCGCCCGGGAGAAACAAATAAAAGTAACTAGCTTGCTGCTTTGCAACTTCCTTACCACACAATAATGATTCACCCCCATTAGCCCTGAGTTCAGTAACTACGCAACACTAATTTCTTTGCGTGCGTCTTTTGTTGATATTAAGATTCTTTTACACAAGACTCAAATTTCAATAGGCCCAGGGTTATTTTATCATTGTTTCGGAGGGATTCAAGTCATGGGGAAACCTATTTTTCCAGGTGAATATTCTGAGGTTTCTTTTCATAATATAAATATTATTTAAACTTATAACTTATTGATGCATCAGTGTCTGTATAATTTGATTAATATTTCTCTCGGAAATATATTAGCGAAGCATGTGGCACGTGTTAATTTTTTTTTCCTGATTTGTTAAAAAAATCTTGATTATTATATTTCATATATTTTATTCAGATTTTTATATACAACTAATGAAATATAACATTTTGTAACTCATTCATGGTTAAATTATTTATTTAATCCTTGCTCTTAAACTGTTGTCTTTTCACCCATCAAATTTTGTTGATGCGGCTAGTGATATGTTACTTTAACACTCAGCTTCCCTTGTGTGGGGGGTTTTGGTTGCTCTGTTTCGTGAGTGCTTTTGGCCGCTGTGCTATGATTCATTATACCTCTCTCTGCGGCGTGGGCTAGAGGAAAGGTTTTTTTTTTTTTTAACATCCCAATTTTTAATTTAGGAATTAATTATGAGAACTTTTGGTTAACTGAGGATTTAAATTAGGATCTTGGCCAAAAAAAAAATTAGGATCATGACCATTTTTTAAGAAATTTGAGGGCCAATTTGATAATTTGCTCATTTTATTTTAAATCAGATTTTTGAAACACGAAAGAACAGAACGCGGGTGGAAAAGAAAAGAAAAGAAATGAAGAACAAAAACGAGGAGAATTCAGCCATTGACGGAAGGAGAAGCTGATTTTTCAGACTACCTCACGTGAAGAAACACCCAGCTTCTCTTTCAGTCCAGCTCGGCCACTCAAGAAATTTGTTCATCTCCACCGAGCACACACACGCTCATGCTCTTCTCGCCTCCAGTTCAGTCGCACAGATCGCTCATCTCCATCTCTCCTCTTGGTCGCACGGGTTCGTTGCTCAAGATCATTCATCTCCTCTCAGTTCATGGAGTTCAGCTCGTCACACAGAATCATCGCACATCTTCATCTCAGTTTAGCTCGTTGCACGCCATCGCACAGCTTCTCTCTCAGTCCGAGTTCGGCCATGCTATTCACACGATTTTTGTTAAGTATTATAAAATATTTTTTAAATATTTCAAAAGGATTGTTATAAATTAATAATACTAATTTTTATTTAATTCTAATTATCATTTGCAACATATAATTTAAATGGCATTATTATTTAAAACTATTTTTTAATTGTAATTTAAGGTGATTTTATTGCTTTGCATTATGATATCTGCCTATAAAAGGCAGTGTTTGCCACAGGTTTAAAGAGAATTTTGATACTCTCAAACTTTCTCTCATCTTCTATCATATTGATTCATTGTTGAGTTGTCTGAGTATATTCTGTGAATTTCTATTGTCCCGTGTTCCTACTTTTAATAGGAATAGTTTGTTTGATCTTGAGAAGCTGTTGTGCGATTAATCCAATAGGGTGGAATAGATCTTAAAGACAATATTTTTGAGCACGATTTAGACTATATGTTTACCTGTTGGTGCCAGTAATTTTAAGAGCTATCTTCGACAAGTTAATCTTATTTGGATATACTAAGCCTGATGGGTTTGGACCCAATGGAGGTTTGGTGATGAGGCAATGAGTTCCCAATGATGTTTATAAACAAATTGAGTGTTGAGATGCATGTGATATGCAAAGTATATTCTAAAATGAGCAACAAGTGAAAATATGGACACCAACAATGCCAAATTTATTCCAAAATTCAGACTTGGTTAAAACCTCAAAAGCTCACATTTTGGGGTGAAAAGTCCTAACATGAACACTGATGGTGTTATAATCGATGAATCATCCATGGGACTTGATCTTCTTCTGCAGGTACATGTACAGTTTTTTTTAAAAAAAAAAATGGGGCAAGCCATAAACTTGGGAGCATTAAAAAGGATGATATAATGGTGCAAGAACTTGAACTAGACATGTGAAAACCCCAAACAGCAGCTTCGTCAACCACCTTGGGGTTAGTGTCTGCCTCCCTCTGGCTAAGTCTGAAATTTGCTTTTACATTTTTGAGATAATTGCCACTCAAAATTTTATCAAGCTAGTTGACAAATGTTTAGCAATGGCACATGAGTATATTATGGAGTCTTGAATGATAGTTTGTGGGCTAGCTGAGAATTTTGAGTTTTTTTTTTTTTAAATCCATATAGGCTATGAACATGGCTATCAAAGAGACGGTTTATGTCTTTAATGTGAATTATATAGAAATGTTTTTTTATGCAATTTGATTTAGAATTAAAGTGGCTAGTTGTTAGTTCATAGTGATCAAATTTAAAACAGAATGATGTTATAGTGGTGTGTGCTTATTATTGTATTTTGAATATTTACTAGTGCAAAATTAAATTTGAACGACATATTTTTTGTCACAATCCTTAAAAAAATTGTGGTAGTAGAAGACTTAGTGGCTCTTTTATAAGTAAGATACAAAATGTATCATTTGCGATAACAGTCCTTAGAAAACACTGTCCCCATAGATGTGTCTAATTCAACATATTTTAAATAAAATTATTAATTATTAATTGTTGGCCAAAAAATAAAATTATTAATTATATTATTTATTATTTCCTACTAATTTAGTAATATTTAAGATATATAAATTATGTCTCAAACAAGACATAATAAATTAATATTATTTAATATGTCATATTAATATTAAAATTAAATAATTAATAAATAAATTTCCTATTTATATTAAATTTTAAAATAAAAACTAATTGAAGTAAGAATATTTAATAAGTTATATTAATTATTTGATAATTGTGTTATTTTATATGTCTTAATCCTCAAAAAAATAATTTATAATTTATTTAATTTTTTTAATAATATTAATTTTATTTTTTTGAAATTTTTTTAAGTGATGCTAGCTGTCCCAGCTGAGGGTTTTCAAACCCTCAATTGGGACCTTTGGTGATAGGCCCCTTTGGACCTATCACCAAAGGTCCCCCCAGCTGCAAGAACCCTCAACTTGGCACATCACAAAAAAAATCAAAAATAAAAAAATTATTGATAATTTTTATGAATTTTAAATAATTTTATTTAAATTAAAACACATTTATTGTGTCTTAGTTCAAACACAATTATGAATATTAGCTAGATTTATGACAAAATTTATTAATAAAATATATTTTAAAAATATTATTATATATTTTTTAAATTTGACATAATAGTTATGTTTTAGATAAAAAAATTTAAAAACTTGAGAAAACTTTAACTAATTATAATTTTTTAACTAATTTTTAGATATAAATGAAATTACGTTTGACTATGAATTTACTAAACATTTATTTCTTAACTAAAAAAATTTAGAATTTTGATAAAATCTTAAAAATATCCCAATAAAAAATTTATAAATTTTTAAAAATTAAAAATATTTTAATTATAATTTTATTAATTAATTTTCAAACATAATTGTAAAACGCATTTAATTGTGGCTCTATGAGAACCTTTGGTGACAAGCGCCATTGGGCCCGTGGCCAAAGGTCCAACTGAGGGTTGGGGACCTTTGGCGATAGGCGTCCTCCGGCCTATCGCCAAAGGTCCCTTAGCTGGGGGCTAAACCCTCAGCTATCATAAAAAAATTTAAAAATCAAAATAAAATTTTTTAAAATTTTTTATGAATTTTAAATAATTTTATCCAAATTAAAACACATTTAATGTGTCTTAATTCAGACATAATTATGAGCATTAGCTAGAATTATGACAAAATTTAATAATAAAATATATTTTAAAAAATATTATTAAATATTTTTTAAATCTGATAATAATTATATTTTAGATAAAAAATTTAAAAATTTGAGAAAATTTTAACTAACTATAATTTTTTAAATATTTTTAAACATAATTAAAATTACATTTGAGTATAAATTTACTAAAATTAAAAAATAAGTTAATTATAATGTTTTAATTAATTTTGAGACATAATTAAAATTATGACTGAATTTAGTAAAATTAACAAATATATTAAGTATAATTTTTTAATTAATTTTGAGACATAATTAAAATATGTCTTAAATAAATTTAACAAAATATTTTTTAAATATTTTGAAAAGATTGTTATAAATTAATAATATTAATTTTTATTTAATTCTAATTATCATTTTGTAACATATAATTTAAATGGTATTATTATTTGAAACCATTTTTTAGTTGTAATTATGATGGTTTTATTACCCATCATTATAAGATTTTCCTATAAAAGGCTATGCTTGCCATAGGTTGAAAGAGAGCTTTAGTACTCTCAAACTTTCTCTCCTCTTTTATGATGCTAATTCATTGTTGAGTTGTCTGAATATATTATGTAAATTTTTATTATTCTGTGTCCTTACTTTAATAAAAAAAGTCTATTTAATCCTGGGGAGTTGCTGTGCGATCAATCTAGTAGGGTGAAATAGCTCTTAAGGACAGTATCCTGAAGCACGACTCAAACTATATTTTTACCTACTGGTACCAACAATTTTTCCCCTTGGCTTTGGTCTATCTAGATTCATTCCTTCAAGTATTCATCGACAATAGCTTCTTATGGATCTCTCATTTAGGCAATAGCTATAGAGAGTAAAATGAGAGGCTAAATCTTCAAAGATTCTCTAAAATGATAAATTTTCACTTGAGTTTTAGATCCTCTTGATTTTGATTTTGTGTAACTCAAATCTGATTCTAGTTTTTCTTATGATTTTAAATTTAATTCATTGCTTCTAATTAGATTGAATGAATTAATATGATGTCATTTATCTTATTAAGGATCAAATTGCTTTGGTTTACATTTTTTATTAAATTTGTGCACTTTAAGTATTTGAGTTTATGCTTTAATGGTATTTACTTGCTGAATTCGAATTTCTCTTACATCTTGCTCGATATTTTTGATTCATTTAGCTTCCATTGGGTCTTAATGAAGAGTTGATTATCTAAATTTAATTGTTCTAAATGTTAGAGCAATATTTTAGCAAGGCAAAAAAATTCAGTGTGATTTGTTTAATCAAAGTTTGACAATTGTTCAAGGGTTATGTGTGTTAGTTTAAGCCACATTTACCAAGTTTAAGTGGTCATTAGGCTTTTAATTTTGTCAATTAAGTAATATAGGGATCAAGCTCATGGAATTAAGCAGTCTATGATGATGGAATTGATTCAAAATTTAGAGAATTCACCCATTTACTTATTTGAATCAATTTTACTTCCATTCATTTTCACTTGAAATTTAAAAAACCAAAAATATTTTTCTTTTTGATTTTTGTTAAACCAATATTGATTTTAAGTTGTGAAGAGTTTATGAACTGAAACAGTTTGCTTAGCTTGCTCTCTTGAGATAAGAATGACCTAGGGTGTATGCAACATCCTAAATTTCTAATCCTGTGTTAGTGATTGATTAGTGGTTGAATTAGTGATTTAATGTGGAATTAAGGTTCTGGATAGTGAGATGTTATTTTGACTCCTTAAGGAGTTAATTGAACAAATGTGAGTAGAAGAGTGGAGTCTCAAAGCAGAGCATGTGAGTAGAGTGAGAATTTCTCTCATTGTGCCACACGCCGCAATGGAGGATGGATGCGACACGGCATATAGTGCAAAACTCAGATAAATGAGGTCGTGGCAGCTCATGAAAAGTAGAAGGGAAATAAGGAGAAAAGGATTAGACATGAAGAAGAGCCTAAGTTCTACTAGGGTATTGGTTTTCATGAGCAAGGGTGACATTTTCAACCTGTTACTTATCGGATAACACTTATATCACATTAACCTTCAATTCTATCCTATTTTCTCTTAGTTTTAATTAGTAAGAAATTGAATTTAGAAGTTTTAAGTAGTAGATTTCTTACCCTATAGTAATAGAAAGGTTATCCAAAACTACACTAGTACTTTGTGATTGATTTGAGTTAAAATGACAAAGCTTTGAAACTATAAGCATAATTTGACCTATCTAGAGAGAGAGAGAGTAGTGAGAGAAATTTGGCTAGATAAGGGTTAAAACTTGAAATAAAAGGTAATCAGTTGTGATACATATGACCAAGTGTGAATTATGGAATTGATAGGGATTAGGTATTTAATTATGATAATTAGCACTTTTTGTTAATATTGAAATAGACTTGAGATGCCAATTTTGTGTAGATCCTAGCATATGATGTGTAGATAAGCGGAGAAAGATTCGAGTAAGAAAATTTCACAGTAACCTTTTCTATCTGATAGAAGAGTTGATATAATCATATAATTTATTATATTTATTAACTATTATAACTATGTAGAAGTAAATACAAAATGAGAAACTTGTTGTTTTATGAGTTTTATGCATGACTTGATATTGTAAATAGTTTTAACATGAAAATTAATTTATGAAATGATATGTCACAGGTTATTAATTTTGATTGATATATATATATATATATATATTGCATAAAAGTGTGTGATGTGGAAATACAAATAACCAGTGATATGAAAAGAACATGATTATAGAGGGTGGGAGTTTACCCAGGGTATGTGGGGATGTGTGTGTGTGTGTGTGGAGAAGTGAGTAAAAATCCATATGGTCGGGCTGATATCATGGGACATCAGGTATAGCATTATACAGGCTGTTACCATAAGTAATTTAGTACAGCATATAATAAGACTATTACCATGGGACATTCGGGCAGTCTTGTAACTCCCTAGTACCCGTTAAGGTGTAGTTAGAAATTAATGATGCCTTTATCACAAGTGTGTGAAGAGGAAAACTATAGTTCGTAGGTGGGTTAGATTATCTTTGGCCAGGTGTTTCTACCACTAAAAGTATACTCGGGTCAATAAATGATTGATCCAAGAGAGCATAGGGTTTCGTGTCAGGGAGTCTTAGAAGATCGGTAGATAAATGATCATGTTAAAGTTTAAAAATATTTAAAACATGATTTATATACGAAAGTGATGATTTAGCTATAATATTAGAGCTGGTAATTTAGGCTAAACTCGACAAATTAGCTCGAACTCACCCAAAAAGTTTAAGGCCAAGCCCATAAAAAATTAATTTTTTAATGTTTGAGCCTATTTGGGCCACCTAAATAGGCCTAAAGAAATTTAGGTCAAGTTCAATCGGGTTCACATTTAGCCCAAATACTAAAATAAAAAAATAAATTTTTAAAAAATATATAAAATATGATAAATATTAATTAATTTTTAAGTTTTATATTATTTTATAGAAAAATACTATATACTTGAGTGTATTATTATATTTATTTTAAAAAAATTAAAAATATTTATATTTTCATATTTTTATTATTTTTAATCAATAAAATATCTCAAAATAATATTTAAAATATACTTTAATATTAATTTTTATATTTTAAGATCTAATTTTTTTAGAAAAAGTTTTGGCTCCTATACATCATTTTTGTATGAGAAAAATAATTTTATACTCTTTATAAAATAAGATAATTAATTTTAAAGTAAAAATAAAAATAATTTTAAAAATAAAATTCGGGCATATACAAATTCCCAACTCTACTACTAAATAAACATAATAAATAGAATAATATTCTTAAATAATTAATTAGTTATTGTCCATGCTAGACTTAGTTAAAAATTAAGAATAAATTAGAGTAAAAATTCCTTATAAGTAAAGGTTAAATAATATAAAAGGTTAAAAAAATGGTTCTAAAAAATAACATTTTACTCAAAATTAAATAATTTTACTTTATATAATATAATGATGGCTATTTTTCTTATAGACATAAAAATAAAAAGTACAATTTACCCAAAAGTTATTAAAAACTTTAAACTAATATGGATAATAATTTTAAATTAGTAATCTAACAGTGATTGAATTAAGATCAACCGAATTGTAATTAAAATAATATAATTTAATTAAAATATATAAAATATTTATATATGACTATGATAAGAGCAATATTAAAGCACTTAAGACATTAATTTACAAGTAAAGAAAATATTCATGAATAAATTACATATAATATAACAAAATAATAACAGAGTTACTTAAGTATAAAGTTGATAAGTTATTTTTTATTTTATTTTTTAAAATTATAATAATATTATATGTTTAATAGAATTATTTAAAAATTTAAATTGATTCAAAAAATAAATAAAAAATATTTTAAAAAAGTTTTGGGCATTCAGCCTAGCCTGAATAAGCTTGAAGCCCAAATATGTTAGAGTCGAGCTTGGTTATATGGGCTTGTTAGAAGGGGTAGGATACTCCTAGCTTAATTTGAATAAGCTCGACCCAAATTGAACTCGACTTGAATAAGCCTAACTCGCCAGAATTGTCAGCTTTATATAATATACTCTATATATATATGTGTGTGTGTGTGTGTGTTATACTATAGTTTTCATTACTTTAACATAGTTATTTGTGGTAATAGGCATTCAAATGAACTATATTGGTTACTGAAATTTTTATCTCACCCATAATTATTCACATTTTTCAGGTCCTGACACTAGTAGTTTAAAGGAAAAAGATATCAATTGAGTTAAGATCTCTCATTTAAGCTTTTGTAAGGATTTGGTCTAATGAATTTGTTTGTTGTTAGCTATGAATATGTATAAATTGCCATAGGATTCAGTACATGTGCATGAAATTGTGCTTATGGTATGTTTGATGATTTTAAACTCCCTAGCCCTTTGTATATGTGTGAATGGTAAAATAATTAGGTGCGTTAATGGATGAAGGTGTATATGTGTGAATATGAATGTACTTAAAGTGTGTGTGAAGATTTGGCCTTGTAAGAGATTAGAAAGAGAAAATGTGATTTGGCTCAAAAGTATGATATGGGCGATTTATAAGCTAAATATGTGTATGTGTGTTGTATTGTGCATGTGTATGATCAATCAGGTATGTATTGTCCACCTAAAAAGTGGCTAATGACATTTAGTTTTGAATTAAGACGTTCGAGTGGCAAATTTTAGCATAAAACAATCAAAATGCATAGGTATCTAATTTTTGAATGGGATGTTGGATTAAAAATAGTATCATTAGTTAAATTTTGAAATAAGCTTTATGTGGGCACTTGAATCACCTCAATTAGATATCAGATGTAGAAATAGCACACATTTGAAATTCGTATAAGAAATCTGCATTTTGACAGTAATTTTATATGTGTGCACTATAGCACATGTATTCGCATGCCACGATGCATGGCGTGAAGCAAGCAGCCGCATGTAGCACAAGCCACAATACACGATCCTAAATTTGACTTAATTTTGTTGAAATGTACATGTTTTCTTAGACTTGGATTTATGCTCATAAATTGCTTTCACTATATGTAATGTTTTATGTTTTGAGAAATTTATAAAATAACTTTTGAAATCTTTTCTTAGGATTCCAAAGTTTTCAAAGTAAATAATTTTAGATTGACTAAAACTGATTATAGTGGAGCGTATGGTAATGTCAGTAAAGGGCATTATAGTGTACTCCATTATATTCTAAAATTTTTGAGAAGCTTGACAAGACTTAAGGCTTTTCAAAGGGGAAAGAAAAATAGAGAGAATGCAATAGAGCTCTATTAGGGTAAGGGTTTTTGAGGCCTAGGAATGATTTTTAAATTGGAGACCACTTGGAGTAAGTTCATTGCTTCCTTTTCTCCTTTTCTACACTAATTTCTTGGGATTTCTTAGAAGTACCTAGTTGAGAGTTTGAAAGGAGGACAAATTTATGATGAATAAATATAGTTGTTGGTGGTTTAATAAATGCTTTAGAGTATTATTTTGTTAATAAAATTTGAATTTGAGGTTTGTGAGTTAAACCCTAGACTTTTATGTATAAATTTTTTTTTAATTTGAAAGAGGAAGAGGATTTTGTGATGTTTGGATGTTTATTTAGGATTAGAAACATGCTTTCAAGGCTTTAGAATGATGAATCTGAACTTTGAGACCCACTTTGTATTTTTTGGGTATTTATGGTGCAAATTTATGGGATAGAAAAGAGAAAAATTATGGTGTTAAAAATGTTTTAGAGGATCAATTATGGCCTATTAAGGGATGATTATATTAGTAGGTGAGTTAGAACTTGGATTGGTCATACTAACCTTAGAATTAGTATAAATAATGAAATGTAGAGCGTAGTGTAAGCTATGTCCTCTAACTATATAATTAGAGTTGTTTCATTTGTTTCAATAATTGAAACTAATATATTATAATAAGAAAAATTAATCATTTGATCCCTGTAATTTTGACTTAGTTGTAACTCAGTCTTTAAATTTTGACTCATTATAACTTAACTCTTAAAATTTTAACTCGATTGTAAATCAGTAGTTGAACTTTGCCTCTTGTAATTTACTCTCTAATATTTTAACATCTCAAATATCGGTCCCTACATTTAAAAAAAATATAAAAGATTAAAAATATTTCAAACTTTTAATATTTGTTACTAATATTTTAAATTATTAAACCTTTTAATCTTTATAAATATTATAAATATTAAAAATTTAAAATATTTTTAATTTTTGTAATTTTTTTAAAAATATAGAGGCCAGTATTTAAAAGGTTAAAATTTTAAAAACTAAATTATAAGAGAAAAAGTTCAAAAACTAATTTATAACCAAGTTAAAACTTCAGGGACTGAATTATAACGAGAAAAAGTTGAGGGATTAAGTACAACTGGATCAAAACTATAAAGACTAAATAATTAATTTTTTCATATTATATCATGTGTAGATTATATTATTAGTGAAGATTGTGGTGAAAAAGAATTTGTAAATGGTGAATTATTGATAAAGCCACACAGTAACCATGTTTTAGTTTATTATTAGTGTTGTGAATTGTTATTTGTGTGATTAATGGGAAGGCATGTTGAAATAGTTATTAATGAATTTTGTTGTTATGTTTATTGATAAAATGTTAGAACATGAAGATATAGCTTGAAATGTTGTTGCCAAGTGTGATGTTAGGTTGTAATATTATTGTTAATGAGAAAAATAGCAACGATTGTGATGTTGTGTGATCATGCCCTTCAAACTATTACTAATTGAGGTATTTATCTTGATAACTATAAAATGTGAATCTTGATTTGTTTTAGATGGTTTCAAATGACATGATTGCAGGGCTATTTGTTTGGCTCATTTTGGAAGTAATTGTATTATTTATTTTAGGCTATTGGCTTATGATTTGCACTTGCTAGAAGCATAAGGTTAGAAAAATGTAATTTTGTAAGAGGTTAAAATTTATTTAGGATGTTGTGTTGTGCAAGTCTAAGCCAAATATTAGATGACTCTATGTTAGTCTCCTTGATATAAATTTGTACTGGAATGATCAGACTAATGGATGCATATATATTATTGAAAGTGTTGCAAAGTGTTTAATAGTTTTTGAAATGCATAACGGTTTCTAAATCTATAATTTATCTTTATTTGTCATGTATTTAACTCTTATGGGATCATTTAGGCATTTCACACTTATTTTTTTTAGTAAACATTTGGGATCCCAAAAATTTAGAAATAACTGTTTCAATAAGTTAAATTTTATTTACCATGGTAATTATTTTTAAAAGGTAAATTATTTTTATAGATTATGTTTCACTTTTTTCTATCATGGTAGTACTTTCAAGTTGAAGAACTGTTTTAAAAGGAATTAGTTATCATTTGTTTACTATGATATAGACTCTTTCCCACCATGGTTAAGCTAATTTTTTTTTAGGATGTTACATTTTTTAAGATGGGGGTTAATGTTTAGGAGGATTAGGTGTTTTTTTTTTGTGCTTTTATTGAAGGCTACTGCAATCTACGAGGTGGGTTTTGTGGGGTTGTTGGTCAAGCTTGTGAAGGGAAGGAAGAAGAAAACAGAGCGTAAGAGTGTAGTTTAAAGGCTAGATAGAGAATTGAGTTTTCTTAAGCTTCTCCCTAATGCTCCCAAGCTTGGTTCAACGACTACAAGATTCTGGGTCAAAGGTAACTCTTATACTCATAAATCTCTTATATTTGATTTGAATTTGGTATGGTTCCTTACTTTAATCCTTTTGATGTGGGCTAGTTGGTGGTGATTTTTGCTTGTTTCTCATAGTTCTAGTAGCTTTGGGTTGCAATGGGATTGGTGGTGCTAGTTGAAGTCAATGGAAGCTAGAACATTTTTGTGGTTGGTGTTTGTGCTTCTCTCTTCATGATAGAAGTTGTGTAAAAGAGATGGTTCTACTCTCTTGGTAGCAATATAAAGTTCAAAAAGAATGAGACTAATAGGGTGGTTCTTTAAACATCTATCCCTTATTTATCGAACTGAGTATTGGTGTTTTTTTTTTATTTTCACAATGGTGACATGTTTGTTTCTTGTATTTGACTCAAGGTTAGGGCTGACTCTTGGTGGTGTGTATTGTTTGTCAGGTGAGTTGTTTAGCTTTTTTTTTTTTTTTTGGTTTTAGGCTTGGCCATGTATGTTTTAATTTTTTTGTGTGGACTTTTTTCTTTCTATTAATATAATTTTATATGGAAAAAATAAAAAAGATATGTTAATTTAACACCACATGCAAATGTGCGTGATTGTATAGACAAAAATAAGTAATATATAAGTAGTAAATTTTACTCATATAATCTATTTGTGTCAAATGGCTTGAGACGGGATAGATCTACTGATAGAAAAATAAAAATTGAAAATCATATAAAAAATTTAATGTCAAAGAAGGACACATGAGATTTGAGTCAATTCATTCAACGAGTGGATTGAGCCTACTCATTCAATGAGTATTTCATGTGATACAATAATAATAATTTAATTTAATTGAATGGCTGTAAAAATTTTTTGTTATATAATATATAAAAAGTTTTAAATTTCAAACCTTTTGAAGGGATAATATATATAAGGGTGAAGTGCTTTAATGGAAAGGATTGTTTTAAATTTTTAAAAAGAAATGTGTCTTGATTACTCTTATAAAGTAAATGAATTCAAGCTATTCATTAAATCTAAATCCACATGCACGCAATACATACACTCTCAAATTTACTACTTAAAATTCCCATTTTTATAACTTAAAGTGCTCACTTTACAATAAGTTTTTATATGCTCTTAAATTATCATTCTAAATTTAATAGTTTATAATTAGAAATTTATTATAAAACAAAATTAAACATCATATATAATGACACTAGGCGAATTATATAGTAAGTTGGTTATATAGATCTTTTTAATTAGAAGAAATAAATTTTACATTATATAAAGTACAAGGAAATGTAATCTACACGTTTGAAAGCAGTTCAATTGTTTGAATCGTTCAGCATATTGCTCAGGGAAGAAAAAAAATTAAATAAATAAAGGAAAGTTGGAAAAGAGAGGTATTTTAAAATACCTCATTGCTTTTTCCTCTAAAGAAATCTCTCGCTCTCTCTCTTAATCTCAAATGCCGCGTCTCGAACAGGCAGCATTGCGGCTGAGAAAACTCCTCCACGCCAGCAAGCCACCAGGGACGCCAGCGACGAGAGTCTGCAAAAGTATAAGCATAATCAACCTTTCTTTTCAAGATTTAATGAAAAAGAAAAATAATCATTTTATAAGCCATATTCTGCACTAATTTTAAAATTGGGCCCTATAATTTAACATTTTGGAAACTGTTCCCCAATATTTCCCACGTTTGTCAAATTAGTTCATCACATCAGAGACTGTTTGACAACTTATTCTAAAAATAATTTTTTTTATTAAAATAAAAGAATAAAAAATTTGTTTAATAATGTGTTTTTAAAAAGTATTTTAAAAATAAAATAAAATATTATTCTGGAGAACAGAAAAATAGAAACAACTTTCAGTTGTTTTGAAATTATTGTTCTAAAAATAAGAAAAAAATAAAAAAACACCTATTTTTTATTTTTAAAATATATTTTATAAAACACCAATTTTTAAAATAATAAAATAAAAATAATTTTATTAAAATAAAAATAATTTTATTAAAATAAAAATAATTTTAAACGGTCCCAAAATTTTGGACGCCATCCTTCGTTGCGAATTGGGATCCAGAGTTTTTGCTTGAAGAAACGACGGGCCCACTATTGTTTTAGGCCACATGGGCCTAGTGTTGGTTGAGAAAAAGCAATTTGACAGCCATCAAATATGGAAGGATTTTTAGTTCATTATCTTCCCCGTTTAAAATTATAAAACATTTAATTTTTTTAATATTTTAAAATATAAAATAACTTAAAAAAAATAAAATTTTATTAATAATGGTTTTTAATATTATCTTTTTTATTTTATTTTTTAAATATTTTTTTTATCATTGTATATTAAATGAAGAGTAATTTTAAAAGTTTATGTTTTTTTTTAAGAAAATAAAGTTATAAGATATATTTAATACTTTTCTTTGGACGTGTGATTTTGCCTAAGATGAATAGTACAGCTTTCACTTATTGCTGTACTATGTATTTATATACCCCATGATTGATTGATATTTTTATGTATCCTAAGTTGATTTAAATTTGAGAATCAATATGCCCTTGACAACGAAAACTGGAAAGAGTTATAACTCACATGACCTCAATATCTATTTTCTCGTTTAACTCTTGCGAGTTGGAATTCAAGGATGGCTTTCCTTTTCGTTATATATTCTTCAAGAAACTGGTAAGTACATACGCCTTCCCAACTTGCACGAGTATTTCAGTGACAAACAATTCTCAGTTGCATTGAAGACATTTTATAATTTTGCAGCTAGCAATAATACACCACGAGATCTCCATCGAAAATTCAAAATCAGCAATCAGCAATCAACTGAACACTCGCTCAATGAAATTAAAAATTAAAAAAGAAAAGAAAAGAAAAAGAATCAACCCCTGGATTAAGGAAACGAACACGAAGCAGTCATAGCAGTAACTGCAATACTGAGGATAACCCCTCTAAGGCCACTGAGACCCAACACACCGGAAGTGTTATTCGATGTAGTTGAAGAAGGAGAATCGGAAGCCCGGACATTTTTCTCCGGCCTAGTGGGCGCGGGAGCCGGTGCCGCCGTTGGGGGCGCGCCAAAAAGCGCCAAAGGAAGCAGCACCTGATCCACCTGATACACCGCAAGCTGGCTGTCACTATAAATAGTGTTAGCGACAGTTGCGTCGACCACTCCTGTGGTCACGTTCACTTGGTTTCCCGAGGTGGTGACGTTGAGGGGGAACTGACCGTCGCCTCCATTTCCGGCTTGCGTCTGTAAGGGGTTGCTCGCAGTCTGGAATTGGGACATGGTATAGAGAGTGGGGAGGATGTGGAACTGCACGAGCTGGAGCTGTTCTTGGGAATTGATGGAGTTGAGTGTGCCTGATTCTAGGCTTGCGAAGGCATTGTCCGTGGGTGCGAAGATAGTGAGGCCTTGGTTTGAGTTGTTGAGCTGAGCGTTGATTCTGCCCGCCACCTGAGTAGCTTCGAGAAGCTTGATGAAGGTAGTGAACTGACCCGCCTTCTCTAGGACTTGAGTGATGTTGGTGGGGCCTGCTGGTACTGTTTGAGCAGAAATTGTATGGACGAAGAGGAGGAGGAGGAGGAGGATTGCCACACGGGAGAATCGCAAATTTGCCATTGAGATGCAGGTTTTCTGAGAAAGAAAGAACACAAATACGTAGCAAGTGGAGAGGAAGGAGGCATTGTGGTATATATATATATATAATGAAGGTGAATGGAATTTGATTGGTAAAAGTTTGGTGAAAGGTTGCAATGCAAGGTGGCAAGAGGACGTCAGTGTGTTAAAATTTTCTGTGAACCTGAGAGATTAGGGGAAGAATTGCTTCGAGAAGAAGAAAAAACAGGTAGGATCGGCAGATTGATGATGTGGGGCTGAAATGTCAATGAGTGTAGTTGTTTTTGGTTATTGCTTAGACAAATCGAGCCATTCTATATATGTTCATGCTTGCTTTAGTTTCAAGTTTCTCGTGGGCGGGACCGGTGTTGGCTTTGGATCTTGATTTTAGGAACACTTTTCTTCTCTGTTTTATTACTCATGATCATGAACTAACCAACCAACTTGATTTAATTCGGTTTGTTACACTTGCATTTAACTGCAGAACTTCGTTACTTCTTGATATATTCACCAGAGCTCCTGCTGCATGTGTTAGCCCAAATAATCAATGAGATTCAACACTTCAAGGTAGGTTTTTTTGCCTAAAGATGGCCGGTTCATAACTCTTGCGGATATATTAGAAATGCAAGTACTCAATAACATGAATTGGCGTTTTTGACAAAGATCAGCAATGAAGTTTGCTTCGCTATTATAAACATAAACATATACTAGTTTGGAAGAGGGTTTCAAGTTTTAAGCTAGACTTGTCTAAATCGAATCTAAACTGTTGAATAAAAAAATGCTCACTTTTATGAACAGAGAATGCTACCGTGCAAAATTAAAAGGAAATGGAATTTCTAAGCTTCACAAAGTTTCGGACCCGAAAGTATGGTGCTCTCGAAGAGGCAGCCATAACTGGAGAGGGAATCTTCACAAGATCAAAGCTGGACCTGTAAGATTGAGGGTTAAAAGAAGCAGAAAAAAGATACGAGAAGGTTTCAGATTTGAAGGTAGACGTTCTCATTTTCTTCAACAGTGTATGGAATATATGAATATGAACGCTCTTCTGTATAACACATGCAGGGGGAAAATGCGCGCGCGCGCGCGCCTTTTTTTTTTCCTTTTTCCCTCGTTAAGTCTGATTATTTGTCATTACATGGCAATGAAGCCATGTAATTGTTACAATATGTTTGTATAAGCCAGCATCTGCCAACCAGATCACTACTATGTTACGAGGGTATTGTTGAATTTAAAGGCTCTGCTAGTTAACAGAATACTTATCAATGTCATACTCAAAAAATCCGACGTTTAACCAACAAACTTGGGTTTGTTAACTAATAAGCACGTAAACCTTTTTCTATATATAAAGACGAAAAGCAAGTTGAGCTCGCAGGTTAGTCTATTTAACCAATCAAAATTGGCAAGTTGAATTGAAGAAATTAACTCTTTTTAAAAATGGGCAGGGCTAGTCCAACCTACAAAACTAGTGGATTAAAACGGGTTGACTCTCAAGCTAGTATATTAAATTTTTCAATCACAGTATATTTTTTTATAAATCTATAATAAAAATAATATTTTTTAAATTTATAATTTATAACTCTCAAATATGTTCTTTACATTTGAAAGGTAATGTAAATCTTTTTTATATATTGCAAATGAAATTTTTGTTATAATTTGTAAATTGATGATTTATTAATCTTTGTACAAATATTTTGAATACACATTATTTATTAATCTCATAAAATCTATTGATTGAAATCATAAATATGAATTTAATGAGAAAAATAATATGAGTTTATATTTAAATTTTATTTCTTAGTGAGAAATATATGGGTTCATATTATTTGTTAATCTCATTAGATCTACATTTATTTTATTTATTTACAAGTTCTTTAATTGTTAATTTTTTCTGACATATACATTAAATGTATATATTTATATTATATAAATTTTAAATTGTTAAAAGAAAATTAATACATTTTTGCAGGCCAGCTCACGAGTTAATCAGCTAATTAAAAAATAAATTAAATTAAGTTTTTCAAGTCATGTTATTTGACAAGTTGGCTTAACTCATCTCACAAAAATATCAACCCGCATAGACTAGCTTGTTGATTGACCCATTTGCTAATACTATCTATATCCTTTGTCGTTCGTCTCCGCTGATTATTTCCCACATAAAAATGATTGACGTGGCATGATATAGTCCAGAAGATAAGGAAAAAGATAAAACTACTGAGGAATCTTATTCCAAGCCATTGGTCAAGGAGAGTTCTTAAAAATTGAAATAAAACAATTATGGACCAGACGTTCATGCCCAGCACAACTTTATCATTTCATTTTTTTTTAGTGATATTATTTCCTTGATAATGACTACTTTTCTAATATATTATTCTTTCGCTAAAGGGTTTGATTTTATAATAGAAAATTGATATTATATAAAAGTTTGTAATTTTATTTATCATTTTTCGATTTTTTTTCAATGCACCTGCAACCTAACCTCGCCGTCTTCAATTTTAGAATTAGTCCACTATTTGGGTCCAATATTACAGAATTCGTGAGGCCCATAAGCGTAGTGGGCTTGTTATGTGAAATGTCGTGTACCCGTCCAACGTGTTTTTAGTGTTTTATTTTTTTTGGCCCCCTCTTGCATGAGGCACCCGGTCCGTTGACTGGAGGGTGTATATGTCAAATCGTGGACATTTTTGTTTTTTATCAGAAAATTTCAATTTCACTTCGCAGTTCGCAGCGTTTCAATAAGCCGCAAAATCACAGCTACTACTGCAATCTAAAATGATGTAAATCCATTTTTGATCTGGAAGCCATTGGAAGGCGTAGCATATGCACAGTGAAAAACAGGGAAAAGAGCTGCGGAGGAGAAGTCTACAGGCAGGGTTGGGAGAAGCACTCAATTCAAATCAATTCAAGGTTCCGAACCCTAGTGTCATGATCCTATGTTATTGTCCATATCTTAATCGCCACCATGATCAACTCACCCAACGGCATGATATCCCCGTCTTCATCCGCTACTGCCCAATCCCCTGGTCTCAAGACTTATTTCAAGACTCCTGAGGGTCGCTACAAGCTTCAGTACGAGAAGACACACCCTTCCGCCCTCCTTCACTATGCCCATGGCAAAACCGTCACTCAGGTACTCTCAATTTTCTTTTCCTTTATATTTGTAATCCAAATATATATTTGTTAGATATAAAAAGGATGGATGCTTTCACAGCGCCCATTTAGCTGTATCGATGATGATTCTTGTTTTTGTTCCTAGGGTTAGATACAATTATTTCTAAATTCGGTTCATCTGAATTTCTGACATCGAGAGTGGTTTTTTTATTTTAATTTTTATATAAGACAACTTGTGTGGTTTTTTGAAACGTTAATTTGGGTTATAAAAGTCTTTAATTCATTCACTCGGGCAATCAACGAGTAATTTATTCGTATTATTCTCAGTTGCACCTACTTTTTTTAAAATTTTAAGAGCTATTTTTATTGTTTCGTTTTTATGTTCTGGGTTTCTTCCTGAAAGCCCAATTTCCAAAGAAAATGTGTTTCATTTTCAAGCATGTTTGTCTCTCTTCACTGTCTGCAATATTTCATTTATCTTAGCAGCACATTGCTGTTTGATTAATTTATTAGGTAACTCTTGCACATCTCAAGGAGAAGCCAGCTCCTTCAACACCGACTGCCCCACCATCTAGTTTTAGTGCCAGCGGTGGGGTACGGTCAGCGGCTGCCAGATTCCTGGGAGGTGGCAATGGAAGCCGCGCACTTAGTTTTGTTGGAGGGAATGGTAGCAGCAAGAGTATTGGAGTAAACAGTAGGATTGGTTCACTTGGTGCCTCAAGTTCAAGTAGTTTAATGGCTAATTCAAATTTTGATGGCAAAGGGACGTACTTGATCTTCAATGTTGGTGATGCAATTTTTGTTAGTGATTTGAATTCTCAAGACAAGGTATACAGATGATAGACTTAGATTTTTTTCTTTACTCTTCTTTTGTTTTTTTTTTTGGGGGGGGGGATTTTGGATTTGTCATGATATTCGTTTCTGGTTTTGGATGTAGGATCCCATAAAGTCCATTCACTTCAGTAATTCGAATCCTGTGTGCCACGCCTTTGATCAGGAAGCAAAGGATGGACATGATTTGCTTATTGGTTTGAGTACGGGTGATGGTAAATAGTTCAATAAATTGAAAATTTTTTCTTTCTTTATTTTTCTTAATGTCTATTTAGAGGCCTTATGGAGTTATTTCTCGTTTGTGTGTTGTAGTCTACTCAGTGTCATTGAGACAGCAATTACAGGATGTTGGTAAAAAGCTGATAGGAGCTCATCATTACAACAAAGATGGTTCTGTCAATAACAGGCAAGAGTTGATTCATTCTTAGTGCTGACATAAGTGGCTGTCTGGTTTCACGGCCTTGGGTGTATTTTGTTGTATTCACAGGTCTTGGCAACTTATGTTTTTGAGAAGGCTTCTTTATAGATATAGGTTTCTTTTTGTATTTGATGGTTGTTGTATAGATGGTTGTCTTGCTGACCCCTGAATGAGCATGCTCATGACATCCATGAAAGTGGGAGATGTGTCAAGTTTTACAGCAATAAATGACATTTTCTCCCAAGTTCCTATGTTTCGTGCCTCCACTCCATGAGCTTATGACTTTTAGAGGAAAACTTTGTTTCTTGTTATACTCTATTGTAAAAGTTATCAGTAAATTAAAATAGAAACTCCACTGCACTTGCTCATTAATAATCCATAATACTGCAAATTGGGCTCTCAACGCAAGGAATTCCATTAAGGTGCTGTGTTAGCTGTGTTAAACAGGGAATCATAAATCTGCTCTAAAGGAATTTTAACCCCCATTAGAATGAAGAGGATCAATTTTATTGTACTTACTTCTTTTAGTGTTTGTCTGCAGGTTGTCTTTTGGTACTAATTTCTGTCTCCTGCATTATGTGCATGTTTCTCTTGAATAAAATTTAGTCATTGCAAAAATGCAGTTTGTTTGTGTACAGGTGGTTTGTTTTCACATGCATACACGCATGCAAGCATGCACTCATACCGGCTAACGTATGTGAATGATGTGTTATAGTCAAATCAATGATCTTAATTATTGTTGTTGAATTTTAGACAACTTAGAAGCAATTTCCCTAAATTATTAGCTTTATCAAGATTTGTCTGTTGTCTTAGTCATCTTAAAAGAACTTCCATACATAATAGAATATTGTGTTAGGCGCTGTCTGCAATCTTATTTGATTAATATCCATTGCTTTGGACAGTCGTTGTACTAGTATTGCATGGATTCCTGGAGGTGATGGTGCTTTTGTTGTTGCTCACGCTGATGGGAATTTGTATGTATATGAAAAGGCAAGCCTCATTTATAACGAGAGATGTGTTTATAAGGTTCTTATATAATGAGGATTTTTACAGTAATTTGGTCATATGTTAGCTTTCCTCCCATTTCAGAACAAAGATGGTGCTGGAGATTCTTCCTTCCCAGTTATTAAAGATCTTGCACAATTTTCTGTTTCTCATGCACGTTACAGTAAGGTATTGAGTTTGATGTCTGAGTAAAATCTAAGCAAAGTATGGATAGGATAACGGCAGCTCTAAATTTTTCATTTATGAAGTTATTGTATCCATCAAAATCTATTGCTATTCTGTAATGGTTATCCACTGGTAAGTGTTTGGATCAGAACCATATACGTTTCTGTTCATGATGTGCTCTTTTGACACGTGAGTTACAGTTCAAACAAAGGAAAGATGAAAACATACAACCTTTTTTTTTTTTTGGTCAAAAGAAACATACGACTTTAATTTTAGTGAACTTTCAGTTTTTGCAATATGTCATTCAGATGTTATGGGATTTTTGCATGTCATGATCTTCACCCTTCTTTGTGGCATGGCTTTCATCAGCAAACTCCCAATTCCCATAAATTTTACGAGTAGCTTAAGAATGTGTCAGCTTAAATTTATCCTCACCTCTGGATTATTCTGTGCAGAGTAATCCATTTGCCAGATGGCACATATGCCAGGGCTCGATTAACAGTATTTCTTTCTCAAATGATGGAGCATACTTAGCTACTGTTGGAAGAGATGGTATATTGATTAAATTTATTCATTTAAACACTATCAGCACTGTGGTGGTTCTGTGCCTTTCTAGGTTTTCTTCCAAAAGCACCTTGTTGAGCTCATCTGGCTTACTGCATTCAGGCTATTTGCGAGTGTTTGATTTCCCTAAGGAACAACTTGTATGTGGTGGTAAAAGTTATTATGGTGCTCTGTTATGCTGTGCTTGGAGGTGAGACATGTTTGATCCAAGTCATTTGTAAGAGTGGACAGCCATTGTTGGATTCATTTCCATCTTTGGTTTTTGTATTGCACTAGAATTTATTAAATTATTTTTCTCACACTTTAGAGCGCCCACATTTTTATTTTTGGCTTCACAAAATGAGATTACAAAAACATAATCAAAATCTTCTTAACAGCATGGATGCAAAATATATTTTGACTGGAGGAGAAGATGATCTAGTGCAAGTTTGGAGCATGGAGGATCGCAAGGTCGTGGCATGGGGTGAGGGGCACAACTCATGGGTAAGTCCTTTTGGTAATTTGCAGCAAGCATTATATATTTTCAATTATCTCTGAATTAAGACGTGGCATTTGCTATTATAGGTCAGCGGAGTGGCTTTTGATTCATATTGGACATCACCAAATTCAAATGACAATACTGAAACTGTTATGTATCGTTTTGGATCTGTTGGTCAGGTACTAAGGTGTTTTGTAAAAAAATGATGTGTCCTCCATAGTTTTGGCAGTTTTAAGTTCCAAGAACTTGATTTTCACATGAATTTTTGTTTTCATTCCGCAATTTGTTTTATTGTTTTGAAAATAAGTTCTCCCTATTATGATAAAGTTTGCTGATATTCAAAGGCCTTTCACTTTTAAATGTAGCAATATCTTATGTGAGAAAATTAAAGTTCATAAGCAAACATAAATAAATGAGGAAGGCTTTTAGCAGATTTCGGATTCCATATGATTGTTAGGCAATTCTAATTACCTGGAGGCTAGGCCCTTTGACATGAAAGCTTGTTTATGTAGATTGTATTGCAGAATAATTGGTGAGAACAGTTTGTTATTTGTGAAATTGATTTTAGTTAACAATCAACTTGCTGAATTATCACGCCAACCTTGAGAGGGAACGGTCTAAAATTTGTCTTCATGAAGAAGGATGGATCGTGAATTTCTAATAAAGTATGTCAAATGGCTTTGCCTATAACTTAAGTTTTAATGAAAGAGATGTGTCACAAGTAGTACAGTGATGCTGTCAGAATTGTGAAAATGGCCTTTCATATGTGTGATCGCTTGTACATTTGTTACTTTATTGATTGATTGCTGAAATTGCCAACTTGTTTCTTTGCATTTTTTGCATCATTGAAACTCCTATACTGCTCAGTTGCTGGAGCTAAGATATTTTATTGGTCAGGATACGCAATTGCTTCTATGGGACCTGGAAATGGATGAGATTGTGGTACCATTGCGGCGGCCACCTGGTGGATCCCCCACTTACAGCGCTGGGAGCCAGTCAGCTCATTGGGACAGTGTTGTCCCATTGGGTACGCTGCAACCTGCTCCAAGCATGCGGGATGTTCCAAAAATCTCACCTCTGGTTGCTCATCGTGCACACACCGAACCCCTCTCGGGCTTGATATTTACCCAGGAATCTGTACTCACTGCTTGTCGAGAAGGACACATTAAAATCTGGACGAGACCTGGGATAGCTGAGAGCCAACCAAGCAGCTCTGAAACCTTGTTAGCTGCCAGCTTGAGGGAGAAACCACTGCTTCCAAGCAAGGTTAGCAATACTAGTTACAAACAATGACAGACTATATCCTATCAATCTAAAGGAAATTTGATCCCTGTTTTTTTTAATATTTTTTACTTGGTTGGTTATCCTTTTATCCGGTTGGTTTCCTAGTCTTAACGTGATTTTCTCATGAGATGAACCAACTGGTCCTACTGTATATTCAAGGATGAGCATGGCCTGCCATCGATGGCAAAGAAAGGATGAGAGAATTCTCTATCACTTCCATCTGTAATTAGAAAGCGGCTGTTGTCAGAGTAGATCTAATAATCGGAACAATGCGAAATATTCCATAATTTATCCCTGCTGTAAAGTGCATTGGGGCCATAATTTATACTGCGGGCTCTTAGGCGTCACTTTTTTCTTTTTATTCTTTGCGGAATTGTGGCAATTTGGAGGACATGCGAAAAGGAACTTCTAAATCTCTATTGGGGGCTTTTGATTTTGGTATGTAAACCCAAGTTCCATGCAGTAGTAGTTCGTTGGCTGGAACGGCCCCTTGGCCACTTCCTACGATGAGCTTGCTTTTTTAGGTAGGAAGAGGGAATGATAGTGGAAGTTTGTCAGCAATTAATAAATAAAATGATGAAATCAGGAGCATTCCTGGGAGTGGGAAAGCCAATAGGCGAAGACGAGGGTGGAGTGGTCCATCATTTCCATGTGAAGCGTAGTGACTAGCACGAGTGCACGCCAATATGTCAATGGCAGCAACAAATGGCATGATTGTACTGCTGACCAGCGCAGTTTTTATGACTTTGTTTTTTTTTTAATAGAAAAAAAAGGTAAAACATGCCCGGCCATGTGATGTGCAATTTATTCCGTGCAGTAAATATTAGAATTTTGCAATATCGCAAAACACAGTTTAAAATAGATCACTTCACCTGAGACCTGCACGTTTGGACGGATATGTTTGCCTTGCTGATAAATGTGGGTTTGGTTTGACGGGGTTTTAGCTTGCTGGTTTTGGGATTTTGTATGTTATCGTGTTGTAGTTTTTTCCTTTTTGGGCTGTTGCCCGCTCATGTTCCCAAAAAAAGAAAAGTTTAAAGTAGCGTGTCATAAATGATGCGAAGACCTTCTGAAGTGTCGTATTTTTATCATGTGGTTGTGTGTGTACTCTGCGCGCGCGCGCAGATGTAGTGTCAATGTTTTTAAATTCAGACACTTATCGGATATGGTGGTGGTAACACTACCTCGCATTATTTGATGAACGAGGCTAATAAAATATGGGAACGACAGCTTGAGCGCATAATGGTGCAGTCAATGAGCTCAATCATGTCATCGTGGTGTAGTTAATGATCTACGATCCCATTCATCTATTTAATACTACTTCCCCCATTTATATTTAATTGGCTTAATTTGAATTTCAAGTATAATTATTGTATGTTTTAAATGATATTCATGTTAGATGGAAGACATTAAATAGATGTAATTAAGAATTAAAATAGAATGACATTGCTGACAAAAAAAAAAAAAGCAAGACCTTAAAGGGGACGATGAAAGTGAAAAGAATTTTTTTTTTTTTTTGCTTAGCATTGTAAATTTTGCTCTCTTTGATTTGTATTCTTTTGTGTCATATTTAAAAGTTACTTTTAATATTTTCATACACTAAAAAAATTTTTAAACATCACTTACTCTATGATGGGAAGAAAAAAGAAAAAAAATAATTAAAGATATTACAAAGATATTATAAATTTGAGTATTAAAGATATTTTGCTCTCATTAATTACACATGTTTTGTTTTAATTTAAATTATTGTTATATTTTAATATTTATTATTATCTTTTGATCTATTGTTATTTTTTATTTAATTTTAAAATTTTAAGGATTTCATGGATTTAGTTATAGGGTTGGGTTGAGGCCTACCTCAACTTATTTAATTCGTAAGCATATTTAATTGAATAAGAATTACTGTTATTTTAATTTTTTTTAAGTTTTCCTCTTTTATTTAATCTCTTGATTGAATTCTTTCTCTTTTTTTTAATATTCTCTTTCTCCTCTCCTCCTTCCCTGTTCTGCATCAATTAAATGATGGGAAGAAAAAAGAAAAAGAAATAATTAAAGATATCACAAAGATATTGTAAATTTGAATATTGAAAATATTTTGCTCTCATATTAATCATGCATATTTTATTTTAATTTGAATTATTGTTATCTTTTAACATTTATTATCACCTTTTTATTTAATTTTAGAATTTTTAAATTTTCATGCATTTATTTTTAGGGTTAGGTTGAGGCCTATAAATAGCACCTCAACTCATTTAATTTATACGCACATTTGATTGAATAAAAATTATTGTTAGCTTGCCTTTTCTTTAAGTTTTCTCTTCTCTTTGTTTTCTTTACTAATTCCTTTCTTTCTTTTCTATATTCTCTCCCCTATTTTTCTTCCCTGTTTTACATTAATTGGTATTAGAGTTAAGGTTATCACACCACTTTTATTACCCAACTCACTCTAAAATACCTTCTATGTGCCAAGAATCATCTTACGAAAATATTTTGGGAGATAAATTCATAACTTAAGGCTTCTTAAGTTACTTGATAAGACTCTTCGATCCTAAATTTTAGGTTCTTTGCTACTTGTCTCTTTTTTTTATTCATTTTTTTATTATTCTTGTTTGTTTTCACTTTCCTTCACTTTAAGCCATTTACCATATTTATTTCTTTTTCTCTTATTTCATTATGTTTCTTTCCTTTATTTAATTATAATTTCATTTTTACTTTCCTTCGTTCACTCATTTGATTTTTCCTTTGATTCAACATAGAAAAAAAATTCACCTTATAAATAATTTGGCCTTATATTTGGATCAAAATTATCCTAAACTAGTCGAAGTTTCTATTGATTTTCTGAGGGGTTTTCAAGCCCTCAGAGGTCACTATGAAGACTTTACTCAAGTTGTTACTTATTTAACCTATTTGATGCTGGGAAACTTTTGAGTTCTCAGAGTGTTAAGATTTGTTGAATAAGATTTCACATTTTAACTTGAGAACCTTTTTTTCAAATAGATATTTGAGCCTCCATATCTCTCTCTGTGTGTGTGAGAGAGAGAGAGAGAGAGAGAGAGACCTTCTATTACCTAAAAAAAAACCACATTCAATTTTAATGTTGTGGCCTTATTTAATTACCAATATGATTATATTGATCATTATCAATATGATTATATTGATTGTGATTGATATAATTATCATTGTCAATATGATTATGCACTACTATGTTTGTGTTAATCATCATCAATGTCACTATCAGTATGATTTGGTTGATCAATCAAACTTAGATTTCATATGTTTATGCCTTGAATTTGTGAGGGATGAAATTGATGAACTCTAAAGCTCCGTTTGATCTATGTTTTCACATTAAAAGAAGGGCATTACTATCAAGTTGAGAAGGAAAAAGTCATATCAAAAGAAAAAACTCCTAATCTTCTTGATAGTATCTTAAAACATTATAAAGACTCTAATATTTTGACTTCTAAAGGAGATAATATGCCTAACCAAGACTATACACTGTGCTGAGAGTAATATCACTGTTGATTTTGAGATTGAATCATGTGACGACATAAAAATTAAAGAAGTCTAATTGAATTATATTGAAGCTTTTGCTCTTGCCCAAGATATAAGCATTGTTGAGACTTAAGAGTCAACTTTTTATCAAGAAGGAGATTGTGGAAGCAAATTTTACACATGGTAGCTGAGAATTTTGAGACTATTGATGGTATCAAATTTCAACCAGCTTATGCTCTGCCTAATTCATCTACTATGCTTTCTAGTGTTGATGTTATTGTAAATATGTAAGCACAGTGTTCTTGAACCATATGGTTCCCTTCAATATTATCTTATTCATTAGAAAGGATTTTCAAATTTGTATGTTATGCTTTTACATGCTTAGATTGTTTGCTATTCATTTGATGTCATTTGTTGGTATCTAATTTGCTAGAAAAGGTTTTTAAATAGAGACACAACTTGAAATCTCTCAATCTTATTGTACTTCCAGAGCATATCCACAATTTTACTCTCTGGATGAAATTTCTTCAAGCAGAGAAGAAATGATGGGAAGAAAAAGAAATAGAATTAATTAAAGTATTAAAGATTTGACAAGATTGAAAGATTGAAGATATTTTGTTGGGATATTTTATTAATTAGGAATATTTTGTTTTAATTGTCGTAATATTTAAATTATTATTATCTTTTCATTTAATTATAAGATTTTAAGAATTTTTTGCTTTTAATTTTAGTGTTAAGGTAGAAGCCTATAAATAGCATCTTAACTCATTTGTTTTGTAGATACACATTTGATTGAATAAGAATTATTGTTATTTTGCCTTTCCTTTGAATTTTCTTTTTTACCTATTCCCTCTATCGATCCCTTTTTCTTTTTTTTATATTCTTTCCCCCCTTTTCCTTCCTCATTTTATATCACTCTATCTAAAAATTTAATAAGTTTTTAAATTTATTCCTTGAATATATGTTCTTTAAAATAAAACAAACTAGTATTTAATAAATTTTTTAATATTTAATAAAGATAAAAGATAAAATAAATATAATAATTATTGAGAAGTTTTATAAATAGAATTAAAATAAAAAAGTATAAATTAATCTTATATAGTGAGACTTTTATTTATTCCATGTGCAATAAAGCACCAAAGCCACAACTTTATTTTTTGGAAAAGGGAAATATATTCGAACGCACGTTACCATGGTTTATTTAACAGCAAACAGGGCGTCTCCCCCAAGAATGCAACATGGACTAGTTTATGAGAATGCGCCCATTATTTCGGGCCAAAAAGACCCTCTTTTAATAAACATTGCAACTGGGGCTTGGGGCTGCCACTCACACTCACGCCCTTCCCAAAACTAACACGTGTGTCGTCCCTTCTGGCTTCGGCCACGCCAGCCTCGCCTGTCCCCACCAACTCACCCGCTCCATTTATTCAAGGACAACGTCCACTCTCCTGCATTCATTAAAACCAATTATTTTTGTTTGTAAAAAGTTTAAAACGAGCCCAGGATTTGATCGACATATAGCGCTGCTACTCTCACTCACGTTCATTGTCGCTCATTGTCCCTAATTCTCCATATCTTAACTGAACGCGTCTCCTCCTCCTCATCGGATCACGTTCTTTCACTATCATTCTACCATTTATTGAACCCAAAGTTTGCGGGATATGAGTTCATCTCCTAGGTTCCGTGTGGGAATATAGTGTTCCTAGCATGGGTGAGAGCTGGTACCACCAGGTTTGTGCTCGCTTAATCTACCTGTTTTATTTTGGCGTTCATTTCCTCACCCGTTTCGGTTATCCAGATTATCTCGCTTCTGACGAGCTACTCAGTTTGAAACTCTCATGGATACAAAGGCCGCTGGATTCCAGACACTAGGCGAGTCTGTAGTGAGGCGTGCCCTTTTTCGCACGCTTGTGCTTGCCTCTGCTATATCCATCGTTTCTTTGCTCCGCGTCATGCCCACCTTCGACTTGGGAGCACTGTCTCCCATCACCTACGATGACTGCATGACGGATTCAGATTCGGATTCTACCGCTGTCACTCCCGGCTCTTATTTGTTCCAGGTTCGGATTCTGAACACCTTCTGGGGTTCATTCGAATCTTTAAATTGCAAACAAGATGTCAATTTGACTGTGAACGTGGTCACTGAGCTGATGGGTAAACGGTTTTTGGACCGTGGTGCCAAAAGTCTCTGTATTGGAGATGCATCCCCAATGGCCGTCCCGGCGATGCAGCGGCTGGGATTCTCCAGTGTCATTGGTGTCCATAAACCACGCCCATTTTCTCTCAAACCGAAGAAAATCGTGTACGAGCTTAACTACCAGGACCGTTCATTCGACTTCGTCTTCTCCAAGGACCTAGATAAGATTTCGGTTCCTGGTCTACTTGTGCTGGAGGTTGAGCGCATCCTTAAGCCCGGTGGAATCGGAGCCCTCCTTGTGGGTGCTGATGCTTCAAACCCAAATGACTTGATCAAGTCCGTTAGTCCAGTGTCTTCGTTACTGAGATCTTCCAGCATTGTGCATGTCGAATATATCAATCAACTTAGTCTGGTCGTTTTCAAGAAAAGATCCGAAACCAGTGTCTTCTACCAGAATCCCCTTCCAGCTGATTGTCCCAGTCTTACCTTTACCAAGCCTCTCATAAAGCTGATGGAACCGCTTGTGGAGGAAAGACCTCCGAAGTATGCCAAAGGGATGTGGTATTTACCCAAGTTTGTAGACTTTTCTAGTAAGAAGCGGCTAGTGTACATTGATGTCGGAGTTGGTGAGCTTCTGAACAACGCCAATATCAGTGATTGGTTCCTTCCATCTTACCCCATCGATAAGAGAGCTTTCAGAGTCTATTTTGTTCACTACAACACTTCCATCCTGCAATCCCACGTGAAACAACCCAGCATCACATTTGTTTCTCATCCAGGACTGGATGGAAAGCTTAGTTCAGTCGACCTGGATCCATTTGTAGGAGAAGAGGAGTTTGATTTCCTTGCGTGGTTCAAAGAAACCGTGCAAGATGCGGATTTTGTGGTCCTGAAGATGAATGCTGGAGAATTGGAGATGAAGCTGCTGGCAGATATATTTGAAAGCGGAGCTATATGTTTGGTGGATGAGCTGTTCCTGGGCTGCCCAGACGTATTAGATGGTAAAAGTGTGAAGACGAAGGAAAGCTGTATGAACATCTACAAGGGCCTTAGAAGCAACGGTGTCTATGTCCATCAATGGTTTGTTGATCAGTAGGAAGTCTGCATCCGTGCATGGATTCCTGCGTTTGATGTGTTTTCGTACTAAAGTCCAACTGCTGTGTTGTGTTGCAGTTGAGGTTGTCATTTGTGAAGTGGAAGGAGGTTGGTATGAACGCCCAGATCAGCGTCGGGCGCTTAAAATCAAACCAAACCACTATCATTCTCTTTCGGTAATGAAATCAGCGTGCATCTGTGTTTTTCTTTCATGGGGGTGGGATGGTAATGTGTTAAGCACCAGTTAAAGTAACAACTTTCATCGTTCATGAAAACCATCAAATATCATCAACGACATGTTAAGGTGGGGAAAACACTCAAAACAGAGAGAGAAGAGAATCAACTTCTATAGCAGAAGAGGAATCATTTTCCGTTACTGCTGGGAATGGCTTGGATTGGTGTGAGCCACCATATATCCCCTGGATCATGTGAATTCGATAAATGGGGTGATCCTTATCATACAAATATGCTGTATAAAAGATACACAAGCAAGGCTAATTTTGTTGTGCTACCAGAAAGACGAACCATAGCCGCTCTTTCCTGCTTTGATTGTTGTTTTTGCTTGAACTATGCATGGCGTTTTGGTTTAAAATGGGGGTCATAATTACATATATGCACAGTTGATAATCCCAGCATTAATCCACTATGAATTCGAGCTCACTCCGCTTTTACCTTTCCCTTGGCAGATGAATTTCATCGTATTGAGTTCAAAATTCTCAATGGCCCTTTTTACTCAGTCCGTGTCCGTCCTTCCGACTTGTAAATTCCAAATCAGCACCCGGTAAACAACATAAGAGAGATCGATTCTGATGGGGTGATTACGTGTATGCTGGTATTATCTTAATCACATTTCGCTCTTTGTTTGTCAAACAGATCATAAGGAGCTCCCTAACTTAAGTAATTGGTACCTTCTAAACAGCATGACCAAATCACTACACGCAGACGCAGACGCACACGACCAGTTAGCAAGTTGTTTTTATATGATACTCTTTGGAAAAACATTTAGCTGGCAAGCAAGAAAACAGAAGATGATTACTATCACTTTTAACCTCTCTTTTGATGTCCTTTACTAGTACCAAGTACTAACCAAAGACATCATCAAATCCATGGCCTGACATGTCCAGCTTCTGTTTAAACCAGACAAAATATCTGACGTCGCCCATAATCCATGCCTGTTAAAATGTCACTAGAATGCATGAAAGCGGTTGATAAATGATGATCAGAGATTTCAAATTTGCAAACAGTCCACCACCACCTCAACAATAAGGTTAGTTATTTGTAAATGGCAAACCTGTCGGCAGGAGCATAACAAATTATTGATTATCTGAGAGGGATGACTAAACCATCATCCTATAAACGCTAGAAGACAAACAAGTTTAAAAACAAGTCACATGAAGAAATAACACGTTTAAGTATAATTTTTTCCCAAGGCGGTTCAACCCACTTTGGAGTAACGCAGACCAGAATATATTGACTTGTATAGATGAGGCGTAATAAGCCAGCCATTTGTCTTTGTCAAACAGCTTACCATACATGATCTCCATTTCCATAATTGAAATTCAGGAAAGGTAAGGGAAAGAAAATTATGAGAATAGAAGTATCAAGTATAATGGTTGGGCTGTACAGGGTCAGGAAGCCTGAAGCATCAACACTGTATCTTCATAACGTCATCATTCCTCGGGTTGGCTATCATAATGGCCCTTTATCTCCAAAAGCCTCTCAACTGGCTGTCTGCAAATTGGGCATCTATTTGTCTGAAACCTCAAAACCTTTGCACACCCACTACACATGCACTGCAACAAGCAAAGGAATGCAGCCAAAGCATATCAAGATGAACTCAAGGACTGAGACGTATGATCATCAACATCAGAGAGAGACTAATTTAAGGCAAATCCTAATGATTCAATTTGGCTGAAATAAATATTTGATGAAAATTAATATGTGCTGTACAATCAGTATCTTAACAGCATCTATTCATACATGTTAAATAAGAAATGTAAGCTGCAAGTACCATGTGTCGGCAGGGAAGAACAGTTGTGTCTCGTGGCTCTGAGAGGCAGATGACACACTCCTTTCCAGAATCATTTTCGTCCAAGTCACTCTCCACTGAATTTCCAATACCATATATCTCTTGCAGTTCATACCTCATTTCATTTATCCATAGGATCTGCTTAACTACTTTTACCCGGAATTCTCCTTTCTCCTTCTCAAACGCTGCTAGAGTTATCTGAGAGTTTCTGCTATCAGATGCTAAGTTTTCATTCGATTCATCTTGTTTACCATAGGATGCTTCTGCCTTCACTGCTAGAGGGAACACATCTACTGCACCCACTTCTGATAATTCTGACTCCTCAAATATTGAAAAGTCAATACCAGTTCCAGTTGGCTGCCTAAACTGCTGGCCAAGACCTTGCTGGAAACTTACAGTTACAGGGGCTAAAATATTTTGCTTCGTTGGTGTAAGGATGCAGCTTTCATCTTCTTTACCAAAGAAAAGGATGGTAATGCTGTTATGGAGGTAACAAGAAACAACACCATTAGAACAGGTAAATGAAGAACAATACTAAACAATCCTCATAGTCATCATTATTATGACATCATGATAAATTCTCACAGAAATTCAAATTTAGCATTTACCAGCACTAACATTTTAAATTCGTTACTGAACATACATTAAGTCTTCCTAATTATGTATAGTCAAATATTCAAATAACAGGTATTAATCACAATTTTATTTTCTCATACAACTCTGCCAAAAAAAATTACTAAAACATGCATAAAGCCAACTTTTAAAAGTTATACCAGTGATTATTACCCCTTTTGGGAAAAGGGAAAAAAGCATTTTGCAAAAAACACGGGAAATTCCAACTAAATGCAACTGGATCTAGATGTCTTTTTGATGTATCGACAGATTGATATGTTGAAGATATGCATAAAGAAATCAGCATTTATAAGTTAAGTTTGTTATCAGATGACATGATTGGCCAAACTAACAATCCGCAACAGATCTTCAGTTCTTCACTTTGGTCCTCACATGGACCACCTATATTGTCGAAGAATTTTATGTGTTGGTAGGATAAAGCTTGTTGTCGTTATTGTTGTTGAGCATTGAGATGACTATCTGTTAATCAGAAAACTTAAGATAATCAGACAAAAATTAAAATGAGCTACCGAAGTTTACACTTTTTAGTCCAACAACCTCCGTGTTCGTTAAAATTTTACATCTTGTGCTAGTTATCTGTTCATGTTATGTAATCAACTATTAAAATTTAAAACTGTGATCATGCTGATATTTGCTTGTTGCCATTGCTTGCACTCTTTATGCTAGCCGGTCACAATTTACGCTGGCCAGTAGCCCTTGCTATTGTGTGTTAGTAACTTGTAATGAAAAATTGTAACAACAGTTTAACAGCCAAGTTACCATCAAATTTTAATAGCTGATAACATAACATAGCATGAACAGATAGCAGGTACGACAAAATGTACAATTAGTGGATTGCCGATTTGCTTTTGTAGTTTTCAAATTGCAAACGGAATATCGAACGATCTTAAAGTAGCAAGAGCTCACAAAAGAATGAAGGAAGAATGGTAATTCGCAACCCGAAAGCAAACAGTGATCTTTCATCCAACACGATTACGAAGGCATATAATTCACAGACACAGCGCCGATTTTCTTTACAGGCATCCTCTTCACGTGATCCAATAGATAACCCGAACACAGATTTTCTTTACTCAGCTAAAAATGGAGAAATAAAAGTTACCTCCCATCTACGGTGGCATCAAATGTGAAAGCAACAAGGGACCGCCCAGGATTTTCCTCATCAGGTTCAACCCTTAGAGTACCCTTCTTGACATTAACATCGTTCCTTATGGTAACCGCCTTCTGATGCTCTACATATGGTGCGGGTGGAGGCGCAGCAGGCCCGCAATGGTAACTTACACCCGTCCGTGATGGGTCCGTTTGTGGATGAGGCCCCGCTCGATGGTGGTGATCGAGAGGAGCCGGCAACGGCGCCGGCATAGCCTGATGGGGAGCGGAATAGTGACCTGGGTACTGGAAATACGGGGAAGGGTTCGGGTATTGCGATGTGTGAGGTGTAGATGCTGGATGCACAGACCGACTGGACGCGATTTCTGGCTGCGTCCTGAACGGTGGCGGCGACGTCGGCGGCGGATGCCTCCGTCTACTATTGCTTCTCCGACGGCCGTTAGCGCCGCTACTTCCTATGTTACCCATGGAGTGAGAGGCTTCGACAAAATTGCGAGGAAAGAAGAAAAATATCCAGAAGCTTGAATAAAATAGTGTTTCTGTCTGGTTTTCCTCCAGGGACAGAAAAATCCAGAAGTTCCGGATGTTCCGATTGTAAAAACACGCAGAATTTGTCTCCTTTTTACCACTTTGCACCGCAGGGAAAAATTCAACCTTGGAAGTGTTTACAAGAAGAAAAACCCAGCATACGCCACCTGAAGAAGAAGGGAAACAAATCCGAGATTAGGCGCATGTAAAGATTCAGGGCTTGTCATGAAGGAGGTACAGGGTCGCTATGAAATCCCCCGGGCCAAGAAGGACGAGACTGAAGGAAACATGAACGCGAGCCAATGTGCAGAGCATTGATAGAAAGGCACCGCCAAATAGAAAAAGGAAGACGGAATCTTTCGGTAGGTTTGGGTGGCGAGCATAATGGGATTGCGTAAACCTCCACCGAGGAACACCATCGATGAGGGACGGCAAGGTGGTCAAAAGTGACTCCCTTTAGTTTTTTTTTTTTAATAATTAATTTCTTTTCCACTTTATCTAATCGCAGTATGAGAATGAACAATGGCTCCTAAATCCGTATAACTAAGCTACGTATAAACGATGCTGCAAACTCTGGTTACGTAGTACCGTGAAATTTGTCAAATTAAAGTAAAACCAGCCAGTGGTGAGCGAAATTGCCTGACACCGTTGGGGTGTGCGTGTGTGTGAACAGTGAACATGGCCTTCCACTTGCGGGCACGCAGCAGGCATCTCGTGATTTGATAGCGATGGTGTGAGTTGGTGGCGCTCATGCCCGAACTCCGATATGTGCAAGGTTCATTAGACTCATGCTCCATGCCTTAATATACTCCCTCCCGATCACAAGAAAAATCATTTAAAATCTTAAATTTTTAAAAATACACACATATTTTTATTTATGTTCTTGTTAAATATTTTATATAAAAATTTTAATGATAATAATTAAAATTTTAACACATGATTTTTTTAAATGAGTAATAAATAAAATAGAAGTATAATTTAAAAATAAATATAAAAATTATTGAATACATTAAATTTTAAATTATTTAAAATTTTTTAAAAAAATCTTATATTATAATTTAGAGGGCCTTAACACTTCTCCAGCCGAGACGACAATTTTATCAGCTCCAAACTCATTTCCCTTTTCTACGCTACAGTACTGGCTTCACATTTTTTCATGACTTGGATCTTGGGTTCGCATGCTTATGAATTCATCCCTCTTTATTCGTGGACTTTCAAATATTTTCACCCCTTGTCAGCTTTTCCAATATCACATGACACTCCTCCCTTTTTTCTTTGTATTCTCAACAACTATTTGTCTCTCCATCTTGATTTCGCATGTTCTTTATGATCTACATTGTTTCCCTACCCATTCCCATCAGTTTCTCTTTATATACACGCTTCCTCAAATTTATTGAGTTTGGGAGATGACAGGCCTTCATTTCTTTATCACTCTCAGGCTCCCATGGCTGGAAACATGGAGCACATATTCAAAAAAGGAAGGCAACAAAGGATTGGGACTGAATGTCATGAAGAACAGGGCCAAAAATCATAGATCCTATGGGCTGCATCTAGCTGGGTTATGGACTTCCAGAGCAGACCTATTTCACGTTCCCAAGCAAAGCTTGAAAGGATGTCTTCCCACTACAATGACTTATCACTGCCTATTCTTCCTTGCCAGCGTCGTCCTAACTCTAATCTTCATTCCTTATAAGCGACTCCCTCTCTTCCCCCGCCATCTCTCCCACAAGCTGTCTCCATTTTTCACATAATGCTTCAATGTTAAAATTAGATACGTATATGCAATAGGATGCTTTTGTCTCATTTTTAGAAACATTGAGCTTTTGAAAATGGGCAAGATTGTGGAGGTTGAACTGGTGATTTATCCTCTTCTTCACATTTTTATTGACCGCCAAAATCAGAAGCCAGATTTTTCAACCTCGAAATCATTTGTTGTTATAATCTTTTTTTTTTTGGCCAACTTTGTCGTTATAATCATAAAATAGTAAAACTGAAATTTTATTATTATTTGCTTACTTACTGTCTGTTATACTTTATTTTGATATTGAAATGCAGAAGAGGATAAGAAAAAAGGAAAGAAGGGTGGAGAAGAAAGAGCAAGATGGTGTTATCAAAAAAAAAGGGGGGGGGGGGGGAAGATGTAGTTTAACAGAATGGACGGGAAAATCGAAGAAGATAAGGGGTCATATTCTTATATGCGAGACAAGAATAGTTTTTCTTTGATCTTTTCCTCTTCAATCTTCATTGCCATCCTTCATCTCTGGTAACAGGAAAAAGCAACAAAAGCTGAAATTAGGGGAGAGATAAAAGGGAAGCCTTGGAAGTGAAGCAGCGCGCTTCCATTTGCTGATTTTAAATTAATTGTTAATTAATTCTTTAGGAAAATCTGTATTTCTATCTCAAATGCTTTTGGAAAATTTGTTTTTTTATTATCCAAAATGATTTCCCGTTATGGAATTTCGTGTGTGAAGAGAGAGAAACATCTACAACTAAAAATATGAATATTATGATACGATGAATATTTTTTTAAAATAAAAATTTTAGAATGATTTTAAATATCAATTATTTAATATTTTAAATTATGTATAGGGATATGTTTGTTAATATACTATCTTTGTGCTGTGTATTTGTGCTTGCTTTTTCAAGTCATTTAACACTTTTTGTTTATGTATATTGTATTTTTTATTTTTTAATTTATTTATTTGTGTCTATTGCTTTGAAATTGAAGAATATTTATCAAAACAGGATTTTTTTTTTTTTCGGTTGTTCTTCGGATAGGTAAGTTTTGTTTTAAAAGGATGAGATAAAATATTGAAGTGTGTCACACAGTATATTGCAGGTATTGCATAATTATCCAAGAGGAAAGTACTTTCTTATTGGCCTGGTGCTCCAAATTCAATCAGTTATTCGTTTGATTGTGCAAGCAGATTAATCGTTCCTTTGCCATTAATTATTCCTTTGCCTTGAATTTATCTCTTGGGATGTATTTTAAGTCTTTAGTTCATCTATATCAAACTACAATATTCATTCAGCCAGCATGCACTATTTTTGTCCTTTTCTAAAGTAGACTTTTTTTTAGGGACAATCGTTGGGGTTGAGCATTAAGTTGGTTTGGTTCTAATTTTTTTAAAACTGATTGATCAAATTATATAAAAAATTTAGATCAAATCAAATTGAAATACATAACTGAACCAAATTTTAATGGTTCGATTCGATCAGTTTATTCAATTCATGAGCTTTGATTTAAATTTATGAAGTCTAATCATTCATACATTCTTTTATCCAATTTTTTTCCCTTAATATTGAAGGCTCACAAAAAAATAGCAATCTTATACCATAATTTATGAGAAAATTAATAAGACTTAGTACTATTGCACTAAAAACTAAATTATAAAAATAAAAAATTAAAATATCACATTAAACAAAAAAAATACTTCTACTGCAAGTAGTAGAAAGATGTTTCTTACTCACCTAAATGAAAATTTATTTACATTTTCAAAAATATGGATAATTCAATTGATTCGGTTTATTTGATTCTAGAATTCTCAGACTAAATCAAACCAATCAACCAAAATTTTTTTTAAAAAAAAATCGAATCAAACCGAAAAATCAAATCAAATGGACACAATTCGATTCCATTGTCAATTTCAATTCAGTTTTGCTCATTTCTAATAGTCACATCAAATTATTTATAGATAACAACTAATGACAAGTCTTTTAAAAAAAATAAATCATATTTTTATTTTAATAATAATTTACTTTATATTCATCCTAAAGTGATCCTTAAATGTCACTCTCACTCTCTCTCTCTTTAATGTTCGGTCTCCTCTCCTCTCCCTCCCACCTTCCAAGCTTTTTCACCTTGGGCATCTTTGTTAACATATATGGATTTTTCCCCCCTTTAGGTATAACTTTTCCCTCCTCTTATCTTGAAGGGTTTAAAATTGAGTATAATTGAATATAAAAATAATTAATTAATATAATTGATTGTTATTATACAATTTATTTGGATATTATTTTTAAAATTAATTTTAATAGAATTAAAAATGTTTAGATGATTTATTCAGAATTAATTTTAACAATTCAAATTATTATAAAGGATATAGTTTTTCAAAATTAAATTATTGATAAAGTTATACATAATATTATTAAATTTATTAAACTTTATTTAAGAAGTAAAATATATTATTTAACTTATATATCTAATTAATTATAAAAATTTAAATTACATTAAAATCAATAATTTAATTTACAAAAATAAATAACTCAATATATCTAAATTCAAATAAATTTATTAAAAAAGAAAGATATAATTTTTAAATATTAAACATTAATTTTATAATAATTAAAAATTTTATTAATAATATATAAGTTGATCTTTAATGACATTATAAATATAAATTATATATGATGAAAATGTTATGAATGGATGTTCATCAATCCAAGTCTGTTATTTACATCTTTGAATTTTTTTTCACTCCGGGAATTTTATTCTCACTTGAGAGATGCGATATCTGAAGAATATAATAGGTTATGTTATAACAGTGAATCTGATCTGGGCCCTTCTCCCCCGTCTCACAGGTGTTGATTCTAGAAAACCGATCAAGGGAAGTTAGGAGGCAGAGCTCGTGACAATTGACAAAAGGTGATTTAGCTCAAATAATTGATTGATTAGTTGAAACTTTGTGCTGTTTGGGTATTTTTCACCCAAACCATGATTTTTTCCAAAAAAAATCAATTATGTGGGCAATCCAAACAGACACTTCAGTAGGATATGTTGCTACACTTTACCTCGTTCACAACTTTTTGTCCAATTCCCCGCACACGATACCAAACAATATTAATAGCTCATTTAAATTTTAATTGAATATAATTAATTTTAATTATAATTAATTATATTATAATACAATTTATTTGGATATTAAAATTAATTTTAGCTGTATAAATTATCATAAAAAATATACTTTTAAAATTAAATTATTGATAAAGTTATATTTAATATTATTAAATTTATTAAACTTTATTTAAGAAGTAAAATATATTATTTAACAATAAAATTGAATCTATAAGTAACCTTTTAAAATATAATTTTGACTCAGTAATCAATTATTAATTCTTTTGGCTGTTTAGATAATGTTTTTAAAAATTGATTATTTAGTCTCAAAAATTGATTATATTGTTAATCCAAACAAGCTGTAAGCAACTTTTAGATCAAATGAGGGTGAAACCACAACTTTTCCCTGAGGGTCAGTAAATTTGTTGTCCTTTGTATCAAAAAAATATCATGCCAATTGCCATGTACTTAAATTAGTTTGGAGAATTTTAGTTAAGCATTTTAATTATTTTTGGGTCTCAAAAAAAAATTGAAACCTTAGTTCAATTTAGGAAAAAGAGTCAAAATAATCTCAATAATGAAAAGATTAAAATACCCTTCACTTATTATGCAAAATTACTAGTTATTAATTTTTTTATTTTATTTATTAATTTATCAATATTATTTATAAACTACATTCGTTTGTTAGACAATCAATAATATTAGTTGTTAATTTACTAATATCAATTAAAAATTACAAGAAGATCTCATAATTTTTAACTGATATTAGTAAATTAATAAATAAAGTTAGTAATTTAACAACTGATATTGTTGCTTATGATTGAACAACTTATGTTAAGTTTTATATAATTATTGATATGTCAACTCATGTAATTTGTAACTCATATTAGTAAATTAATAAATGAAGTAAGAAAATTAATTAGTGATTTTGCATATTAAATGAATGGTATTTTGGATTCAGCATTAAAATTTCTCCCTTGAACTGAAATGAAGTTTTAAAATTTTTTAAGATTAATTGATAATTAAATGCCTACTGTGATCGTTAATAGAAATTCTCCCTTAAGCAAACATGAATGAATCATTAAGAGGTGTGTCGTGTGCTATGTAATAAGTCTTATCTATCCCTTCCTCTACTAATTTGTTAATGAAGTGAAGTATACTATTATTTTTACTTCCACCCCGCCCCAAGAAACACCACTGCTTGTACTCCCCTAAAAGTTAAAACCAGGGAGAGTGTAAGTTAAGAATCACAAAAGAAACTTAATTTCTAATGAATTTTAAAAAAGATTGAAATTTTAATTCAATCTGTGGGAGAAAAGTCAACAAATTTTTTATGATAAAAAGATCAAAATACCCTTAACTTGTTATGTAGAATCACTGGTTAATTTTTTCACTCCACTTGTTGATTAACATGGGCTGCAAATTATATAAGTTGACATATCAATAATTATACAAAACTTGACATAAGTTGTTCAATCATAAGTAGTAACATCTGTTGTTAAATTGCTAAATTATTAATATCAATTATAAATTATTGACAGGTCTTTTAATTTACAACTAATTTTAGTAAATTAACAATTGAAGTTAGCAAATTAACAACTAATATTACTGATTGTTTGACAAACGGATATAATTTACAAGTCATATTGGTCAATTAACAAGTACAGTAAGAAATTTAACAACTAGTTATTTTATATAATAAGTTAAGGGCATGTTAATTTTTTTACAATTAAAATTTTTTAACTTTTTTTTCATTGACTAAATTTAAAATTTCAGATTTTTTTAGATTCATCAATAATTAAGTCTCTATCGTGGTCTTTAACTAAAATTCTCTCTTGTTTCAAGCTAACCTTAAAATCCTCCTTTCATTTTTTGAATTTTTTTCATTTTAAATTGCATAACATAAGATTGTGTCTTTGTATCAATATTCATTCATGAGTAATTGCATTTAGCTCTTTCAAAAGTGAAAATTATAGCTAGCCTTAAGATAATTATTTATGATCCGGATGAAACCTTAAGACAGCTATGAACAAAGAGATTTTCTAAAACCTGTGATAAATAATATACATTGCTTGTCTTTGCCTTGATTTATATTTAATCGGGTTCCCTTGGCATTTTATCATCCATATTGTTGCAAGATGTTTAGTTAAACGCCCCTAAATTTTGGCCTTATCATTCTAAAAATAATTATTAATATGTGTTTTTACTATATTTTAACTCTACCGTGCAACCAAGCATCTAGCACTTTAGAATTGCAAATTTAGCCATTTATTTCCACTTAGGTGATCAACTGGCAATTCCTTTATTAATTTCATCGGTGATTCTTGATAGCTTGTACTCTCCATGCATCGCACAAGAATTAGAATTTAGGAAAATTTGAACCATGCATTTAGGAGTTTACTACTTCTACCATCATCTTTCTATGTATGATGACAATTTCATCTGCGTTGCTTTAGTGTTGTTTATTTTTTCCTTGTGTAGATTTGCCTTCAGCAAGTTTCCTTTTGCCTTTTAATATAATTTAATTGATAGTTAAAAAAATCGAATTTAATAGAAGCATACAGTTAAAAAAATTAATACAATATTATTGCTACTTTAAATTCTTACTAAAAATATCTACATTCTATCCGTGCTCTAGAGTTAGAATCTAGTTACACAATATAAGCATTTTTTCTTAATTAATTTTGATTCAAAATATAAACAATTTAGTACAAGTAGAATTTTTTTATATTATCCCTCATATTTATCAACCTAAATTATTATATAAATTTATTTCTCACTTATCATGAAGTGCATTGGTAATTGAGATTAAGAGTAACATGAAAAAGCAATATATATTTTATGATAGTGATGACTTTATTAGTATGCAGATTTTTTCACAAAAATTGTTTACATTTTGAACTAAAAAGAGTATATAATTATATGGAAAATTTTTAGTGAGATCTCTTGACTGGACTTAATTTCAATCAAAGCTTCTAAAGTAGGAGACTAAAATGAAATTAAAAATTTGATTGAAATAACCTTATTATCCTTGATAAAACTAGACGCATGAACAGCTCATGTAGGATAATTAATAATTGGTGTACGGAAAATAAACCACTAGCATAGGTAGAATTTGCAACTTTTATTAATAACATAACATCATTATTAATATAAACAAGTGAAACTAAGTGCATAAACAACTTGTATAGAAAAAATGAACAATTAATATATAAAAAATGAACAACTAATGTAGGTGTGAAATAAAGGTTGCAAGTTCATTGTGATGTTATGCTTTTAATGAGAATTACAAATTTCATATATATCAATTGTTCATTTTTGACACATCAATTATTAGTTTCCCTACACAATGGTAGGAGAGATCTGGTAGAAAAAATAAAGATTCATATATGGCTCTTAGCTCAAGACAGACTATACACAATTGTGTTAAGAATTCAACGTGATTGTAGGGAATCTGATCGAATGCCTGTGGGAGTACAACTAAAGGGAAGATGTAATGCACCAAGTTTGAGACTGCCCAAGAGTAGAGGAACAATGAAAGAGATTAATCAAAGCTAAGGAGTGGAGTGATTTCAAGAATCACAATGGAGCATAATGGGTACTTTGGAATTTGAAACACTTTACAAAGAATGAAAATACAAATCAATTACCTTAGGATGTTTTATTTGGATATGTTTATTAGGATATTTGGTGTTCTACATGTAAAAAAGTGCTCTCACCAGGGGAGGAGATGGAGGAGAAACAACATCTTGACATTATTTGGAGGGTGCAGAATGATTTAAAGCTGCAAAGATCTTCATCTATGAGATTCCATGTGAAAAGAAGAAGTGAAAGTTAATGGGTTAGGCCTGAAGGTTCTGTTGTGAGACTTGATATAGATGGATCATATAGAGAAGGTATCTTTAGATGTGGCAAAGTATTAAGAAACAACAATGCTGATTAGGCTGTTGGATTTAATTCAAATGTGGGAAACTTTTCCCCAACCATTACCGAAATTATTGCTATTATCTAAGGATTGGAATTTTGTTCGTAAATGGGGCTCTATCACATTAATACATTTACAGATTGTGCAGAGGGGGTGAATCTTATCACTTAGTTTGATTTATCCATGCATCCTTTTAGAGATCCTATTAGTTATTTTAGATTCCTTTTGTTTAAGAGTAGCTCTGTTTCACTTTCATTTATGTTTAGGAAGGCTAATGTTTGTGTTCATATGTTAGCCATTAATGGGCTTTATTTTTTTAGGATCTTTTTATTCTCTTGATCAACCACCCTTTTACTATTAGAAGGTGGTAGATGATGATACGAAGAGGTCCTCTCGGTTGTAATTTTGTTGAACCTTTATTGAGATTGTTACAACTTTGAATGAAAAAAAATAAACAATAAGGTCATTTTAGTCCCCTTAAAACATTCTCACTCTACTAAATAAAATTAATTAATATAACACCTGGTAATTAGAGACTTAACTCAACAATATGATTACCCAGGTTCAATTCAAAAGTAAAGAATCTCAAATTTTCTAAAAAAAATGAGTTAAAATGAATCAAAATCTTTCATATTAGAATAAAAATAAGTTACAGAAGCATGAGATATCTCAGAAGAGTGAAAGAAGTAAAAAATGGTTGAAAAACAAAACATGTGCTATGATACAGGGCAATATACCACAGCTCGTGCACGCTGCTCTGTGGCATGTTTCTCTTTGTGCCATGCACCGTGGCTCAGGCACCTTGTGCTGCGGCGTGTTACACAAAATTTTAACTAATTCTACTATCATTTGACAGTAGAATTGGGAAAACTTTTGACACGTCTCGATTCTTCGCCCGATGTTCGAATGACGTGATCTAGGTATCTACTTAAAACTCTTTACATGAACTAACTAATGGCACAGGTTTTACTTCCAAAACATGTCACACTAGGAAGTTGGACACTCAAACATATTTAAATCATTTTTCAACACTTTTACACAAAATAGGTGTCTAAAACTCTCAACAATTGTCAAAAGCTTTTTCTAGCACTCGGATTGTAAACCTAGGACTATCAGTACAACAAGTCACAAGCACCAAAACATTAGTATAACAAAAATTTACTCTTCAACCCTATTTTACCAAAAACAAAAAGGGGATAGTTAGTCATTGCATCTTGCCTAAATCGTTCAAAATATGTTCAAATCATTATTTCTATACTCGCACTAGTATTTTGGCCGTATAAATACACACATACACACACATGTATATTAATATACACAAAGACTAAGGGTCCAAAAGATAAATATAATATTTCTAACAATAAAATATCGTAAGTGTGGTGACATGCATCCTAAAATTGGCAATTCATATATTATTAAACAATTAAATCTAAACTAGAGGCATGTAGTAGGAATATGCTAATTTCTCGCCTCTTTAGCCTTCTCCCTCTCAACACCAGAATTAGAGCTTGAAAATGTTAAATGAAAGGGATTAGTCTAGACACTCAGTAATCACTGTTAAACCTAACCTATGCAGTTATATATCAATTATAAACTACATACATGCACAAGAAAATCAAGCATGTAAAACATGCTAGCATATATCATATCTTGTAATTTATCATTAAATAACTTTTTTAACTCTCATAACTAGGTGCATTGTCATCATATTCTCAAATATATGGCATGACTCATACTCATGCGACTTGCCACCACTTAACATGTGTGACTCGTCATATATTTACTTAGGCAATGATCAACTAGCTTTATATCCTCCTTATTTCCTCAAACTGAAACCATGGGTTATAACACTGATTAGGGCTCCGTCCATGTGACTGGACTATCCAAGTTCACCAATCGTGAGGTGTGACCCGGCCAAAAATTATAGCACTCACTCTTAGACCACGGCTTCCCCCATTCTTGAATCCCTAGAGTGTCTTATACCATAAGTTATTATCCTCATTGAACTAGTAGAGATAGTTAGGTTTTTGTTTCTCGATAAACTATGGGATAAGGTTATACCCCCGCATATCGACCATATGGATTTTCTCTACTCTCAACCCCTAGGCGAACTTCTGCCACTAATCATGCTATAATTAATACTCACTCATTTTCACCTTTTTCGCTTTCATATACTCATTATTACAACAATTATGTTGAGTTCACGGTTACGCGTTATCCAAGTATGTATTCTCATCATTTTTTCAAAATTCATTTCTCATTAACACACATCTATCTCATATAGTCATCACATTCATCTTCCAAAAATATAAGCCTGTTCATGGTTTAAAAACCCTCTTGACTTCACATTTTGCACTTTCAAGCCAAAAATAGCTTTTTCATATACTCATTAAAATTAATATATGGTTTTACTTTAAAAGTCAATCTCATGCATGTAACATTCACAATTCACATTTAACAATTAATTAACATATAATTACCTAAAGTAGAATTTTCTTTCGGTTACCTCACACCTTTGAGAGGTCAAAGATTTACCCCTCAATCAACTAGCTTTCAAGCTTGAATTTCTAATCTAATAAGTGACCAAGAGCTAAAATTACAATTAACCAAGTTGAATTTCATCAACATAACCAACTCAAACATTTAAATCCTTAATTTCTACTTCTAAATTGTCCAACATTCACTCTACATGAGTTGGAGCATATCCATTGAGTTTAATAATTACCTTTAGTCTCTAATAGCATTAATGAGCCATTAAATTCTCATTAATGGCATCACAATCTTCTAACCACCCATAATAAATGAGATTTTTAGATATTAATGGTGCCTAACAACTCAAGACACCAAAACATATTATACCTACATTTAAATATTCTAATATACTCCCATTAGCTCCATTTGAGTCAATAAATTTAGACCCATAACCTATATGGACCGAAGTTCTGCTTCCACTATCAAACCCTAACCATTAACTCATAAATGTGGAAGAAATTAAGAGATTAATGAGTGTAATATTTACCTTGGCTGTTTATAACCTTCAAAATACTCCCAATGTCATCCACAAGTAAACCCTAATAGAGCTTGGCACGTCTCTTCGTTTCCTCTTTTCTTTCTCTCTATTTCTGTCCCATTTTATGTTTAATAAATTGCAAAAAATGGGCATGAACACGAAGAGGTCTTCCCTCGCTCAGACATGGCGCATGGCATAGAGTGGTCTTCCCTCACTCAAAAATGTCTATACACCGAGGCGGACAATCTACATGCCATGGCGTGTGGCACATTAACATCAACTCTTCCTTTTCTTCTTCTTTTGATGCCCGGGTGGCTCGCCTTGATACCGAACCCAAAACTAGGGCTAAAATACTATCAAATATGATTATTAGATTTCTCTGGACATACACACACCACTCTAACTTGCTTAATTATCTTAATTAGGTTTAATTAATCAAGAGATTAAAACTCAGGATGTTACACCTCCCACATGTATAGTAAAAATTTATAATTTTAAAGGTTTTTAATCTTTTGTTTTTTTTCATCTCTCATTTTTTTTATTTTTTGTTCTCTTCCTCTTTTTTTTTTTATCTCTGATCAAATGGTTTATGTCGTTATGCAGATGAGTTGAGGGCCAACCTACACGAGTTAGAGTTTTAACAGGTTGGATTGGGCCAGCTTGCGAAAATAAATGAGTTGAAAAAATCTAACTCAACCCACACACTGGCAGGCTAGCCTGCAAAATGCAACTTTATCTTTTTAAAATAACTTAACATTTATAATTAATATGTCATATATATATACACACACATTCAAATTAAATCACCCCTCTAAATCCTATTAAACAAATATCACACAATAAGCTTTATTTTGTCCAACATCTATCTAAATCTAAATGGTCTATTATGCATTCTTGAAAAGCCACGGTACTTCAAAAAATAATTTAAAATCCAAACCTTTTTTTTACTTGAATGCCCCACTAAAAGTAAGTTTGAATAATAGAAACAAATATGAAATTGATAAAAAGAAAAAGAATTAGAATTAAAATATTTTTGGTATCACAAAAAATTTAAATGTAATTTTGATATTATTTATATTTTCTTTCCATGGATTAAGAATTAAATAGAAAAATGAAGCCAAAATATTAAAAAATTATTAGATTTTTACTATTAATCATCTTCTCACTTAAGTGTATTATCTTTCTCATTGAGAAAGAAAATTTGAATATAAACCCATTTTAATTTTTTTTCAATGAATTAATACTTGTGATTTCAATCAATAGATCTTGTAAGATTAACAAATACTTTCTCTGTTAAAAAATATAAGGTATTTTTAATTGAATCTCATTTTTCAATAAAGTAGTTACCTACTTCCCAACTAATTCTATTTTTTAATATTTACTTCTATTAAATATCCTACAATAAAAATAAAGTCATTATTAATAGGAACACTTTTGAAAAAAAGACAATGATTACACATTAAAAAACTAAAAATATTTTACATTTTTTAATATCTAACTCCTTGAAAAATACCTTACATTTTTGAATAAAGGGAGTAATAAATATTCAAAATATTTCTTTAAAAACTAATAAATTATCAATTTACAAATTATAATAAAAATTTTATTTGTAAATTGTAAGAAAGATTTACATTGTCTTTTAAATGTAAAGAATATATTTGAAAGTTATAAAATATAGATTTGAGAAATATTATTATTATTATTATAGATTTATAAGGAGATATATTGCTATTGAAAAATAAATTATTTTTTTTGAAAAAAATAGGGTAGCTATTTAGCTCACGTGCTAGCCCATTTTAACTTGTCAATTTTACAAGTTGGGATAGCTCAACCTGTTTTAAAAAATGGGCCAATTTCTTCAACCTAACTTGTCAAAATTGGAGAGTCAAACAGGCTAGCTCACGAGTTCAACACATTTTTCCAACTTTACCTTATGATACCTATTAGATTTTTTATATTAAGCATGCTTAAAGATAATATATTCTATCAAGATAGCTTAAACCATTTAGTTATATATTTCCTAAACTTATGTATTTATAATTTATGTTATAATTTTTAAATATAAGACTTCTTTTTATATTCTAGTAACCAAAAGTTTGAGTTAAAATTTAACATCTTACAACCTGTTTGGATTCACATTATAATTGATTTTGGGGCTCAAATAATCAGTTTTTGAAAAAAAATTATCCAAACATCAAAAAAAGTTGATATTGATTACTGAGTCATAACCAAATTTTGAAATAAGTTTTGAAAGATTACTTATAAATTCAATTTTACTGTTAAATAATATATTTTACTTAAACAAAATTTAACAAATTTAATAATGTCAAGTACAACTTTATCAATAATTTAATTTTAAAAAGTAATGTTTTTATGATAATTTGTAAAGATAAAATCAAATTCAGTTTTCAAATTGATCATCAATCATATTAATTAATTATTTTTATAATTAATTCTATTTAACTAAAATTTAAACGGGTCTTTAAAATGAATGTATCAGATTAATATCCCAACGTGCCGTTTCTTTTAAGATTGCCACCTCACTCGTGATTGAGAGAAGCACGGTTGACCTCCTGCTCTAACCAAATGTTCACAAAATGTAAAGCATGCAAACGCGTCCACCTCCTTTTGTTGACATCTTGAAAGCACAATAACTAATTAACTATCAAAATCTCTTATCTGTTTTTAAATATAAGAGAAAATAATTAATACACAGTTTGAAAAACGGGTTAAATATAGTAATTATATCTAAAGTTAAAAAATCTGGACTTACTTATCCCTCTAGTTAATAAAACAAATTTGTGTAGTGAAAAAAATATTAAATTCATGAAAAATAATTTAAAAAAATATGATAAATGCTTTCTTTATTAAAAAAAAAAAAGAAACATGCAGTTTCTTTCAACATCGACAGTGTAATGTATATATTTTAGCAAAAATAATAACCATGTCGTTTTAAAAAATACTCTCACAATCATTTATATATTTGTTATTATATTTTTTAATTAAAATATAACAAGTAGATGATCTGTCAATAATTAACACGTATATACTAATTTGTAACTAAATTATTCACTGATCATATTTTGAGAGACTTATAGTAGAAATAGTAGCGATTAATTACATTCACTTATTTTCGTTTGGAAAAAAAAAAAAATTCCCATTCCCGAGAGAGAATGACGGATGACCAATCCCTGTGGTTCAATTCAACACTTGCTATTTGTGGTAAACAAAATCATGCATGTAAAAAGGGCACGTGGTATATTTTCTTAATCAAATTAAAATTAAGATACTGATTAAATTAATACTCGTTTTAAAAAAGTAAAAAATTTTGAGAATGGGGTGAATGTTTAAAAATATAAAATATTTTAATATTTTAAATTATAATTATTAATTTTTTTTAAAATATTTTTATTAAATAATTATTTTATATTTATTTTAAAGTAAAATTTTTTATTACATAAGAATAAATAAAAAAAGGTAGTGTTAATTTATACATAAATAATTATTTTATTAAAGAATAAAATTTAATTAAAAATATTTTAAATTTTTAAATAAAAGCAGAATATTAATAACGTCAGAAAGGCAATAAGACAGGATTATTTTATTGCAATTTTGACAATTGACAATGAAAGCAATTGCAGATTGGGTTGAAGAACCCACGAAACTTCCGAAAGGGATTGAGTTGCGGGAATTTGGAAAACATTTTCAAAAGGCAGATTCAAACGGAGAAAGCCGGAGACGCTGTCAATCAACCTTAACCGAGTTACCGTGTGGCGTCTATTCTTGTTCTGAGTTCTCTTCAGCCTCCAAACTCGTTCTCTTTGAAATTTTGCACGCTGCCTCCAAAACCTTTATATATAAGCTCACACGCTCTCCGACATCCAGCGATAGCTTACGCTTCTTCTATTCTCAGGGTTAAGACATGAAGATTCCTCGTTCATTTCTCACTTGTTTCTCTGCAACAGTCGAAGAACCAAGACAGCTCGGTATATTATCCCTTCCGCTGATCTACATGTTCTGTCTTCTATATTCTCTTGTTCTTTTGTTTTTCCTTTTAAATTCTTTCATCTAATGCTGGGTTTGTGAATACTCCGCAGATGACCCGGAAGGAGGCGGTGATGAAGCATTTCGTGTATTCCATCGCAGCGAATTGAAATTAGCCACCCGCGGTTTTAATTCCTGGGACAAGATTGGAGAAGGAGGATTCGGTTCTGTCTACAAGGTTATTCTCGTTCTTTTTCTGCTGACAGACTTGATGCGGCATTGAAAGGAACCTTTAAGCGATCCATTAATGTAAAACTTGAATTAATGATCACCAAAGACTGACTGACTGTGTTTGACCTCTAAAGGGGCAGCTTCGGAACGGCAATGTGGTGGCTGTGAAAGTGCTTTCAGTCGAACTGGAATCTATGCGAGGAGAAATGGAGTTCGCCGCAGAATTGGCCACACTCTCTCGTATCAACCACGAAAATCTAGTTAGTCTTCGAGGGTGTTGCGTGGAAGAAGACCGAAGATATTTGGTCTTCAATTACATGGAAAACAACAGCCTTTCCCGCACTTTTTTAGGTACGTTTTTGGTCCTTAAGCATGTATCAGAAAGTAAATGAAGCAGACCTGGACATAATTTTGGCCTTTTGGTTGATGATATATGTAGGCACAGAGGAATGCAGGATGAAATTCAGATGGGAATTGAGGAGCAACATATCTGTTGGGGTGGCTCGTGGCCTTGCCTATCTCCATGAGCAACTAAAACCCCACATTGTCCATAGAGATATCAAACCCAGCAACATCCTTCTCGATCAAAACTTCACGCCAAAGCTATCTGACTTCGGTTTCGCAAAGTTGTTTACGGACGAAAAGTCATACGTCAGTACTAGAGTTGCTGGGACATTGTAAGTGACAGCACTGCATAACACGTTACTCAACACAGCACGTAAATAAATCGGATCTTCCTTATTCTCTGGCTAATTATGGCGTTTTTGTTCTGCGATATTTTAAGGGGCTATATTGCTCCGGAGTATGCCACTACCGGAAAATTGACACGAAAATCAGATGTTTATAGCTTTGGAGTGTTACTCTTACAAATTGTTAGTGGCCAAGCAGCGGTTGATGCTTATCAGGATATGGATCGTTTCCTGGTAGAGAAGGTAAGAAATTTAATTCTCCCTCGCTTTCTCGAGAAAACAAGCACGAAGAAGAACATAGAAATAGTTCATTACTAAACACGTGGGGTCCAATGAATGTGTGACTATGCCTGCAGGTGTGGGCAGCTTATAAAGCTAACGAGCTAGTAAAAATGGTGGATCCTGTGATTACAAATATGAACTCGGTAGCGGAAGAAGGCATTCGATTCCTAAAAGTGGGGCTGCTTTGCGTGCAAGAAACCGCCAAGCTTCGGCCCAGAATGACAGAGGTCGTTGAAATGTTGACTAGCAGCATCTTTAATGACATGGAAGGTGTTGCTATCTCAAAACCAGGCTTTGTTGCTGATCTCAGAAACATCAAAATAAGGCAGCAAATACCAATACCCGTGAGTCCCGAATCAATTTCAAGTGGAGCAAACCAGGGTATTTGGAGGTCGGCCGTTCTCGCCCGTTAAATTCATGAGGGTTTATTGGGATTCATCCAGTTTTGCTATTGTTTATGCATGTGTATAGTGTAATCAAGTTGATTTTGTGCAATCAAGCGTACAACTGTCATAGCTTTGTAAATTGCCGCCATTCTTGTTGAAATTAATTCAAGGTAGAGGCAGACATTATTATTCTGCTACTGTTAATAAAATATCTTAATTTGTAAACGTGACAAAATATTTAGAGCAATACAGATGTTCACACCTAAAGAATGCTCGCGGTATTTGACCATCATACATGTTTGATGTTCACACTATTGATTCTTCAGACAAAAAGCGTTCATTTGTGATTGGCCGATATATACACGTGGGAACTTAAGCATTAGTCAATCAAAAAGCAATTGCACGCAAAACCAGCGGCGGAACCCCACGGATTGGAAGGAGGTATTGGATTGGCACAGTTTGACTTTGCCCGTAAAATTTGACCAATCGTACTCTCTCAATTTTGATGTTAAGTGCTTTTTATTGGTTTGGGCTCTCAAGGCTTCTCACCACCACGAGTCAGTTACTGTTCATACGGATATTTAATGTTGTCTTTCACCAAAGTTTGTCTCAGCAAACCTTAAACTGATACCATGTACCAACTAATTCAGCTTCTGTTAAGGAGAACTTCATTTGGCTATATGTCTCCATTCTTTTCGAGGTTGGAATTTAAGTTCAAAGAATAAAACAGAAAGCCTAGAGGCAATCCGTCAACAGGATCAATACGGCGATGACATTAAGTCATATCGCATAAAGCTCATCACAATCTAAGTGAAGTTTTGACATGATCATAAAGATTGCATTCATAGTATGAACCCTCTATGCCACGCTGTCAATATATCTATTAGGTTAGCATCTTTAGAAATATGATGAAGAGTGATTGACCAATTACTTATAGTATAATAAGCTATCTAAAATTCCTTTAACAAGTTTATCAAGGGACGATTCTTGGAGTGTTCCCTACATGAGATTCCCATGATTTTTTGTCTCTAATATTAACTAAGATTCCCGCATAAGTTTCATTTTGTGGGTCTTCACTTTCGATGAAAGTGCGAGGGATGGGAGATATCCATATCTAAGTCACATAACTATATATAAAGATATCGACCTGATTAGTGTTTGAGTTTGATAATGATGTTTCAGTGTTTACAACAATAAAATATTTAAGGCTCCACCACCGACTGCTTTAGTGAAATGAGCAGTATATCCACAGAGGAAAGAGAGGGAGAAAGAAAGAGTAGGCGTACAGTGATAAGGCCGGAATCGAGTTGCAGATACGGGCAGCGCAGAAGGTACAACAATTTCATACAGCAGCAATTAAGTCCAATGCTGTAGGCGAACAAAATCCTCCAACAAGAAAGCTTGGCTTCAATAAAGTGGGGCTTTCATGGCGTCATTGCGTGTGAGGATCACATAGCAACCCGCCATAAATGTCAACTGCGGTTAAGATTCTATTGTTTAAGAACATACTGAACAAGACAAAGTTCTCAAACTGTTGCCTACCATGATCTCATCTATGCCAAAAGCTTCAAATCTTCTAGTCTTCAATTTGCGGTTGATAATAAAGGACCCTCAAGAAAATTGATGCAGAAACGAAGGACAGCTATCATGACTTCTCCTTGTTTTCCTTAGCCTTGTGTACCACGCAGCATCCTCCAAGCACTTATCACTGGCTAGCTAATAAAATTTTGATTCTAGTATGAATTGGATTACAAGAGCTGGATCCTAGCTGCCACACTGTGTCAATTTTAACAAGATCCTGAGAGTAAAATCTAGTATATAAAAATCACAGCTGGGGAACCGGAATTAAAAATAATAATATGAGGAACTCTAAACTTTGAAACTATTTCAAAAGACTCGGGGTTAAAAGGAAAAAAAAAAAATTAATCCAGAGTCGTAAGACGCAAATCTTTGTGGTTTAAATTTTTAGTCTTTAAACTAGAATACTCAAGCTCAACTATATAATTTTCAATTAGTTTAGCACTACGAATGATAAATAGTAACCCCTCGTTAAATAAGTAAATAGCATTTTCTTTTGTGTTTTAAGTACAAAGTGTATTGTGTGTGAATACGGGAGTGCAGAAATTATAAGGTAAATGTGCACATATCAGTGAATCATCGATTATAATAAACCAAAAAGGCTATAGCAGTGTTAAACAACATAACCAATATCCACAAAGTTATTTCTAAAACAAAAATTCCTATTGCTGATCGGATAAAGCTTGTTAGTTTGACAGGTGATAAATATAATTCTCATTTAACTTCTGGCTCAATTGTATGCTTACCCTGTGAGAGAAATTATGACTTTTCAACGATAGTAATTAATTCAAAAACCACAAACCTACTTTGAAGGATCATTTGACTTAGATGCGAACAAATGCAAAAAGAAGCCTATACCAACAAAAAAGATACTACAGAAGAACAAGGACTTGTGACTGTGTCAAGCAACCATGTAATCAAGGTGATAATGATCAGTACTGGACGTAAATGTGTATCCAATTCCTAACCGGCAAACCTGCCTCTCATCAAGACAAGTCCAAAGGAATCTCGGAGCAACAAGTTAGACAAGACAACCGAGTGAGTAATTAAAGAGGGCAAAGCATAAAGAAATGGAAGACTCGTTAAGGAGTTGAGAATTGTACAAAATGCAGAAACTGAATATGAAATGGGACGGGTAGAGATTAAGTCTGCTCTGATGAAGAGCAATGCCAGCATGCATGACTCCTCGCACGCCATTCACCAAGGCCAACACTGCACTGATGGGCTACGCAAATGGCATACAGGGAGCCAGGCACTCCATGGAAGACGTACGACGAGGCAGCTGGCTTAATTAACCAAATGCCTTCACAAGCTGCAACGCTTGAGTCAGGAAGTAGCCTGCGCGTGCTAGTTAGAAGCTACTTAGCAGCATATATGCAGAAGGAGGAGGAAAGTCTCTCCCAAATGACAAAACCGTCCCTCATAGTTCTCAGGCTTATGCAGACCAAGCTCCACAAAACAGTACTCCATCTACCTGGACGTCTATTCTCTTGGCCAGGGTTAGGATCAGTTTTGAGGGTGTTGGGGTCATATTTGGGGATGAAAAGGGTGAGAAGGAGAGGGATGTAGATAAATAAGAGAAGGGCTTAATATAGCTGTGGGAATGCTTCCCTCTTCAAAGTTGTCTTCCATTACATAAGAAATCGAAGGGAATCAGTCCTTTTTTATCTTCTGAATTAGATTTTGTCTCTAAGTGTTTGGATCACATTTAGATTCCTATCTCCCCCACAATTGGACTTCTTTAAAGAACAAGATTTTGCCCCTCAGCGTCCTTTTCCTGTTATACTGTGTGTAGTTTTTGTTTGCCTGTTCATTTAGTACAACATGACGTAAGAATGCAGCACATAGCATTTACATGGAGGTCCTTTTGGAAGGGCTTCGATAATTTTTCCCTTCATTTGTTCCCCGTATTTAAACCGACTTCTATAGAGATTTCAAATTAACTGACATCGCTATAAATGTTGGAAGAAAAAGAATAAGAAGTTAGTTCCCCCGGGTTACCTCCTCCATAAATATATGTGGTCTACATGTGAAGCCAAAGATGCATTAAACGTACAAACAAATGTGAAGCCAAATATGTGAACTATTATTTAACTGTCGAAAGATTTAATTTTGCCCCCGCAACCTTCTTTTCATCGAGTAACTGACTTTACTTGCTACCTAGATTCTCATAATCGAGTGACACAGGGTCTACCATGTGAACTGAAACGAACGCATTAACTCCATAAAGTGACACCAGCATCATTGTCCAAGTAATTTCTAGAAAGACAATTACATAGGAGAAGAAAGAAATGTTATTTATCTAATCCGTTCATTACCGTTTGGGATATAGACAGAGAGGGTATGTAGGTAGCTAATGGGCTCTCAATCCTGCAAAGCAAAAACGCGATGAACTTTGGAAAAAGAAGTCGGGGGAATCAAGAAATAATAATTTTTTAAGCAGAGAGGGGGAGAGAGGTACCAGGTAGAGGAAAGAGAAGTGACGGGGGCAAAAGCACATGGAGAAGCCTGCAAGGAGGACACTGAGAGAGAGCAGAAAGAAAATGAGGAAAAGTTGATGATAAAGCTGCAGGACTTCCAAGGTGGGAAAAGGTCGACCAAACAAATATATTGGAAAGATAGAGGGAATGAAGGGAATAGAATAGATGCTGCTGCTGGCTGTGCCTGCCTGATTGGAACCCAACTCTTTCATTCACACACAACTTTCCCTTTCTTCCCTGACGACTCCACCATTTGGCTCTTTCTGTGTGTTTGGACTTTGCTTGTTTCCCCTTCCCTCTCCAGATTCTATTGCCTTTGCCTGTCACCACCACCTCTTGTGCACATGCCCTTCCAAATTATTCCATTTCCCCAATCAAGCACTCACGGGAGCCCATATCATTATGCCATGGAATCTCACGCCCTTTTGATCACCACTTGATGTTGCAGATTATATTGTCTCACTTAGCTACTCTGCTTTCTTGTTTCTCCTTCTTCGCCTGCAATTTAGGCAATCAAGTTTGAATCCCGTATCCCACTGATACATATCTTCTTTTTGTATGAATATCTGTTTTCTTCTTCTTTCGGTCGCACTGATTAAGGAAGTGAATATCGGATACGGTCTTAATTTTCTTGAGAAGACAGATCTTTCCGTGAAATTAGATGAAAATTAAATGAGATTTAAAAATAAAAAAGAAAACGCTTGAAGGCATTGAGAAAGGAAATTGGATTAGTTGAGCGACGGGCATGTAATATGCGACCAACTTAAGATTTTAACAGGCGGCCCCCCCCTTTCCTCCCTTGATGTGGATCGGAGGGCCATTTGATTTGACATATCGGAGACTAATGATGCTTATCCACATTCATATTTGATTGCGGTGAATCATCATCAGTGTCTAAAGCATACGCATTATTTACCGGCATATATTTACTCCAGAGCAGACAGTTATGTCATGCAACCAAATTTCATCTAATCCCACCATTTCTTCAACAAATCAAAAAAGGAAGAGACACATAAACCAACAGCTATATCCTATATATACTTTTTTTTTAATATTGCTTTTTGATCTTTACAGCTGAAGCCTCATTGTCCACCAAAGTCCTGCGAGTTTCTTTTATGGGATTACTCCCCCGTCCCTCTAGAGAAGTCATTTTACGGTAATGCGGTGCTTGGTAAACAATTAGAATTGAAAAATTGGGTTGTTTGGCATAGTGAAGTCTACTTCTCCAAAAAATTCAATTCTCTCAAAACTGATGGAAGTCACTTTCACCTTCATATTTATGCATGCAACCAACTCCCTCCCTCGCTCTCTTCATAAAGTTGAAATACCCCATCTTCATGTATAAACTGAACATGTTTTAAAACTACATTTTCATTTTATTTCTTTCTCATCCACTTTCACTAAAAACTCTTTCATGTTGTCAAAAGGATATAAAATGCTTTTATTTTTTTATTTTTAAAAAACATAGCTCACCAATGGGAGTTGGTCCTAATGGAAAGGGTTAGTCCTACTAAGGTTCAAATTTATTGAAAGAAGTGCTTATATTTAGTATGTATTTAGTTTTTCATTAGACAAAAGTCAATTATTATAATGAAATTTATGTTTAAATGCTTTTTTTAAAAAACCAATTTAATAAACTAAAAGTTATTTGAATTAATGATAATTTATACTTTTGAATTACGTTTTTGAATGTACAATGATCAAAAAATACATTGATTTAATTTGTAATTTTTGTTATGCAAATATAATATATTAGAAATATTTAAAAAATTTAAAAAAAAATTAAGTGACGTGAAATTTGATATGTTAAATAATAAGAATAAAAATATAAAGTTTGATATGTTAGAAATTTTTTTGTAATAAATGATTCAAAATTTTATTAATATTAAAAATCAACATGATTAATTATTCGATTTACAATGTACAATCTAATCCATAATTTTTTTATACAAACAATGTGATTTATAATGAGTGTGAACTCATACACAAGGAAGAGAGAAAAAAATGCAAAGATAGTATGATCAATTACAAAATTGGGCATATATTTATTCCTCTTATTGATGCTTTCCAACTTTCATTTGCATTTCAAATCCTTCCTCAAGCTACTTTTATAAATCCACATTCAAATCACCCTAGAAAATACCTTTTAGAAGCATACTTTTCTCTTGATGATAAGAGGAAATCTTCTCTTGATCTTGTTTCGGTGTAAACCATTATAGTTTCTTTGTATTACTTCTCATTAAAAAATCCCACTCATCATCTTGTATCCAAACAACTTTTTCCATCTCAAATATTAGGAAGTGCTTTCCTAGGTGTGAAATGCGTGGTTTATCCAAACATGCTCTTGAGGGTTGGTACTAACCATGCCTCAAATAGAGATTACCTCCAATAAAAATAGTGATGGGTTAGATCTTCTAAGATGACCCTTACTTGTCAATAGGTTGGCTGTCAAAAGGATTAATATTTATAGCAATTATTAACAACCAAAATCATAGAATGCAAAGTTTTATATATGCTACAAACTGAATTTTCCCTTGCTTATTTTTACACTACAACATTGTTTGCTTTAGGTAGTAGTTTTGGTTGCAACAATTTTAAAAATGTTGTTTAATGTGAGTATAAGCAATAGTTTTTGTGTATTATTATTAATACATACTTCAAACAACAAATATTTGGCAATATTTGTAAATTATTCCTTGAAGTATAATAGGTAATGGTTTTCAAGTGTTACAAAAAATTTTTAAATAGGCAACATAAAAGGCTGTTGCCTATAATTACACTTTTATCGCAATATTTTAAAATTGTTTCCCATTCTAGTGGGCAACAAAAATAAATAAATATTGCATATAAATTTTTTTAGCAACATTTAAAATCATTGCCTATAGTTTTCTATTATTAATTTTTTTTTTTATTTTTGATTACTTATCTATATTCTTTTATTTGTTTATTTATTTATTCTTAATTTTTTATTTATTAATTAGAAGAAATTAAAATTTAATTTAACAATTATCTATATCTATATATATATATATATAATATTTTTGCATTATATTAACTAAAAGTTTTGTTGAAAAGGTAGTTAAAATCATCTCATCACTTCAAGTAAATTCGGATTTGAATCTTTAGTGATAAAGGAAATATTAAATTTTAGTTGTTCAATATTTTCACAACAATTCTCAAATGTTGCCTATACTTATATAGTAGGCAACAAGCAAAATTATTGCTTATTTCAGTATCCCAAAACCATTTGCCTGTTGTCTTATTATAGGTAATGATTTTATGATTTGTGATCTAAAATATGAAAAAATTGTTACTTTAGACTGTAAGTAAGGGGAACAAGTTCCATGTTCAAAAACCATTGCCTATACCCATCTGCAACAATTTTGCACCCTGTAGCAACAGTTCTTGGCTGTTGCCACTGATAAAAAAATGTTACGGTGGTACCAAGAACAAGTTGCTAGAAAAGTACAAATTTGAATTTAACTGTCAAAGAGTCGAGTAAATTTATTATATTTCACTAAGGTTGTACTTCTCAATTTAATGCACATTCCTTATTAAACTTCAATAACTCAACTTTTCAATACAAAGCGTAGTTGACAAAAACTCAAATGGATGCATGCTTTTGTGATTGAAAAATATGATGGTGGAGCAGAGAAAGTGTCTTGACCATATATTGAAGACATGAACTGTTCGTCTGATTAAAAAATAAAAAAGAGATGAACTGTTTGAATTATAGAGAAGGACCCTAGTGGGAACAGTGGAGACTGGAGAAAGCACGAGGTAAACTGTAGCATGCATACAGGCAGGGGAATATCGTGCGTTGCGATGAGTTGTCAATGACGTGTCACGGTGTTGCCCTGAAGCTGCTGGGAATTGTGCGGCCGATCAATTTCATCCATATACATACGTATTCATCTTTCCTTAATTTCAAAACCAGTCATTGCCCACCCCCGGGGGGTGTGTGTGTGTGTGTGAGCTCGCTCAATATATCGCCACATAAGCATAATATCATCATATAAGCAGCATATATTTACTCGAATGTTTTTCGTCCGGTCTATATCGTATCCATTCAAAGCCTTGTCCTTTTTCTTCTATTTTAATCGAGGCTTTGGTCTAAAGCATGTAACAAGGTGAGTCATTAGTCAGTATACATAAAAGCACAGGGTTTAATTTAATTAGCTGATGACGGAGGGCTTTCGTGTCCATTAACTAGTCATCAAACTCATCAGCCAAGCAGTGTCCTCGTCATCAGAAGATTAATGGAAGTGATCTTTAGTTTTAGCCACTGAAAATTTGATAAATTCTTCGCGGCCAATATGCACAGAACACATATGGAACTCGCCGCGAAGTACCTTGACACCGTTTTAATGGAATTCTTCTGACCCATTCAACCAAATCTGTCACAGCACTGCACATTCATATGCATGCATGTCATCACATTGTTGTTAGGGACTGTACAGTCTATTATTGTCTTGATTTCATGGCCAGGACAAATGAATTACTTGTCACAGCCTAATAATTAGTGGTCCGGGCTGGTCCATATAAATTGAGAAAAATATAAATTGAATTGAGTTTAACTCATTTTCATGTACATTAGAAAAATATAAACTCTACCCAACATAAACCATGTGGATAGGTGGGTTGTATAAGTCAATCCACCAATTCATTTATTATTTTTTCATGATTTTCTTAAAAATATATACTTAAATGAGGAGTATCATGCAATATTTTTAGAACCGGGTTAGATACTGAATCGAAAAAGTCAATGGTTTATAGTTTGTATGGTTCAACCGAGTTAAATCAATAGTCAAACCAATAATATAATAATTAAATTAAAAAATTATATATGTATATAATAATCTAAATATAAGAAATAAATATAAAATTATTATTTAACTTAAAAAAATAAATATTTTAAATTTATCATAATTTAACAAGCCACATGATACAACATAATATTAAATGGTTAAAAAAATTGGTCATTTCCTAAAAAATTGATAAAAAAATAAAAAATTTAACAATCCGATTCTTGAAAACTAAATTCGATTTTCAATCTGAAATAGCCCAACCCGACTCAATCTTTAAAATGGTTTTCACATATTAACCAAACCGGAATCTAGACCGGTTGATGGTCAAATTGTTCGACCGTCTAATATGATCCAGTTATTAAATCATTGGTATTATGATATTTTATGTAATTAAAAAATTTATATGATAAAATATATAAAATTGATCAATTCTATCATGATTCATTCTTAAATCTTCTTGTCCTGTGGGGTTTTGATGCTAAAGTTTCTTCCATTTTTTTCAATTTTTTTATTTTTTTATAAAATAATATGGGTTATATAGGCCAATCCTAACCCATTAAGATTAACTGATTGTTTAAGTCACGGGTTATTTGGTGCAGGTAAAAAAAAAACATTTTTATATGGGTCAATATGTTTTTTTCCAACCCAACACTTATAACAAAATATCTAAGCCAATTCATATAATCTAATCCATATTTCTGACTTTATTTCTTGCACAGTGGCACACATTTTTTTTTTACTAATTAAAATACAGTCTTGAACTCAAGTTAAATATTTAATACACCATCCACGCGGCGGGCATATCAAAACACATGGGGGGTGTGTTCAATTTGGGCATTTTCGCTTCATTTATTCAAGATAATAGAAAATATTAAGCTCAATCAATAAAAGTTAGTTCAGTATGTAAAAATTTAACTCTTAACACATAAAATCATGTGGTTAAATCTCACTATCAATATAAAAATTACATTAGTGGGCGATTGATAAATGCTCAAAAGTTTAAAAATATGCTCTAATTTAGTAAGACTCTGAGACTCAACTCATTTAAATTTTTTATTATGAAAAAAATATGGAGCCCTTATAATATAAAATGTATTTGTGAAAAGCTGGAGTGAACGTGTTAATTATTCTTCAATGAGTATTGACTCTTGAAAATAACAAATACGTAAGAAGGACACAGAGAAAGGAATAATACGGGGCAATTTCGATATTTCACTACTATCTTTCACGAAGCTGGGTGCCTTCCCTAACTTATAAGACGGAAAGATTCACGACAAATAGATTCATTTCAAGTATGAGACAAGAAATATGACATTCTAGTCTATCATGAGAAACGCAATTTCCAGCCATTTTATCATCAATGTCCTTCAATTTCAATTTTGTTCCCAATTTTTGCCTACCAAACAGGGCTAAAGAGTGGGCCTGGCCTAATTGATTCGCAAGGCCTCCATGTTTCTTATCCGTGATGTTGCATCTAACTGGACCCCAGATTTATCAAAAGAAAAAAATAAATGGACCCCAAAAATATAATAAGTCAAGATTTGCTGTTCCTTTGGAAGACAATGCAGTGCATAGATTCACACTCGCCAAGACAAGTCTTCATTCCAGCGTCCAAGCACCATCAATAAAAAGCAGGTAAACCATGTGAGTGTGGCATAGTGGCTATCTCACTTCGTCGGGGGTTCGATTCTTCACTCATACGAATGGAAAGCACTCTATAGCCAGTCATTTGCCCTTTTGTGGAGACCCCGTGGCTGTTGTCCACAGTCCCTCGCATACTTGTGCATAATCATGTTACCACGCGGCACGAATAATGCAATCTCGCTCCGTTTGGCGTGAATATCAGTGTTGTTTGCCTTCTGATTCAGAAATTCTAAAATGCTAATTGGTCTGAGATAATCCTAGCTACCCCTATTTGACGACTCCTTTCTTCCCTTTTACTTTTACCCTTACGTAGGTGGCATCATCAATGTTGTTGACGGGGCGATTAATAATGTGTACACCCTCTGGCAGCATGTTCACCATACATGCACGACAGAACCAATTAAGTTTGGTAATTACAGAGAGATACAGGCACTAGTACGAGCACTGCTATCTTTTGGAATGCACTTTGCCAACACATGGAGGAGATAAGGAGGGAGGTTGGTAATGGCCAAAACACGTAGCATGCATTTCATAAATGGATGCTCCACACATATTAAGAAATGTGGTTTAAAATGTTTAAAAATCTTTTTAACATCAAGCTTTACCCCACTAAGTGAAATCAGCTATATAAATTATATAATATTATTGTGCTCTATCATTAACCAATTGATCAAGCAATGGGGGCAGATTTGGATTCAGTTCATGCCCCAATCACTCACATCGAGTGAGTGTCATCACATGGTCTTATCTCTACCATTGGATTAAATCAATGGACTAAGATTTGAGAGCAGCTTAAGCAACTAGACAAGGCATAAATATCCATATCCATTTCTTTGAACAAGACCCACCTTCCTACGAAAAAGAGAGAGTCGGCCGACTCTGAGGTATCGAGAGAGAGCTCCGATGTGGACTTCAAGAACCACGTGACCATCTTCCTGAAATGGTGAGCCATGAGATCGTGATAGCGAGAACGAGAAGCTCCGACGATGCTGTGATGGAGAGTTTCCTCCCTCTCGACGACATGATGGAGATATAGAAGAACATTGTGGGTGCAGGTTTCTTCAACTCAGATCGGGTATAAATTGGTGTCTGAATTATTGGATTTCAGCAACTCTAGTAATCTGAGTCTTGGATAAAAAAAATTGAAAAACAGCCTTCAGCCAAAAATGTAGCAACCAAAAATTGAAGACATGGAAATGGGTGTCTAAAAGATCGCATCGCAGAACGTGAGAGGGGAAAGGGGGGTGGGGTGGGGGAGTTCAAAGAAAATTTTGGCCTTCACATACGCACAATTTCTTGAATTTATCCCCAGCCTTATTTTGAACCATTGACTTAATCCCATGATAGAGATAAAACCACTTGGCAATACTCACTCAATGTGTGTAATTGGGTCACGGATTAATTCCAAATCCAAGCCGTTGTCCCTATTTATAATACATTGTGTGGAATCTTAGGGCGTTTTATAATATAATTCCACACGTACCCTATTTAATTATATTGTCTCCAACCCCTAGCAAATGATTTTATCATCATAGAACATCTAATTAAGGGTAGATTTAAAAAAAAATTGAAGACAACTAACTTTCTTAGATATTGTGATTTTTACAGCTGGTTATTACATTTAAGGAGGCAGGATGTATGTCAAGCACTATGAAAAACTTCTTGAAAGGGCTTACAATAAGGAACAGTGGAGTCATAAATATAGGGAAGCCATTGACTGCATGCGTTCGTCTCATAATTCCTCTGCATAGGTGCATCCTTTTTGCTTTTAGCGAGTTCGCAGTCAGGGCTGATCTGGGCCTTTCAATTTATCTCAAAATAGTTTCTACTGTCCATTTTAAATTAATTTTTAAATATTTTAAATATTTTATTCATTAAAATAAAAGTTTATAAAAATTATAAAAAAAATTAATATTAAATCTAGATTATCCCCGGTACTTATTAGGGGATAAGCACTAAATTGCTTATCACTATGAGATCTGAACTATTCATACTTAAAGTTTTTTATTTTTTTTTATTTTTATCAAATTAAAATTTTTTTATAAAATTGTTTTATCATTAATCTGATCAATATAGATTTAGTCTGAATGAATTAATTTAATATTAACAAATTTTAATTTTTAAATTAACTCTTCAGACATATTTTGGATAATATAAGTATAATTTGGTATATAATTTAATATTAAAATTTTTATAATTTTTATTAATTGACTATCTAGATATATTCTGAACAGTATATATTCAATATTATTTTTTATGATTTTTATCTATTTTTATTTTAATAAATAAAATACTTAAAAATTAATTTAAAATAAACGGTGGAGATTATTTTGAGATAAATTGAAGGGTCCAAATTAGCCTTGAGCCTGATGAGCACGTGATTAATAAGCACCGAATGTAAACGCGCTTTTAGCACTGCGTAGATGTCATCCGTATACACTTACAGATGATTAGTTATCTAGTTTTTACAATTAAAATAGGAGAGAATAACAATTTTGTATTATTAAAATTTGATGTAAATTTTTTGTACGTATTTCGCGAGAAGGGTGAATTAAAGGAAATCTCTCTTCGGAGGTGGCCCCAAGTCATCCTTCCAATTTGCTTTTTCCTTTTTTAACAGGATAAAGCCTATTCTTTTGGTAGTAATGAAATTCAGTATCTATTAAAAAACAATAAAAAAAGACTTACAAAATTTATATCAAATCTATTTTCTTTTCACATTTCAAATTTATTTTCTATATTTTTAGAAATACGCGCGCGCGTATATGAAGCATCATATACTTCATCGCATTGACTCATTGTTGAATCTTCCGTTGTGATGAGAGTAGCATTGCAGGGATTCAGGGAAGAAATCAGAACAGTAAGGTAGGATCTCCACATGAAGCATCCACTGACTGTTAACTCTCCGCTGTCACAAGAAGATCCGACATAGATGCAGTCTGTTAACAACTTTTAACAATATTTAACTTTGTGATTATCATCCTATTTATTCAAAATGTTGTAGGTAAACGATTGGTCACGTTATGCATGAAGTAATATCATCTAGAAGTTCTCGCTACAGGCACAAAATGGTTCTATTAGAGCGTCAAGTCCGAGCAGAATAACCAACACAAAGTCAAATCAAATTATATTTATTAGAAAGGATTGAGAGAACATAATAACAACTTAAGATTTTATATATGTTTACCTACACACACACACACACTTAAAAAATTATATTGCATTATCCTATTTACCACTAGAATTTCATTCGGTTCATCTAGTCTAAGCCTTTTCTTGTTTTGTAACAGCCATCTAGTCCAAGTCTAGTTTTACACGTTTTTGGTATTTATTATTTACAGTAGCCATTCCCTTTCAGCGTATGCATTCCCAAATAAAAAGGAACATAACCCCCGGCCTAGATTTAGAGGGAGAACCGAGAATGCCATGAATAACAGTAAAATTGAAGGGGGGGAAATGAGAGAGGCTACTTTTACATAAAATACATCTGCATTTCAGCTCTTTGGTTTGCAAGGCAGCAAGGAATTTTATGAAATATGCATGCCAACAAATTGATTGTTTCGAGTTTCAACAAGCTTCAGATTATTTTTGTCACAACATCGTGGCAAAAAATGGGACCAACAGAAATCAGGAATATTGCACGCAGCAGACAATCTAAAATCAATAATAAATTCAAAATAATAATCAGTATCAATTGAACATTAATACACCATCAAGGACCTTAATTTTTTACGGTAGTTACATGCTTGAGGAGCATAGAAACAACATCCTGAGATATTCTCCCAGCCTCTGTCTTGAGTTGATTGATCTTTGATTCAGTATCTTGCTCAAGCCGCTTCACATTGGCACCAGAGTCTCCACTACTCTGCATTCATTGTAAATAATGCAGACAATTTGGTCTCCACAACTAATAACAAGAAGATCTAGGAATAGTTTAACATCTTTACTTACTACTATAAGCATAACCTTACCTCTTCCAATTTCTTTTGGAACTCATACTCCACTTGAGCTCGATATTCAGAAACCTCCTTTTCAGCCTCTTCCTTGGCCTGCTTCAGTCTAGCCAATTTTTCTAACAGAAGGATTTTTAAATTCAATACAATAATTCGTGAACTAACAAATGGAGTTTAGCAAACGGAAATATTTTTCATTTTGGGAATTTATACAATCACACATTTCAGAGCATCAAGCCCATGCCTATCATATGTGACTCATGATTCCAAGTAAGGAAGAAAAGATAAAGGGAACGAGGGGAGGAGAAGAGCCAAGACTTTTGGATTAAGTCATTTCATTAGAAATATGAATTTTGATGAAAATAGTCAAATACATACAAGGAGATAGAAATAGATATAATCATGCCAGTAACAAGGGCAGAGAAAAGGGGGGAAATAAATGAGAATAAGAATACCATTTTTAGCTGCATTCACAATCTGCTGTGCTTCTTGCTCTGCAGCTAATAATTGTTGAATTCCACCTTGACCCCTATTGGATGCCATTCTGTGATGGAAGCAATTCGTTACCAATGCTTGAAAGAAAAGTAACAAAAGAATAACCATCAAGTATCAACAACAAAAAAAAAAAAAATCATAAAGCAAAAGCTTGGGCAGCTAACATGAATAAATTAATTCAGCCTAGAAAATCCTCCACTTGGCCCCGAAAAGAATGAAAACTTGTACAAAAAAAAAAAAACATTTATAAGCAACAGAGATTGAACGAGAAACTAAAGCTATGAAGCACATATTTAGCGCCTATCAAGCACGCCTATTAGATGCTACTTAGTGAGACACTCTAAATTATACATGAACTACTCAAATTTTGTCATGTAACCGGATTCACGTTCCCCAAGTCTGAAGGAAACGGAGAATTATAACATCAACTTACTAATCATGGTTCAGTATAAAAGGAAAAAGATCGTTTCACCATAGAGGCAAGAGATCAACACAAAAAAGTCGATAATATGACCAAGAAATTGTAATTAGATGCTGGACATTCTTAAATCTCGTCAAAACCGAATCAGAAGCTCATCCTCTAGAGACAAAAAGACTAATATACCAAGTGATTGCCAGAGCCACATTTAAACAAAGCTATGTGTGATGAAGTGGATAAACCAAATAATAAAATAGACTGCTATCATGAGAATTTGAGAAGACAAACAACAGAGAGAAGACAGAGGATAAGTGTAACGCCTACGGCATGTTAATCCCTCGTCCATAAGATACTAGCTAAAGTTAATGCGTTTCTGGGCTTGTTTCCCTTATCTCGAAGTTTAGCCGAAGCAAACGCTAAATCCAACCCTACCGAAACTTCCATCATGAAGAATTGAAGCCGTAAATTGACATAAAATCTAAAGGAAACAGGTTTCAGGCCATGAAATCGAATTTCACATATTCCAGAAGTGATAAGCCCCCATAATCTGCGAGGATCGGCCTCCCTAGCATGAGCTAGATTCTGACATGACACAGTGGCATGATCAAATGATGGAAACGAGGGATCCGAATTCAGTTTCAGTACAGTTCAGGATTTTTCCGAGAAAAAAATAAAGGAAGCGGAAACTAGAGAATAAGTAAGGCACTACAAAACTCTATCCCTGGAAAGAACAGTCAGAGCGGATATAGAAAGAAGTAAAAAAGCAGGGCAGATTTGTACCGGACAAGGACAAATCCGATAACCAAAGAACTCGTAGATCCGATATGAAGAAGAGAGAGGCGCAATAGGGAGATCGGAACTTACTTATATGGGTCTCGGATTGCGAGGAGATGATCGAAGACAGAATGATCAGGAAAAACAGTTTGACGTCGGTCCTACATGCTTATTCCAATTTACAGGTGATGCCTGGTTGATTTGAGTTCCCTTTTACTACCTATAGGCCATTGCCACTAATTGTTTTTATTTTTATTTTATTTTCTGGAATAAGGAGAGGGTCAATATCTTTTGGACTGTATAGACTTTGATTTGATATGCGAGTAGAGATTCGTGGAGAAAATTTTTAAATATATAATAACGTTGAATTATAAAGAAAAATTTTTGTTATTTTTTCACAAGGAAAAATGATGACAAAAAATTTTAGCTATTTTTTTTTTATTTTTTGCAACTTTTGAAAATATTCCCATTAAATTTTTTTTATAAGTGTGTAAATGACACTAGATCTGGAAAATTTACAAGTATGACAAATGTCAACTTTCTCTTTTAGTTATTACTATAAAATATAAAAAATTCTAAGCAATCATAGTATTTGTAAATCGGGGTTCATTAATTTCTTCATATAATGCTATATGGCACTCCCATTTAATATAATCATACACACTACAAATGAGGATTTTCTTCGTTGTTCGTTCTAATGCAGATGAATGATTCATTAATTATATTACAATAATTTTTAAAGAGCCCGATGCCATGCCATCTAAATATTATATTTGATTTAACTAATAAAGATTGTACTAACTTAACTAGAGGATTATTCAAGTTCAAGTTGGTGGGAGAGTTTTTCACCTTTTACAATACTCCTGACCCAATCTGAATTAGTTTAAAATCCACCTCGGTAAGTTGTCGAATTATAAAATCCACCTTTTATAAGTTGGCAATTCGGAGAAAAGATGAAAATGGAGTTACTTATAATCTAGTGCAATGTAGTAGTTTTCCAAGTATTGTATTCTTTCTAATTATAGTAATTTTTTATACCTGTTAATTACACAAGCATGCTAGAAAATACACATTTAGATCTACATAACTAAGAGTGTATATTTTGTTACTAACACAGATGTGAAAGTATATGGGGATGCATAAGTTTACCCGACTACAAACCCAGGGCACAGAGCACTACGTGTACTCTGTATGTCATTCTAAACTAAACAGTAAATAAAGCATCCTTTCTGCGATAAGGATCTATGGAATCTGTGACAGAAAGCTCCTCTCCTGGAAGAGAGACGAGAATCACGGAGACTAACATAAGTATATAACATTATTCCAGAATGTATATGAGGGGATCATAAAAGGCTCGAACGAGAGAGCGTAATATAGCAACATTGATCAGACGTTGTCCCCGCTTCTAGATAACTCCAAGTACACTGGATGCTTACGTTTTTTATGATTAGCCTTCCTTCTCCTGTACACTAAACCTCCCAATCCGACTAAACAAACCGCCCCGATCACAAAGCCCATCGTCCGGCCTCTGTTGTTCTCTTCGCCATAACCTTCCTCGTCTTCGTCTTCGCCACTGAAGTATCCAGCATCGTCTTCGGCTCTATACTCCAACTCTGCTGGCGGTGGACTAGCCATCAAACTGCCAGCAGAGGCTTCAGACGGCAATCCATAATCTGTGGGACTAGGAGCTTCAGATGGTGAATAATCGTCGTCATAAAAAACATCCACTTCAGGAGCCATGGCATCAATATAAGCTGCCGGAGAAGGAGAAGGATTTTCGCCATCGTAGGGGTAGTCTTGTTCTACTCCTGGCGAGTAAGCTGAAGTTGAAGGAGGGTTCTGGACATGGCCTTCTAATTCTGAAGCCATGTCGTCCAAGGGATACTGAGATTCAGGGAACTTATCGTCTCCGTATGGAGAAGGAGCGTAATATAGAGCGTCGTCACCAGGTGGGGAAGGAGCGAAATAGAGAGCGTCGTCGTTTTCTGCTTTTTGCTCCGCAGGAGCCGAAGCTGGTTCAATTCGAGCCTGGATTGACAAGGCAAGTTGCAGTATAAGCGCAAACAAAGTCGCTATTTTGCAGAGTCGAGTCATGGCGAGATCAATATTTTTGGCTGCGTGATTTGGTTTCTATGAAATGAGTGGAGGCAGGAAAAAGGAGTTTATGCGTTGGATGGTTGGAGAAGTGAAACTTGGATCAACATATATATACGCGTCTTGATGTTGGAGAGGTCGTCTATGCTATGCATGTATATGTGATGTAATTCTATCAGGCTATAAATTTTGAATGTTGCATGAAGAAATTATGGGAAATGGCATTCACTTTCTGGATTTAATTAACATCCTTGTATTTAATGGCGTATTTATGTCTGATATTGATCCCTACGGCGACCCGCTCCTTTTGTTTTCGCGAATTCAATGTTTGATCTCAAACCAGAGGAAGGCGTAGTAATACCTACTAGGCCTGTCCCTGCTGTGTGTTGGATCAATTGAGGAATTAAAAATGAGGCAATTAATTGGAGATCTGTGCATTTTTTCATTTTCAGAGTATTTAAATCAAAGCTTCTTTTGAATATACTCTGATTTTATTTAATTAGATGATGAGATATGTCTTATCCCAACTGTGAATGTTGTTTTGATGAGATAGAAGTTACCAGTCTGAGTCAATGAAAAATGGGCTCATCCATGTGGGGAAAAAAAAAAAAAAAGAATTACCCTTGCAAATCAAGAATGCTTCGATGAGACAAAACATTATGTTTCCATAGCATAGTCGTCGGTCCTTCCAATTCCTACCCCCTAACCCCCCCAACCCCGGGCCCCTGTTTTGGCAGTAAAATGTTGAATCACAAATTTTTTGGTGAATATATTGAATCACAATTTATCAACAAACACTATAATTTTTTGTCATCTAATTTTATATAAAATTCAAATTTTAATTCTTTAATTTTATATGTATAAATTTTTATTATTTTAAAAAAAATTAAACTTAATATATTAATATTAATTTATAATGTATTGTTAATATTTAAAAGTTTAGTGTAAAAATTTCTCTTCAATTAAATTAAGTGTGTTAAGATGTTAAAAGACTAAAAATATATATTATAAAATTATGAAATCAAAATAAAATTTTCTATAAAATGAGAGACTAACAATATACCCATTATATTAACTGACAAAATAAGATTGTGTTTGTGAAACGTGAAGAACACCGAAAAAAAAAAAAAAGCAAAGAAGGCGGCAAGGCGCCTCCTGAATTACTCAAAACAGCTGAAGTCCTTCATTGTGCCTATTAGTAGTCGGCTTGGGAAGCCTTTAAATAAGAGAATCGGGTTGCTCGCTCCAGTTCGGCTAGTCCGGTTTCTTGAACCCTTCTTTTCCATTTTGGGCCCGGCCCTTTGTCCGTTTCTGAAGGGATGCATTTGTTTTCAAAAGACTAGGCAACATTTTTTTAAAATCAAAACAAAATCTTTAATCCCTATAATTTTTTAGAGTTTTGCTTTTAATTTATATAATTTTTTTAATATTTTTAGTTTCTTTAAAGATTAAAATATTTAAAAAATAAAAATTATAAAGATTTAAAAAATAAAGGTCACTCAATCTTTCTGAAACTATAAGGACTGAAAATACTAAAAAAAACTATAAAGACTAAACTAGTAAAACTTAAAAATTATAAGGACCTGTCAAATAAAGGTTTCCCAATATTTATGAAACTATAAAGATTGAAAACATTTAAAAAGGCTATAAGGATTAAAAACAAAACTCGATAAAATTATAAAAATTAAAAATTATGTTTTTCTTTTTTAATAAAAATATCTTGTCAGATTCAAATTCAGGACCTCTTTCAAATAAAAGATTTACTGTTATAACAACTAATTATTAAACACTAAACATCCACTCCCTCCCAAACCTACATTTATGATAGAGGGGGCAATTACTCTCACTAACCTAAAGAGAAATTACTTAAAATGACCTTAAATAACTCTAGTCACCCTCTCAAAAAATTTGAATTGCTCTCTCACTTCAAAAAATTTCACTTATTTCTTTGTAGAAGTTTACTTATCCTGTTATCTAAAATTATATCTAAGCATGTGTTATAAACGAATAGCAATAGTTTTAAAATGGGAAAGCAAAAATTTAGAAAAAAATTGTTTATGAAAAATTTTATGACAAAATGCTCTACCATATAATAAAGGAGGTATATAAATTTTATTTAATAAAAATTTATAACATGATTCTAATAGATATAAAAAAAATATTTATATAAAGATAGTATTTATGTTATTATAATGTTACGTTTTATGCATTTTTAATGTTTAATTTTATTAACCTGTACCATTAATATAATTTAATAGATACTTATATTTAAATAATATAAACATTTTTCTAATATTTATAAATTATTTTATAATTTAATTTAAGTATAGATTATACCTTATTGAGAGACAATTCGATGCATCTTAAAAAAACTGTTTTTTATATTATAAAAATAAGATATACTTTTATTTTTACTTTTGATTTTAAATCACAATATAACTATATTAAATACTTTCATGTTAATCAATAAAAATAAAATTAAAAAATAAATTAATTATTACATGATATCCTATATTTTAAATTAAAAATTATTTTTAAAATGATATCCTATATTTTAAATTAAAAATTATTTTTAAAATATGTTCTATAAATAGGATCGAAGGAAGTACCTAGTCCTCTAAATATTTTATCCTAAATAAAAATTAATTATATGTAAAAAGCATTTTTTTACTTTGTATTTTTAATACATTGAGATGCAAGTCGTTTTCATTTTGAAGATACTTTATTAATCACGAGGGATCTAACTTTTCATCGGTGAAATAAGTTTTCAGTGGAAATAAAAAAAAATAGACTAAAATTTTTAATTTTATGGAGTATATTATATCAATATTGTCTTGGCCTGACAGATACTTTCATGTCAAATTATTTTTTAAGGAAAAAAAGGAAAAAATGATAATAAAATTTTTCTGAAATATATCAATGACAATTTAATCTATTAAAATATCATAATTTTTCTGATATCTTTGGAGACTTTTTGATTATTAGTGAATTTATATAAATTATTAAATTATTCTTATTAAAAATAAGTAATTCACAAGTTTTGTTTAAATACTTACAATTTTTTTATATTCACAATAATATAACAATAAATAAGAAATTTAACATACAAAATTATGATTTATTATTGTATTTTTGTGAATATAAGAAAGAAATTTGTAAATATTTAAAAAAAATTTGTAAATTATTTATTTTTAACAAGAATGATTTGATAATTCATATAAATTCATTAATGATAAAAAAATTTTAAAAAATTTAAAAAAATTATAATATTGTAAGAAATTAAATTATCGTTTATATATTTTAAAAATATTTTATTATTATTTTTCTGAAAATAAAAAATCCAATCTACGTAAAATAATCAAAAGTGTGATTGCGATAGATGCAACATTTCGAATACCATTAACAATTACGTGCACCGATGTTGTTTTCATGCAGAAGTTACGTGCAACAGCAGCCATTCGCATGGTGCCAATATCAAGACGGAATTTGTTCTCTTCTTCTGATACGATACTATTGTGGAAATGTAACTGTCCAAATATATTACTGGAAAAAAAATGTCCAAATATAAGGATAAGGATTAAGGATGGACATGCCAATCCGTTAGTATCTCCACACGTGTTGTTTGAATTATAAATTCTGCCATGACTTTGGTCCTGCTCACAGAAAAAAAAAATCAAATACGACTTTTTAAAATATTTTAAGCAGGAAAAAAAGCTCTTACTTTGTGATTTAGCTGAATATCAAAAATTTAGAAGCCAAGGGAATATAATTTTATTTTGTTATGTCCAGCTGAACTAGAGAAAACAAGGATAAGGAAAAAGTGGCTATTTCTTCATACAGAGAATAAGAACCTTACTATTATTAGGAAAGTACTTATATATAATATTTTTTTATTCTACAATATTATTTATATAATTTCTACTATATATTATTAAACGGAATAATAAATAATTTTAATTATAATCTTGATTTATAATTATTTTACCCAATTTTAATTTTTTATTTCTAAAATCATCTTTTATATAATGATTTAAAAACTTTAAAATAACCAGTACATGGCCCGTGCTATGCACGGGACATGAAAAAAATATTTTTAATAAATACTTAACATCTATAATAAGTTGTTATTAAAGAAAAATAATTGACTCGTAGATTAAAGTTAGAGATACTGTAAATTGGTTCTAAATTGCACTTTATAGATATATAAATAATGTTTCTCAATAAATAATATTTAAAGTCGTGTTTGGTGGGTTTTTAATAAAAAAATCAATATTCCCAAGTCTTACTTGATACGTGCTTTGGATTCATAAACGAATACAAATTTAGAAAAGTATAACCAATAGTATAAAGATTTTGATGTTGATTATAGGGAGAATTTCAATCAATGACCATAGAAGAAAGATATTTATTTGTGGGTTCCAAAAAAAAAATCTAAAAATTCTCTGCAGGGTATCTAGACTAAATTAATATAAAATGAGTGGCTAAAAAAACTAAAATATCCTTCTACAAAAGAAAGAAAAAATGATTGACAATTCTTGACAAGTAAAGTTAGAAAATTAATAATTAATAATTTTACATTTAGGAAAAAATGATTGAACTAATATGATTATTAATAAATCATGTAATTTATGACTGATGTTGGTAAATTAATCAGTAAAACTTAGATAGTTAACAACTAATATTAGTATAATTATTGATAGGTGAAGTCAAGTAAATTAACAAGTAAAACAAAAAAATTAACAACTAGTAATGATGCTTTTTAATCAAATTGAGTGAATAAATCTTATAAATGATTCATAAGTCAAATTAAGTAGTTATAAAAAATTATGAACTTAACAACTCATGTTGGCAAGTCAACAAGTAAAGTTATAAAATCAACAAGTAATGTTATTAAAAAGATAGAGTCACAAAATTAACCTGTTAACTATCTAACAAGTATGGTTGAAAATTTAACGAGGTTAGATAGTAATCAAGTACTTGTTAATCTTGCAAAAGGTCATTTTGATTTTTTCAACTATCAATTTTATTTTAGTTGAGTCCAGAAATCTTGTAGAGAATTTTTAATTTTTTTTGGGACTAATGGGTAATTATCTCTCTTTTGTGGTCCTTGATTGAAATTCTCCCTTGATTCTAATTTATCATCATGATGGAAGATAATGTAATTAAAAATTAATATTGTAAATGTTGAATGGTAATAAAGTAATGTCTAACAATATACTTGAAACTCTAAGAGTTAAATCATCGTTACCCTTAATGGATTTTGACATCACTCCAACAAAACAATCAAACAAATTGGGTATCATTAAGATAAATTACAAAAAACAAAAGAATTATCAATATGTGTTATGAATATGATATGAAAAGTAAATCACCATTCTATCATTTTCTTCTTTTTAAAATATCACCTTCTCATAAGGCCAATTCTTTGCTACATAAACCCACCTTCTTGTTGAGAAGATATCAAGCTAAGCAATATACAATTTAAAGTATGAAGGTTGTTTTTAGTAAACACTATCATCTTATTAATAGAATTGTGGATTAGAGGGACAGCAATATTTATTAAAATATCATTTAGTCAAATGATGCATCATTTTTGCAAATGAACCTTAGTATATATAGGCAAATTATATATCCATTGGAATAAAGCTATGCAAACTTTCTTTGCTTTTTGCATCGTGATAAGTCAAAACTTTATCTCAAAGACTAAAACTTTATTATGGCATTGCTTTAATATAAGCGTGCAAAAACTTAATAAATTTTGACAGTTTTAAAGGGGAAAAAATGAAGACATCAAGTGACTCAGATGATAACTATGAATATATTACTGTATGACAAACCATTAACAGAAACAAAGAGGAGGGAATAAAAAAAAATAGATAAAGTCATCTACCTGCAACATTGGTGAATATACTACTGCTGTTGCATGTCTTTCTAATATTAGGGCCACTCATAAGGCGTTGATGTGGTTTGTAAATACAAATTATAGATTTAAGATGGATTTACAAAAATGCAAATATGAAGGCCTAACTTGTAATAATATTATAAAGGCCTGCAATAATGCAAAGGACGTAATGAAGAAAAATAAGAATCAAAGTGCACAATCAAAACATGAATTTTAAACGTGAATCAATTGTAAATGCACTTGTTTAACAACAACAAATCTAAAATGAAAATAATTTATCAAGAAAAAAGAATCATAATATGCCATAAGAGAAACGCCACTTGAGAAAATGAACAGAGGAGAAACAAAAATTGTTAAACACGACAGGACAAGGAAGAAGAAAAAGAAGGAACGTTTCACATTCCACCTTCTAATGCAAACACAACTTGAGATAGTGGCTTCATGGGATGGCAGTTTTGAATTACATATAAGAAAATGGGGCTGGTCTTTGACTGTTTAAGAAGATAATGGGAGGTGATTTCTAATAGTTTTATAAACAATTATTTTTAAATTTGAAATTAGTAATGAGTTAATAGGATGGTAGGATAATCGAGAAATGAGGGAGTGAAGTAGTTTTATTTTTATTTCAAATAATTAATGGCAAAATAAAAATATCAAAGATATGTGGTATCATTAGACTTAAACTTGCGATATTTTTTAATTATAAATAAGTCAACAGGCTATTTTAATTATAAATATGAATTATAAATTATAAATAAGTTAATAAGAAGTTGGGAGATAATGGAGAGATGTGAGGATGAGGTGGTTTTATTTATATTTTAAATAATGAATAACAAAGCATAAAAACATCAAAGATATATGGCATTATTATATTTAAGCTTGCGATTCTACTTTATGTTTATATATAAATATATTATAAAATTGAACATAACTGTGCGTGTGTGTAGTGAGGTAGTTAAGATTTTTTTTTTTTTTCAATTTTATCTTTCTCTAACACCGTCTATCATTGATCATATATTTGTTAGGTAGAAAGGTTGGTAATTTTAACACGCACGCTCCTATGGACATTTGAAGCAAAAAGTTATTAATCCCTCTTAGGAGTCTGTAAAGACCTTATAGTTCTTTTCTTGTTTGATCTTCAAAATACTTTGTAGATTGAAATACAGTATTTTACAAAACATGTATTTTATTTAAAACGGATGGGTACGACTTGTTATGTCTATGAAAAAAAAGCACTGGAAATTAAAGAACGTGAAAGAATATGGGTGTAGAGATTTTATGATTGAAAAGCAATAAGGAAGAAAGAAAGAAGTAAAGAGAGGAGCGGGGGCCGGATCATGAATCTGGCACAGAGAATAAACACAGGCGATCGTAATCGATGATTGCGTTTGATTGGAAAAACTGCAAAAGGGACGTGACCTGACGGCCTCTCCAAATTCGACTCTACTGGGTGTGAATTCTCTCCTCTATCATCCCATCCTCTTTTATTATTTTCTCTTTTTAATTATTAGATAAAAATTTAAATTATTCAAATTTAAAGTTATTATTAAAATATTAAATTATAAAAATTATGAATAATAAAATTCAAACAACTAAAATTAAATAAAAATTTAAAAATACAGTGAAAGTAAAATAAAATGAAATATTTTGAAGGAGATTGATTTTTCAAAATTTTAATTTAATAATTAAAAATTAAAAAGAGGGAGAAAAAAGATGAAAAGAAAGAGGGGAGGATCCTTTCCCTCACAGCAACGGCGCAATCCCAACTCTGTTGCGTGTCGCCTTCCCAATCGACTTCTTTAACATGGCACCCTCTTCTTCACCCTCGTTCCACGTTACGTATCCCTTATTAACGTATAAACTGCGAAATGACTTGCATTTATATGGCTACAATTAACTCCTTATTTTAAGTAACTTCAAACGAATTAAACCCGAATTCTTCTGGTCCCCGTCCAGGCTACCATCATCACGCACGTATCCAATGTGAATATGAAGCGAGGACCACCTGCTCAACGCCCCAGAATTTAAAAATCAAAATAAAAATCGTGCATGGACCACCTTTGTAGTAGCCAGTGGCTACCGACCTCCCCACCACTAAATCCAAAAATGGGGCAGGGAATAAATTGACACAACGCCTTTCCTCACAAAAAGCTCAGCACCATCATCATCCATACACGAGACTTCAAAACATGAGTACAGTAATTCCTCTCACCCTCACAAATAACAATACAAAGTAACGACCCGGACCGCTACGCGAAATTTAAAATACAATGACGTCCCAACGCACATTTCAACGGAGTCAATCCCCTAAAGTACTTCAAGAACAAACTCGGTTGCTGACTGCTGACGCTTCATACCACTAATTAATAATGATTATATCATAATCAATATCACCATATACAAATTGCACTCTCCCATGCATATGCAAATCACTTCAGCTTCATCCTCCTCCGCCATCCTCACTGATAAAGCGCACGCTCCGACCCCGAGCGCGCGAAACTCACAAGTTGGAGTGGCTCCTGAAAGAGCCCAGAGCTTTGGCCGCCTGAGCCCTCAACACGTATTGGTGGTAAATTGCAGCAATTGCGGCACCGACGAAGGGTCCGACCCAGAAGATCCACTAAAACCAAAACCAACCACGTGGAGTAAGTTTTCATTGCTCAGCTTTTTTTTTTTTTTCGTAGGAGCTAGGAAACTATAACGTGGAAAATTAGACGAATTAAACCCGAAGAAGTCTGATATAAAGACGACTCACATGGTCATCCCACGCCGTCTGATTGTTGTACATGACTGCGGCCCCGAAGCTCCTGGCCGGGTTGATGCCGGTGCCGGTTATGGGGATGGTGGCCAGGTGAACCATGAAGACCGCAAATCCAATCGGAAGAGGAGCCAACACCTATCAAAATTTAAGCTTTGCCTCAATATTCGAAGAACAGAGTGGATGAATCGCGGTTTTTTTTAAACACAAATCACCCCAGCTTCAAGTTTTGACGCGTAAAACACAAGAAAACAGAAAAGAGGAAAAGTAATAGGGCGTGGAAGATAAAGAGATCGGCACGCACGGGAACGTGAGAGTCTCTGGCATTTCTCTTGGGATCAGTGGCAGAGAAGACGGTGTAGACAAGGACGAAGGTACCAACAATTTCAGCACCCAAACCAGTGCCTTTCCTGTAGCCAGAAGACAACATGTTGGCTCCACCTTGATACCTGTTGTAGTAGGCCTTCTGGAAAGCCTTGACCAAGCCACACCCGCATATGGCTCCCAAGCACTGAGCCACCATGTACATAATCGCTCTAATCAACGACACCTTCCTCGCCAGGAACAACCCGAAAGTCACGGCCGGGTTTATGTGACCCCCTGATAACACCAAATCAACCGAATCAATCACCGTCCGTGCCCGTGGGTGCGTGTGTCAAGGAAAGGAGGAAAGTGAGTGAAGTTACCAGAAATGCCGGCGGTGCAGTAGACAAGGACGAAAATCATGCCGCCAAAGGCCCAAGCAATGCCGAGAATGCCGACGCCGTCGCAGGGGCCTCCGTTATTAGCGGTGTCGATCTGGCTTTTGTAACCAATAACGGTCAAGACAGTGATGTAGAGGAAAAGGAGGGTGGCGACGAACTCGGCAATGATGGCCCTGTAGAAGGACCACTTGCCGAGCTCGGCGGCGTCGAGGAGAGGAGCGGGAGGCGGGTCATGGTAGTCCTTGTGAGGAGGGGCTCCCTCGAGGTCTTTCGCCATGACAGTAACACAGAGAGAGAGAGAGAGAGAGAGAGAGGAGTGGAAAGCCCGTGGGTTTGGAGGGTGTGGCAGGGTGATAAGGTGGGAGAGAGGATGGGGATAAGAGTGTGCATTTATATCAGATTCAGGTGGGACCTGGCCTGGCCTGAAGCCGTAACCTAGGCTTAACCCCTAACTCGTTAAAAAAATCTGCGTTCCACACAACGAGCATTAGAATATAGCTGCCTCTCTTTCGCTCGTGCCTCGTGGCATAGACTCGCGTGGACAATTGGCGTTCACTTTGTGAAAATTCTGAGAGAGTGAGGATAAAGACTAGAGGGAGGATAAGTTAGAATAGTGGGTGAAGGGAGCGGTGTGGGGTTAGAAATGCAAATTGGAAATTCCGTTGGGAACAAAAAGGGTGGATAGAGCGAGGGGGAAGTGATTGGCGTGAATTGTTGGGTGCTGTGTGTTGCCAGGGTGAACGTGGGAGGTCACATGGCAGAAAGAGCATGACATCAAGATGAAGCCCACCACCGTGAAAGCTACATCCTACTCGAGTATTTTATGCAATTAACCAAAAATTTATAATGCATCAAAAATATGAATTTAAAAAGAAAAAGTTCTTCCTTCTACGCTTTTTTCATAAGAGAATTTTAGGAAATTTTCCCCTAAAATAACGACATCTTGTCTCAAGTAGTACTATTTATTACAACTTTCCTTTTTACCCTGATTAATGATGATGTATTTGTAAGAAATAAAGAATTATTTAACAGCAACTAGCTAGTCAGCTGCGTGAATGAGGATTTTTTTTTCAAAGAATTTGCGTTCCTGATATTTATTGATGAATTAATAATTTGTCTCTTGTAAGAAGGATTGGAGGGAGTATAAATTTAAAACCGAATATAATATAAATATTTTCTAAATCATGTAACCCTCTCGTTGTAATCATGGAAGATAGAGTGGAGCAGAATTAAACGAGAAAGACATTAAGAGAATAGAAAAGAAATGACACTGGGGGACGGACGGTCCACCGGAAGCCAGCTCACTGTTTTGCATGCGTACAATTCCCTCGGATCCTCCTACTGCCCCTTCAAATATCGTGTAAGTACAAATTTGCCCTTGTCCGCTGAATTAATCCAATTGCACCTTTGCCCAATCTCTAACAAATTGTATAAGAAAAATGACAATTAAGGATAGATCATAACATTTTGAAATTTCAATCAAGTTTTGTAATTGAAATAAAAAAATTATCTAACTTTATAAAATGATCCTTTCCCTAAACACTAAAAGGTAATAATAAAATAGCTTATATTGTGTTCTCTGTTCTTGTTTTTTGCCATCAAAAATTTGCTCTCATGTGAAAAAAATGTGGACAAAAAATTAGTAAAGTAGTTCATCATCTTCTCCTCTCTTGATAATAGTAATTACATGTATTGGTTCTTTTACATCCTCTCCTCTGTCATGCACACAAAAAATAATTCGACAATTTCCTCTCTTTATCTTTTACATCTTCTCTATTCTATGATGAAAAGTGAATTAACATTAAAAAATACATCATGAATGTTGAATTGTTATAATCATGATTAGAATTACAGGAATGATAGTTGTAAAGTAATAAATTTGTATGTTACTTCTAGTTGTTGTGTGTTTATTTTTCATATGGGAAGTACTTTAATAAAAAAAGTATTTTGTTATTTTCACATTGAAGGACATATTGTAAAAAAATTCACAAGAAAAGATGACCTATGAATGTGAGAGATTAATTTCCAAATTAGTTAGAGAAGACATAAATCATGAAAAGATATTGAAGATAGTGTCATCAATGACGGGGGTTAAAAGTATTGCAATTGACTTAAAAGTTATAATAAAATTTTACTATTGAATGACTTTTTGTATAGACACCCACATTATTTTTTTTTTTTTACTTGTGAAGATGACAGATTATGTAAATAGGTTTGCAATTTATGTTGTTGTTTCGGGAAGAAGACTGCAGACGTACCATTTAAGTAGATGAGATATTTTCTGTGTAAAAAGTGATGCAAATATAGTATACATGTATTGAAATCAGTATAATATAATGTTGATGTTTATTTTATATTTAAATACGTGCAAATATAAATGTTGTCATCATATAAGATTGCTAAAGTTACTATTGTAGTATGAAAATATTACAATTGTAATTAATAAAAGCATATAACTTCACTTGAAAATAATTTTTTTTGCAGTATTTTAAATTTTGAAATGTAAATATTATCATAACATAAAATTTATCTTTAAAATATTCCAAAGCCACTTATAAAAAATACAAATACTACTAAAGAAATCACAAACTTCAATGAAAAATGTGAATACTAACATAACTTATCAATTCATGAGAACAGATAACACGAGACCCAACTGAAGATTCTTCCCTCAAGCGGCTTCCCAAGATAAAAGATTTTCCTTGATTGTTCTTCCGGATCACCAGTCAGACATTCACCACAAACATGTAATGGTTCACACTATTCGCCAGAAAGATTCAAATCAAATAATCAGATATAAATACAATATACTGGGTTTGTGCCTCATTTGCTGATATCCACCCACGTGTATGGATCTTGCAACAGCATGTGACCCCCCCGGGGGCCAATCTGTTAGAGGATTTTTTTTAAAAAAAATTATACATGAATATCAACATAAAATAAATGTGTGCAAACCTCATGAATAATGAAAATTTTTTAGATAAACTCAGCACGTCATATTACTTATATTTTATTCAATAAAAATATGATATTTAAATGGTATATAATGTAAATTGATTATAGCATTAGTGACAATATAGAGGAGTATGTTATAAGAATAAAATTAATTAAAATATTATCATATAAATTTTTATTTAAATGATTTAATGTATTCTAATTGAACAGATGAGAAATGATACAGCGATGGTAGTATTTTAGAATTTCTCGTAATTAATACATGCCTATGGTGCTTACGTTGCTTACGTGCAAGTGTGGGGCCGGCTTTAATGAAGGTTGATCATGTGGTATGGACTGTGGAACGAAAATGGGAGTGTGGAAGTGGAAGGGAGGCGCACAATGCGCTCTGCATAATAACTAATGAAGATGATACTGATAGCCCAAACCCCCACCCCCCAGACCCTCCTCTGCTTTCACACAATCATATTAAGCGTATATTTCGATAGCATTTTAAATCAATTATTTGAGAGAAAAGTTAATTTTTACTAAAATTATCCAAACACCCATCTATTCAAAAAATCAATTTTTGTCAAAAAAATTGATTTTTTCTCAAAGCTGCCAAAGTCAGCTTCTGCGTTCAATTATTCAAGAAACAAGGGAAAATTACAAGAAAGATCTAAAAAAAATTATAAAAAAGACATAAAATTTAATAAAACTAAGGTCAAACTCTATTCTCTTTCATTTTTTATTTAGTAAAATTTAAACTTTGAATCTTCAAAAAAGTTACTAACATAAGTAAAATTCAATGACCACCCTTCACTTTGTACTTGTTATAGAATTAATTTAAATAAAATATTAATTGATAGAAAAAAATTAATTTCATTTAATTTAAAATTGATGATCATTACAAAATTTGTTGCAAAGATTTAGAGAGAGAAATTTTACGTCATTTGTTACATTACTACATTTTTTATGTTGTCAAAATTTTTATAATATTTTCATCAGATATAGTTTATATTCGTGATGTCATTAGAGATCAATTTATACATTATCATCTTCATTAGTTATTGTAAAATTAATGTTTAGTATTTAAGAATTAAATCTTTTTCTTTTATTAAATTTATTTAAACTAAGATATATTTATGTAAATTAAAATTGTTAATGTTAATATAATTTAAATTTTTATAAGTAATCAAATACATAATTTAAATAATATATTTTATTTTTTAAATATTAGATACAAATTTATTAATAATTTAATTTTGAAAGGCAATGTCTTTTTATGGTAATTTACACAGTTAAAATTGTTTCTGAATACATTATTCAAATATTTTTAATTATGTTAAAATTAATTTTAGAAAAACAGTATCCAAACAAATTACGTTATAATATAATTAATTATGATTAAAATTTATAATTTAATCAATTTTTTTATAATATATTATATCTAATTGAAATTTAAATGGGCATCAAATTGGATTTTTTTACTTACATATATTTAGAAATTAGATTCAGAGAGAACACGTTAGCATTTGTCAAGCCTTTCCTTTTTTGGATATTCTCTTATCTTCACATTCATATGTGTTGCCCAGCACATCAATTTTGTATTTCCCAGCAAAGAATATTCGGCAATTTGGAGTCAGAGGGAGAAGAAGACTTCATTTGATACGGTTTGGACTTGTAAGCACACTGAATCATTTTTCTCAAATGAGGCCAAAATCAGAAAAAAAGAAACAAGAGAGAAACTCGTGCGTTCTCCAAGGCGTTTCTGAGGTGGCTCATCCGCGATAGAATTTGGACGCATTAAAGCATTTGAAAGCAACGTTACCTGCTGCAATTCTATGCCACAAAAAAGTAGATGATACATTAATACTTGTTTTTTTTTTTAATTACTCATGTGTATATTTCTATTAAAAAATTTTAATTGAAGTACTATTTGGTACTAAATATTAACATGTAAAGAGTTAAAGAAAACGTAATTACACAAAAATAAATAAATTTATATATCTTAAAGAACATCAAACTTATATCATAACATTACATTTTCACTTATACCATCAATTTTAATAATTTTGTTTGAATTATATTTAATTATTATAAAAAAATAAAGGAAAACAAAAGAACCCACCCAGATCCTTCAGAACTTAGTCATAATGGGTCAGGCTCATGAGATCTTGAGCCTAAAATCTGTATGTATCATTTAAGAATCTGACTATTGAAGCCGCATTCCTGAGCCAAAAAAATAAAAAAAACAAAAGACCGATCCTATGAGACTGGCTCGTATCCATGCTCAGCTTGCACAGTTCACTAGACACAATGGTCTGAACCCGAGCCCTTTGGTACACAATAAAGATCTGGGAAACCCAACAATGATATGCAAAATTTAGAGATTTTGAATGTCATTAAATGGGCCCTCTCAATCGGTGGATATTAACTATTAGATTTAGATCTAATGATGTTGAGGGGAGAGTTACAAATTTATGTAAAAAAATAAATAAACAAAGGTCTTTTACCTCAACGTTATTAGATCGCAATTTAATGGTTAATATCTCAAATAGAGCTCAATTGAGGGGATCCAAATCCAAAACCAGGCAGGTAGTAATGACGAGAACAGAATTTTTTCCCCCCATGGTGCTCAAACAAAGACCTACGATATTTATTATACTCTAATTATAATTACTCAACAGTGTTTAGTTCATTTTTTCTCATCGCATTCTATGTATAATCTATCTTCTATCTTTCTAGGTATGGGTCTCTATCTCTAATACAACCAAGGCTTTAGTGTACAGAAAGGATTGGCGGACGAGAAATCTATACATAACCAACGCAAAAACTAGCGGATCGTTATCATCGCAATCCTGGGCTGCTTCTTTACTATATTCTTCATGGTCTCCGATCCATCCACCAAAGCTCCTTCCACAATGTCATGTTTAGCTGTTCAAATTGACAATGGAGGAGAAGAAGAGCCTGGAATGGAGTTGGATCGTCGCTTCATACAGCACAAGATGATAAGATACATCTCCCTTGATCTCGGTTTCTTGTTTGTTACATTCACTATTCACTAATATTCTAATATACAATATCAAATGGCCTTTTAAAGCCCAAGTAAGTGGGTTCGTATAGGCCCATATTTGGAAACTGATAGGCTTTTCAAAGATAACGGATCTTCTGACCAAATCAGCCAGCCCAAAGGAAAACTGTTTCGCAGCATTGTTGGGGGGAAAAAAGCAATTTACTGTGTAATATTCATCATTTTTTATTAAATTTTATTTTTATCTTCGTATAAAAATAGAAAAGTCATTTTCATTTACGTTCCTTTTTTTTTTTTTGGGCTCGCTACTATGACCAGCATAGAGCTTACAGCAGCTCCAGAGTCCAAACTGTAAGGGTTAGGTGGAGTGTGGGTAGATACAGCATCTATACATTGCTGATGTGACTAGAAAAGAAAAGAGTTTGACAGTCCAAAAAAAAAAATGCAATGTAATCAATATATCAACCAAGAAAACAGAATAGAATTTAGAGTAGAGAGAGAGAGTTAGAATGTGACACTGAAATGTGTGTGTGTGTGTGTGTGGGGTAATTGATGTGGTAGGACCATAAAATAACTACAAATTGTTCAATGTTCATGTTGGTCAGGACCATCAGGTCGATATCTTCCTCAGACATATGTTGCAACTGGCAATTGACTAAAAATTTAATCAATCAATTAATCTAAAAATTAATAATTATTTCTCTCGCAAAACTGACTGAGTCCATCCCGTGATTAGAAACTTGCTAACCACTAAATGGCCGCATGCTAAACTTCTACAAAATGAACACTTGTCTTTGTTTACCTCGCAAATCACGCGAACAATTTTTGACTCCCACTTTCCATTGAATGTTGATTAGATGAAGCATGTTATTAAAGTCTAATATGTATATTTCATATTATAAAATTAAAATTTGTTAAATATTTGAAGCAAAGTTCACGGGTTTTAAATTTTTTCTTAATTTTGTTAAATATGCTATATTCTATTTGGTTTTATTAATCTGACAAAGAGAGAATATCTTTTTTTACCATATTTATAAGTCATATTATTAAATTTTTATCATAAATTTATTCTTTTATCTTCTATTGAATGTTGCAAAAAGAAAATATGTTGTTAATATATTTACATAATAGGGATAAAATTGAGAACTTATTAAATTTTTTTAATAGAGTTAATAAGTTTTAAGGTTTTTTCTAATTTTGATAAAATATGTTGAAATTGACTTATAAATAAGATAAAAAAAAATAAGTTATTTATAAATAGAATTAGATAAATGTCTCACAAGTTTCACATATAGGTCAAAATCTATGACAGATGTAGTTTAAAAATGATTAGCTGAATTTTAAGTTACTTTTTTTTTGTTTGCTAACAAAAGTTTATGTGAGTTAGATTTTGGGATGAATTTTAAGTTATAGAATACTTGGTAAATTTATTAATTTTTTTTCAAAAAAATGTCACTGACTAATTATACATCCTAAGAGCTAGATGATGATTTGAATTTCCTTTATCTATCACATTTATTTATTTTTTTTCCAAACTACCTATATAATGTATTATGTGTGCAAGGGATAGTTTTCATATACACGAAATGATTAAAGGGAAGGGTACTTGAGAGGAAGCGACACATTTTTTTGACAAATTAAACAGTTAATAGCTCAACTAATGTTCTTAATTAATATATGTAGATTAATGATGTAGCTGTTATAATTAAGACCAGAGGAAGAGAGTGAAGAATAAAGCAAGTTACATTGGCAACGAAATCTGACAGCAAAGTTAATAAGAAGTACTCGTCATTTAAAAAAAAAAAAAAATGTTAGGAAGCATAACACGACCACCAACACATGAAAACGGCCTTTGATGGAATTTAAAAGGGGGAGTGAAGAGGGGAAGTGCTACAGTAGAGAGGGTGCACATAGTTAATGTGGGGAGAGAAGCACGCGAGGTCGTATCAATGATCAACACCCAAAATGCTCATCCTTATCTGAAAGTTATCTTATCTCCCACACAACAGGATAACCACTCTTGTCTTTTCCTTTCAAGTATAGACATTTTGATTTTTGTTACAGTGGGCAAGGAAGACCTCGGTCGGATGACAAAGCAACGTAACCCAGTGGCCAACAGAGATGCACATCTATTCATCTACTCCTACTACCCTGCACGCACGCATATCTCATGGTAAATTGTCTGCATGTATCTGATTAAAATTAAAACACAGTGACATGGGCAGGCTCTGGCTGCATCAAAACAAAAGTATAGCTACCTACCGATTAGCACTTTCATCAAAGTGGAGACTGGAGAGGGCTTATGACTCGGCAGGGTTGGCTTCTCCATGCTCCTTTGCTGCGCTTTTTTCTGCATTCTTTCAACTTATCTCACCATTCATGGTCCTTTCTCACGCCCTTCATCACCTCGATTCAGCCACCCTCTTAATTTCCTCCCTCCCCCTGAATCTTCTGCTATCTAATCTAAACATATCGCCATGAAGATTACGCTCTATTATTGGTGCAATTCACCCCACTTTCTTCTTTTTCTTTGCCAACAATTTGCTCTCACACTTTTTTTTATGGGGATCCACGTTGCTGGAGCCTTTGTTCCCTTCCATTTCTTTACCGCCACTCTAAATTCCTTCCGTTCCGCGTGTGTATTCATTTAGACACGCGCTCAGACACATCCCTCGAGCACGGATCGAAATATAAAATCTCAAACATGTTTTAAGTGACCTCACAATTACTGTTTATATTTAGCAGGAAAAATGATAAACAAGTCTCTTTGGAATAAACAAATGATAAAATAGTGTCATCAAAGGGATACTTATTACTCTCAAGCCACTAAAAACTTATCTGTCATCAATTTTTTTTACCAAATTATGTCTCTAACCCATTACAACATAATAGAAAGCGAACGTGGTCCTTAAAACCTGAATTAGAGTTTTTAATATCAAAGATAAAATTGTTAATATAGAAAGCGTAATTGTTACTAAATGAATAAATTGAAGTTAACATCCTGTTAATGTGAGGAATGTACTTATTATTACGTAACTAAACTAACAACGCTTTCTAGCCATGCCAACAATTTCACTTTTGTTATCAACAACTTTAATCTATATGTATTAATAACTATATTTTTTATTGTTTTGCTTAGGATCAGGAATGTAATTTTGGCAACAAAATCATGATAGATAAGTCAATAACACTATTTTGTGGTACTATCTTATCATTTATCTATTCTGAGGGGATTTATTTGCCATTCTTCCTATTTGATGTTTTAATTTATTATTTAAGAAGATTTTCCATTCACTGCATCCAAATCTTGTGTCGTGGATATATTTATATATATATATATATGTATATATTTATACAGTATATATCATATAATTTCCCTCACACCACATCTTTAATTTTAATGTTATTAGTTGGCCAATATCAGAATTCAAAACTAAAGATAAAGATCCAAAGGCCACATTGTCTAATATTGGGAATGTAGTTCAGCTCATCTGCAATTCTATGGCCTTCTCCTTCGTTACATACGAACGGATTACAGTGAAATAAAAGCCAGTTACATAAACCAACACACATACAGTCAATGACGTGGTCGTCACCGCCCAATCTATAACCCAACTGTATATTTATCTGGACATTTGATAATTACGTACCATATTATTTGCGTGCTACAATATTATTCACATTTTTAACAGTTGGAAGGCTCATCTTGTAGAAGAATATAAAAGGAAAAAACTTTAACATTATAAACAATAAATGAGGTGATTTTTCTTGGAAACAAATAAATATGGTGATTAATTGAAATTCAAGAGGAATAGACCTAATTAATTGTGGAAAATTAGATGCAGGGCCGTGGAACATTTTGCTGGGAAGGGGCATAATCAGCGTGAGGTGTGAAGATAGGTATAAGTGTGGATCTCTTTGTTCAACGACGATGGGCCGTGGTGGAGCCCACGCCTTCGCCTTACTTTTTCCACACCTCACCATTTGTCTGATCCTGGCATCTCCAATGGATCTTCCCAATCTCCGACCAGTGTCACATTTCATTGGTCCACGTTTCCACTCTTCTCCATTACCGGATCGCTTCGTCTTTATTCCACCCTCCCCTGCTCGGCCACTCCCCTCCAATTATTTCAAGGATCAACCCTTTACAAGCAACCCACCCCACCCTTGCCTACGTGTCTATTTCCTGATTGGGCCCATGCTAACTCGCTTGAACCGGCTCGCACCCTAGTATCCCCTCTTAATTGACGCGTACAAATGGAGACCTTTATCCATTCGCACCAAAGCCCCTTATTATTATTATTATAAATAAAAGGCGCCATCACTGAGTTGGACAAAATGAAAACTTCGCCAAAGCACTTACTAGGAAACAGAGTGCGAGAGAAGGATAGAGATAGAGAGAGAGAGAGCAAGGGATTGATACATAGATAGAGAGAGACGCGCGCACAGAGACCCAGATTAACGCATCTCTGGGGCTTCCGGTTTGTCATTCCCCAATGGCTTCTAGGAAAAGCTTCCTCTCCAGGTCAAGTTACATATTCCCAGAAACCTCAGAGACCCAATTCGACGCCAAATCCTCCGAGGGTACGTTGGAATTTGATGAAGCTGACATCTGGAATGTCTCCGGTGACGTGTCGGAGAGCAAGAAGGTCGTGTCGAGCTCTCGATCGGGTTTGAAGATACCTTCCAGGAAGGTGGACGGTGGTGGCAAAGTGAACCCGGGAGGATCGGCCTCGTTACCTTTGAACATACCGGACTGGTCCAAAATTCTGAAGGAGGAGCATAGACAGCACCGGAAGGAGCAGAGGGACGATAGCGTAGACGATGAAGACCGGGGCGATCAGGACGGAGAAATGAAGATACCTCCGCACGAGTACCTGGCCAGGACCAGAGGGGCTTCTCTGTCTGTGCACGAGGGGATCGGGAGGACCCTCAAAGGCCGAGACCTGCGCAGGGTCAGAAATGCCATTTGGAAGAAAGTGGGGTTTGAAGATTAGTGTTAGGTTGCGCATCACAGTCATTGGAGTATAGAGATAGTGATCGGGAAGCGATATTTTTTTCTTCTGGCGATTTTGACTTAGGCGACCGTGAGATCATCCAATGGCTGGTATCTAGCTATCTCTGTTTCGGAAAACATCCTCGTGCTCTGTTTTTCTTTGACATTTTCTTTTTCTTTTGCCTAGTTCCTGTATATATGACTAGCTGGGTTGTGCGACTGTTCAAGTAGGAGAAGTTAAGGAGCTATGAGTATTGACAATGAGCCTCCTTGATTTTGTGTGTACAGGATTTTAAAACAGGGACCAGTCGTCTCGTCGAGCTTGTGTGAGTGCTCTTTTAAGTTGCATCATGAAACAACTCTATATTCATAACTATGATTGAAATTTTCATTTTGGGGTAAAGAATATGGAAAAGCAATAGAATACTGAAATGATGAGAAGAGAAAGCACGAAACTGAAGGGGGTTTGGGAAGGACGGGTGGAATGGGAAGGAGAGAGAGACGCAATGAGGAAGATGGGAACGTAGAAGTCGGAGTTTTGGGTTGGCTTTGGTGAGAAAAATACTGCTCAGCTGCAACACATGCCTTAGAGTAAAATTCAGGTGATGGCCTTTTCTGGGTTAAGAATACTAAGGCCTATACGGTTCCATCCAACAAAACTAAAAAAAAAAAAAATATAATATCATCCTTTAAATTGCTTTTTATCTGACGCCATGGATAGAGTGTGTGTGTGAGAGAGAGAAAGAGAGAGAATGAATAACATTGACGGATGATCGAATTGAAAATAATGAATATGCAGTTCTACTCCATTACTAATATTGATTTAAAATATAAATAATTTAATAATTATAAAAAAAATTTCATTTTATATTTTATATTTATTAACTTGAATTATTGTATTTGTAAATTTATAATTTTTTTTCATGCTCATCATAAATTAAAATTAAGAATAAAAAAATATTATTGACAGAGGATCGAATTAAAAATAATGATTTTGCATTTCTACTCCATTACTAATCTAGATTTAAAAGATAAATAATTTAATAGTTATAAAAAAAATCTTCATTTTGTCTTTTATATTTATTAACTTGAATTATTGTATTTGTAAATTTATAAAATTTTTCATGCTCATCATAAATTAAAATTAAGAATAAAAAAACATTATTGACAGAGGATCGAATTGAAAATAATGATTATGCATTTCTACTCCATTACTAATCTTGGTTAAAAATATGGATAATTTAATAATTATAAAAAAATCTTCATTTTATCTTTTATATTTATTAACTTAAATTATTATACTTGTAAATTTTTTCATGCTCATCATAAATTAAAATCAAGAATAAAAGAATCTATATATATTTCCGCGAGGATAGAGATTTTATTAAGGAAAAATTACTGTGAGGTCTCACTTAATATAATTAATTATTCAAGATGCATTGACTATTAAACTTAGGCTCCTAAGCTCAATTGTTAATGAATTTTGAAATAGTTAATTGTATTAAATATAATTTATATATAATTCTCTCTTTTATTAATATATAAATTATTATTTAAAATTATTTATATTTTAGATGGATAATCAATTCACCAATTTTTCGTGATAAGATTTCCGCCATTCCTGCAATTTTGCCAAGATTGATTATTTCTCACGACCTTGATAAAGTTAAAATTTTTTATTTGATAGTTGATATAATATAAGATTTTCACAGAATTAATCATACATGCTTAATACTAAAATTGATCTAATTGGAATGTCAAAAAAGCAATAGAGTTCATTTGATATTTACATACTTAGTTTTAAAGTTATATTTGTTTGATAAAGTTTTTGATAGTTAATTTGACTTTCATTATAACTGCGCCTTAATAATTTGTGAGTAAGAATTTGTAATTTGTGGGTCAAATTTTTTATTTAATACTTGATACTGTATACCATAAAATCTTTATGGAGTTAGTTACACCTACTCAAAGTTGTAATTGATTTATTTAGGATGTAAAATTGGTAATTCACTCTTTAATTATAACCTTGAGTGGGTATAATTAACTTCATGTTATATCAATCATTTAACAAGAAATTTGGCTTGCAAATTATGATTTTTTTTCAGTTAGGAGCCTATAATATACATTTTTCTAATGATTCTTATAATGTTTCAACCTTTTAATTTTAATTTTCATTTTTTTAGATCATTGACTTATACATAAATTAAGAAATATTTCAATATCTTAAATTCATGAAATTGTAAATTTTTAAATTTTTAAAAAATATAACTATGACATTTTTCTTCAGAAAATAATAAAAATACGAAATTTCACATTTTCTGGATTTCAAGATGTTGAAATATTTTTTATTTTATGCAGAAATTAGTAATACAAAGAAAAAAAATGAAAATGGAAAAATGGAGCATTACAAAAGATATTGGATGAAGACACATTAGAGACTTTAGCCCAATTTTTACTTATAAATTATGAAATTTTAAGTGTAAGTGAAAGCCAAATTAATAAGGCATTATTGTTTTTATATTTCAATCTTAAATTACACTCAAGCCTTAAAAAACTTAACTATATTTTCTAAATTTAAATAAGCTTGTTTGTAAATGTATTTCTTCACACAAAACCTATTCTGCAATTTTCCCACCGTCTCTCCGCTACTTCGTTTTCATATAGTTTGAGGTATCTTCCCCGCCCCACTTCTCCAGAGTTACTGTTTATTGATATAATGTTTTATATTTTAAATTTTATAATATGATAGAATAATGAGTTTTATTATATCATTTATCAAATAAATTAATTTTCTCTGTACTCTATATAAATATTTTGTGAAAGATATTCAGGCTATTATTATCCATGTAAAATTAAGGGCATAGGAACTCAGTAAGAAGAAAAAATTACTTTCTCTTGCTGCTTCTCATCTCTCCATTTTCTCGACGAGGATTCTCTCATTTCCCTTTTCATCCTCCTCTCCTCTCTTCCTTTTTTAACCATTAAATCAAAATTTAGATAATTTAGATCTGATCTATAAAATTATTATTGAAATGTTAAATTATAAGAAAATACAAAATATTAAAATTCACACTGCTAAAATTTAAAAAGAACAATTAAAAAATTACATACCATATATATATATATATATAATATAAGCATAACATGCCAAGGCAATACACAGTACACATACTCTTTTCGTGAATTTTCTTCTTTTTGTTTGTTTTGTTTGTTTAAATCAGATCACATCGGGGATCTGGATCCTCTCAGCATCAGCATGGCTCAGAGTCTCAATTTAACCCTTTTCGTACTTTGCTACATCATTCTATATTAAAATAATTTAATTTTAAAAAAATAATTCTTTTTTTAGATTTTTCGTTTTTTATTTTCAAAACTTATTTTAAAAAAATTATCTTACATATTTTTGTGAAGAGACTTATTATCTAGCTTGTTTAAATTTTGATATGATTTATTTAATAAAAACTTATTTAAAATAAATTTATAAAGTAAGTATATAATTTGTCATATTTAAATTTTAGCCTGATTTATTTGAGTAAGGATCTATTCAAACTCTAACATGACATATTTAATAAAATAATTTTTTAAAGTAAAAAATAAAAAAATGTTAAAAAAAGAATTATTTTTTAAAATTATTTGTTCAATACGTAATAATGTGGCAAAGCATGAAACATTAAATATGGATCCTCGAGGCTAAATTAAGATGCTGAGGGATGCTGTGACAAATCGATGCCGAGGGATGCGGATCCCCTGTATCGGTGGTACAGGCATGACGTGACAAATGAATTGACATGAATTGGACCAAAAAAAGGGTCTTCAACAAAAAGCATAGCCTTCCCATAAAAAAACGTAGAAAAATGGAGGCGGTGTTGTGATGAACACTGAAAGCTTGTGATTCATGTTTATAGTTTTTCACTGAATATTTTTTAAATAATTAAATAATTAATCTGATATCCCGATATCCGCGACGAAGGAATTAGGAATTAAATAATAATTAATATATTTCATGGGAATTAATCCGACGCCATCAAACAAGGGGCGCTGCTGCTTGATTTTTCCGTCTGCTCCACTCTTCAATTCCCTTCCACTATGCTTTTCCAGTTTCTTGTCCCGCCATACCTTTTTCATATCACGATACACACAGTTTTTTTAAAATTTTACTTCATATAAAATATATCACATCAGATAGATGGGGTGTATATTTTTTTAATTACATCCTAGTTTTATTGAATAATTAATGATAATATTTTGAATAATTTAAATATTATACTTGCTCTTGTTTCATTTATAAAACATATTTTAAAATGTTAATTTAATCTCATTTATAAGTCATGGTGTAATTTTTTTAAATAATATTTAAAAAATATTTTTAAAATTACCCTTAGGAACATGGCATCACTTTTTAGATTTGTTATACATGAGTATATTTAAAATTTTACACACTTTTTTTTTTTATTTTTTTATTAATATTAATGAGGTTGATAGAAATAACTTATAAAGAGAATTGGATGAGTATTTATTACAGTTAAGGGTATGATTGGAAAAATGTGTAAATTTTTTTAAAAAAATAAGATTTTTACTAATTTTTTTAAAATAAAAGATAATTAACAATAACTTATATTGTGATGAAAATGAAATATATCTATTCCATGAATTTAGATCCTTTACAGTGAAGTAAGGAGGGCAAAGACACAAAGCAAACTCCACCTCTAATATGTAAATTTCTTTATCTCTTTCTACCAAGGTATTAAAAACTAAATTGATCATTAAACCGATTAAAACACTAGTTCGATGGTTAAAATTGTAATTGAATTATAATCAAACTAATCATAAATAAATAAGTATTTAATTAAACTAGCCAAGATACCAGTTTAACAATTTAGTTTATTAGTTCAACCAAGAAGGTTCACCTAAGTTTATATATAATGCTTTCTATTGCTAGAAGGTAAAAAGAAGTGAAATCCCTAAAAATAATAATTTTTATTACTTATTACATTTTTTCCTCCTAATATTTTTTTCTTTGTTTTTTCTTCCATCTAATTAAGAGGTACTAATTATTTGGAAGGGTTAAATGGTAACTTGGACTTTAAACTATAAGTTTAGGTAAGGGTGTTCACGGATGAGATAGGATTGGGATATCCCCATCCTATGGCCCGTCTCATCCATCAACCTTGACTTCTCTTAAAAGACCCCTTTCTGGGATTCATGATTCTCCCACTTCTTCCAAGAAGCTTGTCGATGCTAGAGCCTACCTCAGTGTTGCCATGACCAATAAGAACACTTGCTTGGAAGTCTCAACTCTGCTACCAGATCCCTCAAGCTTGTTCTTATTGACTCTACCATCAAAACCTACAAATATGTTAGCAATTCTCTCTTCATGCTCCCTAAGTCAAGTGAACCACAATCTCACACAATTAATATTATATAATTCTCTGAGTTCAATAGTCTTATTCTGTATATATCATTGTCATAGTGCATCATCAAGGTTAAGAGGTTCCAAAGGCAATGAGAACTAGCATCATTTTCTAGGAGTTTTGGTGTGGTTGAAGTAGAGGGACTATCAAATCTTAGAAAGCTTAGATAAGGAAGAATACAATTCAAATGAGATGCTTATGGTGTTAGCAAGTGATCACTAGTACAAAATTTAAATTTTACAGGAGACTTTTAACATTAGTTAACATGTACCCGCTATTGAAAGTAAAGGCAGTGGCACTTTTATAATTTGAAAGAACTTTCAATAGTGGGTGAAAGCCACCCACTGTTGAAACTCAACTTTCAATAGCAGGTGCGATCTATCTGCTATTGAAATAATGCATTTAAAAAAAATAAAAATATTTAACTTTCAACAACGGGTACAAGCCACATGTTGTTGGACATATTAATTAAAAAAAAACCTACACTTTCAATAGCGGGTGAGACTACTCGCTGTTGAAAGAGGAATTTAAAAAAAAAAAAACCTACACTTTCAATAGTGAGTGGCATCCACCTGTTGTTGAAAGAACGCCCGTTGTTGAAAGAACACTTTCAACAGCAGGTGGACGCCATTTGATGTTGAATAGCTTTAATTAAAAAAATAAAATTTTTTATATTTAATAGTGGGTGATGTGTCACCTGCTATTGAAAGTTTAACTTTTAGCAACTAGTGATGTGTCACCTGTCATTGAAAATGATTCAAATTTTTTTAGAAAATAAAAAACCCATCCCCTTCAATTATTCATCATCTTCCTCTTCCTTCCTCACACTTCCCCTTCATTGTCGCCCTCCCCCTTTCTTCCCTAGGACTGTCACCCCCTCCCCCTTACCTCACCTAGTCCCCTGCTTGGAACCTCATCGCCCCTAAGTCCCCCTACCCCATTGATCCCCCTCCCCTCTCCTTCAGCATCCCTTCCTAGTCCCCCCAAACCCCATCGCCCTCCTCTCCCCTCGATACCCCTACCCAGTCCCTCCCACTCGTCACCCCTCCCCCTTCCCCCTAGCCTCCTAAATGTCCCTCACCTGTCGCTCTCCCCCCCGGCCCTCGAAGTCCCCCCACCTGTCACCCTCTTTATTCCCTAAATTAATTAAAATCATAGATTAATTAGGAATTTATATTTTTTAAAATAGTTTGAAGATGATAACATGCACATTAGTTTTATTATCCTCTAAGTAGTAACATATGGATCGTAGTTGGATGAATACTAGATGAATAAGTGATGTACATAATAATGGTGTGAAGAAGTTTTTGAAATTTGGTAAGAAAAATGTTGTTAACAATGATGAAAAATTTTATTGTCCTTGTGTAAATTGCTAGAATAAGAGGAGACTCGGTGTTGCTGAAATAAGAGAATACTTAATTTATAATGGGATTTACAAGAATTATACGATATGGATTTTGCAAGAATTCTTTTAACAGAGGTTATGGCCAGAATTACTATTAAAAATGGACTTTTAATAGTGATTATATACATAATCACTGTTAAGAGTCTTCTTTTAAAAAAAATCAACGAGCAACTTTTAACAGTGGACATAGACTTGCTATTGAAAGTTTTTTTAACAGCGGTTGGACAACCACTATTAAAAGTCACATACTTTTAACATTCCTTGAAACAACAATGGACATAGAACTGCTGTTAAAAGTATTTTTTTACTCACTGTTTAAAGCCTATCCTGTAATAGTGGATGGTAGGAGAGAAAGTGAGGATAGGGAAGAAAGCAAAGGAGTGGAGAAGGAGAGAGACAATAATAGTCAAGTGATAATGGCTTCACTTTTTAAAAAAGTAACAGACGTTTATTTGATATTAACGATAAGGTTTAAATTGTTTCAAGTTTAATTATTCAAGATTCAAAATATACCAAATATGAGTTTAATGTTCAAATCATTCTTGAATCTATAGTTCAGGAACTAAATGGCCATTTAACCCTGTAATATTCACCCGACATAACTAATTTATCACATAAACTCTACACTTTCTTAATTAGAGGTCTAACAACCCTTTAATATCGTTAAAATTAAATCTTTAAAATAATAAAAGTAAATACACTTTAAATTTTAGGATCTCAAAATCTTTCAAAACCCTTTTGAAACTATTCAAATACATCATTTTAGTACACAATGGAAGCTATTATGCTACATGTTAGTCCTTAAATGGGAGAAAGAAGACAAAATCATGAAGTTTAGGATTAAAGCCGTGTGTTGCGGCATACGATATAGAGCCACAGGCTCTTTTTCTATGCCATGCATCGCGGCACACATGACAGTTTTTGTTGTCATGACAATTCACAGAAGTTAACTTCTAATGTGCACCATTTTCACGTTTGAAGTTTGATTGAAGTGATTTTAGTGCCCACACAAAACTAATTTGATAAGTTATCTAATGAGATAAGTTTGGATACTATCCAATAATCTAATCTCAATTTAAATAATCAAGTAAAAAAAGTCACTTTTATCATAAATTTAAGCACCCAATATGTTCAAACTTCACATGTTATCTTATCAGATCATTTTGGGCCTTGAACTAAGTCTGAAAGGACCAACTTTACATCACCTTGAAGAATTTAATCCCTGATAAACTGATTAAATGAATTTAAATAAGTAAATTAATATCGCGTGTGGTTACAGAGAGCTAATAGTGTTATGAGTTGTGGTTTCAATCTCATGATTGAGTTCGGAGCAAAGTCAAGCCACCCAAATGTCAAAAAAGTAAGAAAAACAAAGAGGAATGACTCTGTGTTATATGCTGTGACACGTGCACAGCATGCCATAGCACACGAGTCACTCAAAAGCATGTAAGGTTTCTTTATACCACATGTCATGACACATGATAGCATTTCTATAGAAATAAGAACTCAAAACTAACAAAAACAAATGAGAAATAAAAGAGGAGAAAAGGAGCATGTGGGAACCTTTGCTGGGGCTTGGGATTTAGAGGTGTTAGAGTATTTTAAAACTTTCAAACACTAAAAGTAAGACTCTTTAGCTTTTTCCTCGCTTCCTTTTGCATTTTCTTGAATTTAAAAGTTAGGGTTTAGTTAAAAAAGATGATTTTTGACCCATAAAGGTTATGGGTCCGATCTTATTAGCTTAAACAGAGTTAATAGGAGTTACTTAAGTTATTTAAATCTATCATTTATGGCTCTATGTGTTTTTAGTAGTTGGAAGCCATACCAAATTCCACCATTAATAAGATAGTTGGAGTAATATGGCTATATTAATAGTTATTTGGGAGTTCAATGAAATTAATAAAAGTTAGAAAAAGCTAATAAACCTTACAGGTATTCTTGTATATAAAGGGATTGAACCTTAAGAGTTTTGAAGTATTAAATTAGATAGTAAAAATTATTCAAAAAAAGATATTGATAATTAATATTATGTTTAAATGTAAAATGAGCATATTTGGCACCATTCAAGCTTCATGAAAGCCTTGAGAGTATGTATTTGAGTTAAACCTTTAACCTCTTAAAAGTTTGAGGTAACTATCAAAATTCTTTCGTGTGCTTTTGTATGTTAATTGATTTATTGATTTATGTTAAAATTGAAATGTGTGGCATTATTTGACATGCAAGCGTGGCATACAATGTTTGAAAATAAAATATTATGTTTTTATAAAGTTCAATGACTTGATTTGTGTGAATTTTAATGAAATAGTGTTAGTAGAGTTCAATGATATGGTTTATATAGAGTTATATGAATGTTTGTAAGTGAAGTTCAATGATTGATATGTTAGCGAAGTTTAATGAAGTGTGTGTAATAAGGAGTTCAGTGATTGTGTGAAATGTGAAGTTCTATGAGTGTTTGTGAATGGAGTTAAATGACATAATGTGTTGTGGAGTTTGATGACGTGTATTATATGTTCATGTGAAGAACTTGCATGATGTGAGTACAATGAGAATGTTAAGCATGTTAATAGTGATTACTTGCATGCTATGAGAGATGGTATCTTTATGCACTGTATGATTATGAGAGGTGAAAGTTCTCCTCAAAAGAAGAGTAAAAAATTAAAATTCACGTGGTAAAACTACCATTGGAGCTTGATAGTTTAATTGGATTTGTTTATAGTTATCATCCTACTTGTTCAACAAGAGATTGTCTCACTTGTTCAACAAGAGACTCAACCCTAACTAATTTTTCACTTGTTCAATGAGAAAGCTAGTTTTGGAATAATGACACCCCACAGCATGAGAATTATGGAAAACCATAACCCACAAGTGAGTTATGTAACCTTAGCCAAGTAGCCCGTTATGCATGAATGGCTAAGGTAATATCATCTTATAGATGATCCCAATATATTATAGCTTACATTTTCGTATCAGAAGCATAATAAGGATATAAAGAAGGTATAATCATGCATGTAGTGATTAAAAATGGCAAATGACTATCTATATTATGGCCCTCGTGATGAACACATGTGAATAGTATTATAACAATGTGGAAATGAGATATTTGTTGTGATTCCATGATTGTATGCTCGTTAGGATACAAAGTGTAAATATATGTCTGAACATGTTAAATTAATTTATGAATGACAATATTTGCCAATTGTATTTAGATTAATTGACATACATTAGTATACGTTAGAAATACCTTAGTTATTGAGTGGTTGTACTCACTCCTTTTTTTTTTAATATCACAGAAGCTAGCTCAGTGGGTTAGGATCGAGAGAAACAGTCCGAGGTATATGATTGCTATCCTATATATAGGCCTATTTTATTTTGAATATTGTATGTGTATAATTATTGATGATGTTACCAACTAGAGGACAATTCATGTCTTTGGCTTACTTGCATTATGAAATTATTGAGTTATACTGTGTATCTTGGACCCTATGATGTATATGTATTCATTGTGAAATCTAGAAAAGGTTAAAATACTAATGTAAGTAAGAGATGAGTATTACATGTGATTGATGATGATTAAAGTATGATTGATGCTATAAAGGCCCCCTTCTATTCTTTGTGATTAAGAGGTTTAATATTGAAAATATGTTAGATGTCTTAATTGGATGTTGTGGTGTTTTGCATAGGTTCATTATGGTCTATTGAGTGTTGTTTAGAGTATAAATTAGGCTCTGGGCACTTGAAATGTGAATTGGGCACCTAAGTTATGTGATGAGATTGAAAAGGAATGAGTTTTGAAATAGGTATTCAACTTTTAATTGAAAAATGATTTAATTATGAAATCAATGCCATTGGTTAGAGCTAGGAGAAGTTCTCTATAAATACTTAAATCACCCCAATCAAATGTTGGATAGAGAAATGGGACGCATTGAAAGTCTTCTCCTATTGCTGTCGAAAATATGCAATACATTGTGGTGTATGGCACATAAAGTAACGTATCATACTGCATGTATTATAAGCCGCATTGCATGTTTATTTTATACATTAATTCATTGTTTTCAACTCTTACACAAATGATTTGATCCTTTTTGGGTTCCTATTCCCATGCTTTTGCATATTATTTGCACTCTAATTCATATTTATAAAGATGCTTTATCATGTTTGAAAACTTTGAAAGCTTGGGATCCTATTTTGGTAAATATTACAAAGTTGGCAATCTTATTTAGGTTAATCTCTTGATTACTTAGATTTTAGAGTTAATTGGATAATAGTAAAGGAGACCTTACTAATTTCACTGATTGCACAAAAATATTATCACATGCATACATACATACACATTTGGCCAATAAATCACCATTTTCACACAATAGGGCATGTATTTATAAATTTCACAAATATATATAATTCCTGGCCAAACTCCACATATTCACCACTTGTATATATGCATATTCACATATAACAATCTTAGTCCACAAATCATATTTCACCACCTATCACACATTATTGCACATGCTAGGTTAAGGTTTACAAAGTCACCACACATCACGTCAAAACATGCTTATACATTTTATGGCAATTTAAATCATTTACATAAATAACAAGGCAAATTCATTACACAAACTCTAATGATGCAGCTGTAGTCCCACTATGCTTGTCTTGAGTTTTTTCCTTTACCTTGCTTACTATTAAGACATGTAAAAAAATGTGACCATGAGTAAAATAAACATCTTAGTAATAAAACAACTCACTATTATCAATTAACAAGCATAACTATAAATAAGTAAAACTTATATATACACAGGTATAGCCATATAAACATAAGTTTCTTTTCATAAAACCATTTTCACACTAACTCGTTTTCACTAGCATGATTGTCTACTATCTAATTCTTTATATCACCCTGACTGAAACTATAAACTCCATTGGGTTAATCACACACTCATTGTGTAACACTTACCCCGAGTGTTATCCAAAAATCACACAATTCAAATAAACTAATGTGGTTAAGGAATTAATCCTAAAACCAACTTAGAAAACAAACCATTTAAATCACTAAGCAAATACACAATTGCAAATTAAACATTTAAAGCCTTTAAAAAATTTTATAGGTTCTACCTATAGCACGTGGAATCAAGCTAGACAAAAGTGAAATAAAAAGATGCTGTCATGACAGCATTTAAATTGCCGTCATGACAGCCCTCCCGGGTCAACTTCTGGGAGGCGCCGTTCCGCCATTCAACCTCCAATCGAAGTGATTTTAAAGCTCACACGTCACATTCAAAGGGTACTATAAGTATACCAAATTTCAAAAAGATCCAACGGTCGAATTAAAAATTGGACATGTTATAAATTTGGTTACTTTTGCTGTCATGACAGCTATAGCTGTCATGACAGCACTTCCGGACCAACTTTCGGAGTGCACCATTTCATCATCCGACCTCCGATTAGAGTGATTCTAAAGCCCACATATCACTTTTAAAGAATAATATTAGCATACCAAATTTTGAAAAGATCCAACAGACGGATTAAATTTTATGCAGGTTACAACATCAATACTGTAGCTGTCATGACAGCATTAAAATGCTGTCATGACAGCACCTCCAGACCAAATTCTGAAGTGCGTCGTTTCTCTGTCCGATATCGATCGATGTGATTCCAAAGCCCACATGAAGCTTATAAAAGGTTTTACTAATGACCCAAATTTTAGAGAAATCCAACGGTCGGATTAAGATTTGGACACCCGAATGCAAAAGTGCAGCTTTTTGGTAAAAACCATTTTCAAAATTGTCCAAATCTCATCCTAATGGTCACAAACCTGTGGGAACACTTTGAACACATCAAATAAGACTAAAAACACCTGATAGAACATTCAAATGATGGAAAAACCCTATATATCAAAATTTGACCACCCGGATGCCATTTCCCAAAATGGACCCTAAACCCCCAAAATGCACAAATCATATAAGAGTGGTCACAAATCAATCCAAATACCATGTATTTATATAAATACATATGCTAAACATTTTCACTTGGCTCAGAGCTCCTTGTGGGGTCCACGCACCTACTCTCTCTATCTAAAGTGTATGTTTACCCATAACACATCATTTGCAATGCAACCACTTTGCATTTGCTTATAAAATCACATATATATCAAAATAAATATCTGCTTGTAATAGAAACTTGGTCTACTAAGTAAATCCATCAAAACCACACACCATAACCAAGTTTCCTAGCCACAAGTCTGCAAACAGATAAAAATTCATACACAAGCACACAATCCACACATATTCACACACACACACATAATCATATCCTACTGGCACCCTAATCTTAAATACATTACAATATATTTGCTCAAAAGAAAGGGGTAGTTCTTTACAAATCACAAACAAACCCCTAGCTTTGTTCCTTTCCCCGTCCACCACTGGATCCTTCGCTTGGACCTAGAATATTGAAAAGAAAGGGGTGAGACAACCACAGTCTCAGTAACAGTGAAATCTACATTGATTATTACAAAGTAAGCCATAATCAAATAAACGAATAATAAATTCAACATAGTATATAATTTAGCCATTTAAAATGCATGAATGCATGACCTAGGCCGGTATGGCCTTTCATGACCAACAGAATGCCCCCTGGCACTCTTTAACTCGTAGGTAAACCTTATACCTACTTGTACCTCCACAGGCACAAAACATAATCTAAGGCATGATCTAATCCACCGAACCGCCTATGCCCCTTCGACGTGAATCCTGAGCAGTCAAAGCTAACTCCCTCTCAGAGCCAGCCCGACTTACTCTCCATGTGAGGGCTACCTTGGCCTAGGCACTCAACCTCACACTTCATATGTCGGATTCCCTCCCCCACTAAGAGGTGTCGAATACTCAATACACTAACCACTTTAGTGCAGTGAGCCCACAATACGTAAGACAACACTGAGTACTGACAGTGTGCCATAGAATATCAAAAATCCACACCTTCTCATTGGTGAACTCCCACCGAGATCATGCCTTTTACTCTTGTCTACCTTTCCTGAGTATTGACCGTTCAACACTCTAAAGTAGTATAATATTTATAAATCTCATTTTCATAAAAACATTGTTATTAAACAATTAGAAAATATATTTGCACTATAATCAAAGTAGTACCCCATAACCCCTTATAAAGCACATTTAATCTTTTAAAACATGTAATGCATGATAACTAGTAATATTTATTCAAAAATAGCTAAAACAAAGTAATAAGAAATATAAATTCCCCTGTTACCTCAACCCTTTGGTACCAAAAGGGTTCCCCTTGTATAAAATAGGGCTCGGCTTGTTCCTTACTTCTCAATAAGTTCCACCAATAATTTTCTACAACATATAAGTGATCCACATCACTTATCATGACAAATAGCATTAATGAAGACTATAACTCATACCACACAACTTGGGTCTATGAGCCATAATCCATCCTAATGGTCCATATATTAAACCAACCATTCACATAGTATCACTTAACCACCAAAACTATTTATTAGCCATCATTAGGCTAATTTTCAATTTATATAATTTTTTAATCAATTAAAAACCTTTACTTAGTGCCACCAACTTTCACCATTAGCCCTTATAATGAAAACCAAACTTTAATTTAAATCTTATTGGGCTCAAATAGCAAAATTATAACTAAATCAATAGGCTTAAACCATTGAGGAGCAAAAACCCAATTTCTCAGGGTTTATTTTATGCCCAAAACACCTCTTTTCATCCAATTATTCACTCAAAACATTAGATCACTATATAGAAACTCAAAACATGCTCCCTAGGATCCAAAGAAACAAAAGCTTGCAAGAATAAAGCCTTTGGGATCAAAATCCAAAAATTTCCTCTTCCAAAAATTGAAGAAAATCAAGAGAAAGGGAAGAGGATTGAAGTAGGGAGTTTACCTATCGTGTAGCCGAGCTCGCAACGGTCGCAAAGACTCCTAGATCCAAGCCTAACTCCCTCCCTTTCTCCTCTCTTCTCTCTCTCTCTCTCTCTCTGCGTTTTGTTCTTCTTTCCTTTCTCTGCGTTTCTGCGTCTCTTTTCCCATATAAAAGATGATCTAAAAGTTTAGGAAAATTACAAGAAATTGCCTAACATTTTTTATTATTGCACAAAAGCCCGGGTCAACTTTGGTAATTTTTTCCATAGTTAAAAATCAAATAAAACTAAACTTTTGCTTAGAAAAATTTAAACTCTGGACCTCTATCAAATTATTCTAAATTTTAATTTAATTATAGATATTTTATTTTATTTTATTTTTATAAATCCGAGTCTTAAAATTTTGGGATGTTACACATTGACCCAAGCAAATCTTTAGTAATAGAATCACGCAGTATTTTGTCCCACTTTCAAACTATGGTTTCCTTTTATCACACACGATCGGGGCATCTTTATTCCAATATCACAATATATCGACGCTAAAGAGCACAAATCTCTAATACTACACCCTATATTGGCACTAAGGAGAGTGAATTCATTGACACCGTACTCTGTTGAGTGTTAAGTAGAATAAATGTCATGTGGACTTTCACTACTTCTCCTTATGGGTGAACTCCCACATCTTTCATAATCATACTCACATACAAACCACATATTTGTATTATGATCTAAATACACACACTTAATCACATAATTTTTTGAATTCATTTCCTTAAAACCATTTTCATGCATAAAATACTAGTTTTACAAACATGCACAACTTTAAAATAAATACGAGTAGTAAAATAATTACTTACAAACAATTAAGCTATATAATTAGATAGAATAAGTTTTTCGATTACCTCAACCATTTTGTATTAGAAAGGTTACTTGTAGATTTTCTTTAATCACTTGGCATCACCGTATGCTTCCTTTACCTCAGCACACAAACATGTGATATCAATCTACACAAATTAGTACTATTAGTCGATTCACTAATTGATCACAAAAACTAATTATAACTATTAATCATAATTAACCATTCATTTCCCTTCTCTTGACCAATTTAGATCTCAATTATCCCATTTAACTCTTCTATCACTTTCACAAGCTCCAATACACTCCATACAAATTTTCACCCCTTTTAAACTATCCATTTAGGGCTAATTTAAGCTTATAATCTCAAAGCTTTATCCGTAATTGTAACACACCAATTTTTTTTTAATATTTTAACTCAACCTAACTTAGGTTACAGCCATCCAACACATTTTTATATCAATAATTTTAATATAAAATATTTTATAATTGACTTCAACTCACACAATATAACATTTCAGATAAATTTTTACCTCCCACATGCCATTAGGCTAAATTACATTTGTCCATCCTTATACTCTCAACAAGTAAACTAAATCACATTTATCCATCCTTATACTCCCAACAAGTAAAATAAGCAATTTAGTCAATTTTCAGCACAAGCCATTTATTTGGCCTTATAATCATGTCATTTTAACCAATTCAAAGTAAACCAAATATTAAAATTACAGTCATCTAAATTGTACCAAAAATAGAAATAGTTTGAAAGGCATGATTACATTTATATATTCATATAATTGACAATGAACAAAAAGCCCTAATATTGGTAATATAACACATTATAAATTATAAATCAAATACCCAAAAGAGACAGTGGATCTATGCCACTAAGCCTCTGGGACTCCTCCACGTGTCACTCGTGGCTCTTCTCCTGAAAATTGTTAACCACATAATGAGACTCAAAAGTCTCAATAACCAAAGCCAATTTATGATAGTGTATACAAACAGTTAAGTGTGTGTTTACTAAGTGGGAATCAAAAATAATATAATCTCAAAAAATATAAGAAATATTACAATATACACAAATAACCATCTTTATATCCCTCCATTAACCTCGAGCCGTAGCCCTCACTCGGTGCTAAATTACCAGGCCAAAGGTAGATTAACCCGAGCCCTTACGAGCCACCTATTAAGCTTCAATAGGGGCGTACCACGTGGCACATAAATACAACAACAATAGCAAGTCTCCCAACACCTCCCACAATAATCAAACAAATTCATAATAATATTGCACAATTATACAATATTACAAAATTCATAATTTTCTCAATAATCACCCAATTAACATGAAGTAACACTAATTACAAATTAAAAGCATGGTTACCTCGTGGCTTTTTCAATAAATTATTCCTTACAATTTCTCTCCCACCACAATCTTCACCAATAATACAATCTACAAATAACATATTATTTATAAAAATTAGTTTTAATTTTTGAAACTAATAAAATAATTCTAATAATAGAATTAAAAATGTAACATAATTCCTAATCTCAATTTTAATACAAATTTAGAGTTAATACTATTACGTAAAATTTTTAACTCCTCTTTTACTCATCAATAAACATTAATAATCTAAAAATCAAATTTTAAACTAATTTCTATTATCAAAATTTTCTTTTTATTTTATAAATTCGCACCTAAAATACTCAAAAATTAAAAATTAAGTCTCTAGCTTAGAATCATAATCCTATAGCTGTAACATCCCAATTTAAATTTTTATAGTTAATTTTGATTAATAGAAATTTTAAAAAAATATTTAGAGGTAAGCAAATTAGTAGAAAATAATTATTAAATCTAACTTAGGATATAATTCTAAATTAATTTTTTTTAAAAAAATTATTAATAATTAATTAATTAAAAATATTATTATTAAAATATTATTATTATTATTATAATAAAAAAAGTATGAGAAATAAGGAAAGAAAGAAGAGAACAAGATGGCTTTCGGTGCTCTTCCCCGGTGCAATGATTATATTTATATAATAATAAAAAAAAGAAATAAGAAGAGAGAGGAAATAATTAAAAAAATGTGGGACCCACAGTATTTTTTTTAAAACCCATCCCTCCTTCTTCGTTTCTTCATTTCTCCCTTTTTCATTTCTCTTCGTGCGCGAACAGAGGGGGCGACGGTGTGCAAGTTCGCCGGTGCAGGGTTTTAAGGTAAGAGTTTTTAATAGGATATTTAGTGTGTGATTTTAAGTTTTTTAAGACTAAGTAAGTGTTCTAAAATTTTTTCTTAGTCATTCTTCTTCTTTGGTTTCTGATTTTGTAGTGATAAAAAATTTAAGATCTGGAAGAAGAATGAATTTATGTTGAATAAATATGGTTTTTGAGGTTGTTAGTGGTATAATAAATATTCTAGAGTATAAATTTATTGGTGATCTTTGAATTTGTGGCTTATGGATCAAATTCTAGACTAGATCTGAAAATATATGTTGATTTATTGAGGTTTAGATGATTATTTGGGATGAAAAATGAATTATTATGGCTATAGGATTATGATTCTAAGCTAGAGACTTAATTTTTAATTTTTAGGTATTTTAGGTACGAATTTATGAAATAAAAAGAAAATTTTGATAATAAAAATTAGTTTTAGAAGTTGATTTTTAGATTATTAATGTTTATTGATAATTAAAAGAGGAGTTAAAAATTTTACTTAATAGTATTAACTATAGATTTGTATTAAGATTGAGATTAGGAATTATGTTATATTTTTAATTCTATTATTAGAATTATTTTATTAGTTTCAAAAATTGAAACTAATATTTATAAATAATATGTTATTTGTAGATTGTATTACTGGTGAAGATTGTGGTGAGAGAGAAATTTTAAGGAATAATTTATTGAAAAAGCCACAAGGTAACCATGCTTTTAATTTGTGATTAGTGTTACTTCATGTTAATTGGGTGATTATTGAGAAAATTATGAATTTTGTAATATTGTATAATTGTGCAATATTATTATGAATTTGTTTGATTATTGTGGGAGGTGTTGGGAGACTTGCTATTGTTGTTGTATTTATGTGCCACGTGGTACGCCCCTACTGGAGCTCAATAGGTGGCTCGTAAGGGCTCGGGTTAATCTACCTTTGGCCTGGTAATTTAGCACCAAGTGAGGGCTACGGCTCGAGGTTAATGGAGGGATATAAGGATGGTTGTTTGTGTGTATTGTAATATTTCTTATATTTGTTGAAATTATATTATTTTTAATTTTCACTTAATAAGTACACACTTAACTGTTTGTATACACTATCATAAATTGGCTTTGGTTACTGGGACTTTTGAGTCTCATTATGTGGTTAACAATTTTCAGGAGAAGAGCCATGAGTGACACGTAGAGGAGTCCCAGAGACTTAGTGGTATAGATCCACTGTCTCTTTTGGGTATTTAATTTATGATTTATAATGTGTTATATTACCAATATTAGGGCTTTTTGTTTATTGTCAATTATATGAATATATAAATGTAATCATGCCTTTCAAACTATTTCTATTTTTGGTACAATTTGGATGACTGTAATTTTAATATTTAGTTTACTTTGGATTGGTTAAAATGGCATGATTATAAGGCCAAATAACTGACTTGTGTTGAAAATTTATTAAATTGCTTATTTTACTTGTTGGGAGTATAAGGATGGACAAATGTGATTTAGCCTAATGGCATGTGGGAGATAAAAATTTATCTGAAATGTTATAGTATGTGAGTTGAAGCCAATTATAAAATATTTTATATTGAAATTATTGATATAAAAATGTGTTGGGTGGCTGTAACTCAACTATGGTTGAGTTAAATTATTTAAAAAAAAATTTTGGTGTTTTACAATAGCCATAATAATTCATTTCTTATCCCAAATAATCATCTAAACCTCAATAAATCAACATATATTTTCAGATCTAGTTTAGAATTTGATCCATAAGCCACAAATTCAAAGATTATCAACTAATTTATACTCTAGAACATTTATTATACTACTAATAACCTCAAAAACTATATTTATTCAACATAAATTCATCCCTCTTCCAAATTCTAAATCTTCTACCACCATAAAATCAGAAACCAAAGAGGAAGGATGACTAAGAAAATTTTTTAGAACACTTACTTAGTCTTGAAAAGTTTAAAATCACATCCTAAATATCCTATTAAAAACTCTTACTTTAAAAACTCAGATCTCTCGCACCGGCGAAACTAGACGCTCTCTCAGCCTCAGCTCGCGCACAGGGAAGAATGAAGAAACGAAGGAAACAGGTGAGTTTTTATAAAAATTTAGTGGGTCCCACATATTTTTTTTTATTATTTCTTCTTTCCTCTCTCTCCCTTTTTTTTATTATTATATACATAATCATTGTACCGAAAGCCAATCGCGTTTTCTTCTTTCTTTCCTTCCTCTTTCTCATACCTTTTCTTCTTTTTTTTTACAATAATAATAATAATTTAATAATATTTTTTAATTAATTTTTTTATTTTAATTTAGAATGATATCCTAAGTTAAATTTAATAATCATCTCCTACTAATTTGCTTACCTCTAAATATTTTTTAAAATTTTTATTAACCCAAATTAACTATTAAAAATTAAATTGGGATGTTACAGTAATTCCTAAATTAGTCGCAAAACCTTAGTTCAATTTTTAAGAACCTTTTTACTGCCAAAGGTAAGAAACAAACCCCTTACAATTTCTTGATTCAATTTTTCTATAACTTAAACTGAGAGAAATTAGAGTAGAATCAGAATTAAAGGTGATATGAAACTTACTCGACAAGCAACTGGTTCAAAATATCTTCCAAGCTCCTAAAGCTTATTGCCCTAGTAGAGGTGGCCCTTCTCCTTTCGTGTTTCTCCTCTTTCTTCCCTTTGAATTTTGAGCCTGTCTATTTACAAACTTATCTCTTTTCTATGTCATGCACTATGATATATGTAGTGTTAGCCATGGCATTTGACACAGTAAGAAAAACTCTCATTGCACTCACACGCTTTGCTTTGCAACATTATTCTTTCACTCAATCTTATTCATTTAACATCCCAACAAGTCAAAATATCAATTTATCATTCAAAATTTTAATCATACACTAATTAACTAATTTTTTTTAACTAACAATTAGTTTTAAAATTAAAAATTCAAAATATTACAAATCCTATTTGGAATAATTTGGAATAACAATTTTTTCTAAAACTAACATCCATACACTTATTGTTGACATTGGGCCAATTTGATTGACTTGGTAGGTGGATGGGTGCGTAAGAAAGAACCCAAGCTTGTTGCCGACGATAAATTGGATTCGACTTGATCTAATGGCTCTCAACTAATAATAGGACATCATCCCTGGTACATGTACAACCCCACAAGGACTTCATGGGCCATATCTTCACTCTTGAAAAAAAAAAAAAACGCACACTGTTAAATTTTTATTATTTAATCTTTTAAGAACTATACAACTAAACTTACGCTTAATTTAAATTTTCTGACCACTATATAATTTCTCTGGTTTATACATGTCATGTAATTGACTTTCTTACCAAAACAAAATTGCGCATGCATTATTTTTTCTAAAAATTTTAAACATAATAATACCAAATACAAAATAATTTAACAATTTATTTATTTTTTGATAATTTAACAAATTAATTTAGCTGTATAAGAAAAAGCGTCACAGGCCAATTTCCTTCTGATAAAAACCCACTTTGTCCCACTCCCCAAAAAAAAAAAAAAAACGAATAATGAATTCAATTAACCGCTGGCATAATTCATAGGCGTCAATTGATGGTCTTCGATTATTTTCTCTGCGAGTCTTGAATGGTGTTGAATTCAAAGCGAGGACGACTAATATTTCTGGTGGTGTTTGGTTAGCAGTAGCGTCCCACCGAAGTTAATCCAAGGAGGGGCCAAGAATCGGACGGAGGGATAGAGTGAGGGGAAAGCAGGACACGGGATCAATGGGAGGAAGGAGAAGGTCTCTGATTCTGGGACTGGCTTTTCTAATGTTGATGGGAACTGCCGTCTATTTCAGACTCTGGGCCATTGATTATAATGTTTCTTCTGATGATACCGAGCTATTAAGGTTCGTCTTCTTCATCAATTTACCCTCGACATTTTCTTCTACAATCGCTTGACAACTAGAGTTTACATTCATTCGGATCGCCAATTTAATTCAGCTCTTGTGTCAGTTCGGTCTGTCGGAAAGTGTCAATGTTGAGGTGGGAGTTAGACTTAATTGGAACCAATTTAATTCAACTCTTTTGTTCCGTTATAACTATATAATTTTTTGTGTGATTTTTAATTGAATTGTACATATCCTTACGAATCTATTTGAATTATTTGGGGGGAAAAATCGATGACGGTATTGTGAAAATATCCTCTTATTTGCTTGATGGTTATACTTGCAAAGTATTGCTACCGCTGGTTTCTTCCGATGGTGGATTGTTAAACCTATCAGCACAAGTGATTCGCATACTTCCTAAGTTCTGCCGAATTTATCCCAAAACCAAGTGAGGACTTTCATTATAAAGAATAGAATTATGATCTTTTTGGCTTATACTAGATGAATTTCTAAGATTACTTTGGGGATTAAATTTGTGTTTGTCTGTTATGTTGACGATCTTTGAAGTCATTATGTAGTTTCTTGTACAATGAGTTTTCATTCTGTCAAATGTATGCAGACGACAGTTTGATCTAGCTAACAGGGAAGCAATGGATGAATCTGCTGAATGGAGACTAAAGTATGATGAGGAAGCAGGCAGGGCAAGGAAATGTTTTGAGGAACTTCAAGCGGTATGCATTCTTTATTGAATTTTCATTTCTCTCCTTACAATATGAATGATACGATTCTGTTTAGTTTTTCTAAAATTCTGATCGGTACTTAAATCTTCTGGTAAATTGAGGCTATATGCTTGTTCACATCAATTGCTTTTAATAGTCTCGGTTCTTGATGAATTAAACAAGTAGATATTGATTTTTTTTTTTTTTTACAATGTCCTTCTTGTAACTACTTTTCAGTTACGTATGTATGTGGCAGATTAAGGATTCCTCTCTGAAGTTGGATAATGCTTCTAATGTTAATCATAAAGTATCAATGCTGCGGAAGGTACATTTTGATAAGTTGTCAGTTGAGATACACTTTCTTCTGCTTCCGTTATATTCCTTTCTCTACCCTAGAGGAACTAGAACCAATTTAATCGATGTTTCTGTGAACTGCTATATTTTAAGTAGCAATTTAATTGTCAGTTCAATTGTAGTATCAAATCTAATGTTGTCACTATTTTTTATTACAAAAATATATAGTTTGTATTCCATTCCCTTTCTCACTATTTTTAATTTCAATGTGCCTTCCTGAATTTTTTGTTATGCATGGCCTGTATTCTGACATTTTGAATGTACTATGACTTTCTAAATTACCAGGAGATTGCAGTCTTGCTTGAAAGGGTGGAAACATTAAAACGAGAGCTGAAAGAGGAAAAATCGAGGTGTCTAACACAGTCATTATTCTGACGATTAAAAGCTCTGCGTTCAAGGCCATTTAAGCATCAATGATCTACGGATATTTGGAGCCTGCCCTTCGTTTTAAAGTTGACTGTACGGCTTGCAATACCAGATTTCCACCTTAGGGGCGCCAGCAATTTTTTTGATGTTCAAAGAAGAATGACAAGGATGAGGGTGTGAGGCAGGTAGGATCAAGTCTGAGCAAAGTGGCAGCTGACGTGGCTAGTTAAGACATAGCAAAAGCGTTTGAAGGAGCATGTGGAAGGTGAGGGAAAACGCAGGTGCTTAAATGACGTGTGGATGTGGTGGTCAAAGAGGGTGTACATGATTCTGAGAAGTTTCTCTCTCCCTTCTGTTACTTTATCTGAGACTCTGCATGTCCCTTCTTCCTTTGTTTCTGTTAGAGCGTAATTCTCGTTATCCTTCATTGGTGCCCTTGGAGCAAATACAGACTGCACGTTGACATAGTATCACATTATGAGTTACTGAAATACACAAGTATGCATAATCTGATAATATCAGTATCTTCTCACGAAGTATCATGAGAATTGCTGAGCTTAGCACTAACAGAAAGAAAGGAAGAAGGAAGGTATAGAGTCTCAGAGAAAGCAACAGAGACAAACAGCAAGTTTTTTTTTTCTTTTGGGGGGGGGGGCTTATAAGCATGGACACCCTTTTCAAACACTACGCGTCTATTAAGGATTTGCATTTGCCACCACCTTCAACAGGCTCCTTTGAAACCGTTCGTGAAGTCGTAACTGACTTGCCACATTATCTGCCACTTCACTCTGCCTCAGTTCTACCTACCTCATGCCCTCGTCCTTGCCATTCTTCAGTTTTAAGATCACACTTATAGTGAATGTCAATATGAATGCCTAAATAATTTAGGATGCTTTTTATATTCGCCAAACAGAATGATCTTCATTTGCAGCCACAAAGAAAAAATATATTATTTTGTTAGGCTTAGAGTTATTGTCTGATTGATAGCTGTTGACCATCAAATTGTTTTGTTGCACATGATAAGAGTTATTGACTGATTGATAGTTGCATGATAGACTTAGACTGGATAATTTTGTGTGTGGGGTTGGAGGCTTTAACTTCCTTGTTCGTAAGTCTTGGAAACAACCTTACATGTGCTGCTTGAGAACCCAGAATCTGTAGGGCTAACTCTCAGTTCATGAAGAAATCTGGTGACTGCTTCTGCTAGTGCTCCATTGCTTTCAGGTTGGCTCGAGCTAGCAGCCATGCTTGTGCCAGAAGCACTTACTTTTCGACTCTAATGACAATTAAGAGAAAGGGGCAGGCCGATGAATATACATTGCACATATACCATATCTCTGTTAGACAGTTTAAAGATTAATAGACTGCGCAGCAGTGCAAGATATATTACAGCAACCATATATAACAAATCTTACCCTTGTCGACTTTGGTATACTGGTTGGATTGTTCATTATCCCCATCAATTCATCAAACTGAAAAGCATATTATTAGACCAGAAAAAGTATGAGTTGGGTTACTGGAGGAAGATTGAAGATGACGAATAAAAACGTGTTTTTGTTAGCTTCACAGTGTTGAGTCCCAACGGGAAACACTTCTACCTGTTTCACGATCATGTCATACTTCCTTGCACAATTGTAGAGAGATTTATCATCCTCATCTCCGTCCTTGGAAATTATAGCTCTTCGTTGGGGATGTTTGCTGGACATAATGATTCAGATTTGAGGTCACATAAACAGCCAGTTTTCTATGCATAGAGTTGGGTAAGAGCATTACTAATGCGTCTATATATAGAAATGAGGAGGAATTGATTAAAGTCACGCATACGGGTCGGGCAATCGGGTCGCACCCGTCACAAACAGCCTCGTATAATGTTAATGTGAGAGATTCAGTTATGATGTGAGCCGGCTATTCTTGATTTCTGAACATCAGAGCATTGTTCTCGTGTAACTCCTTGTTTTTTCAGTTTCCATTGTCTCACAACTCCTGAGACCGCCCAATATGGCAAGGTTGAAGTCGTAAAAAATAAAAAGTACAAAGTAGAAGTCTAAGTAATTAGGCAACAATTTGTAATAACAAACATGAATGTTTCACAAAATGCCCTCCCAGCAATTAAGGACGAATGATCCCATGCCTTTTTGGTCAAACACCGACTGAAACTGAAGAATCCTGCTCTCGTTAAGTGTTTTTTTTTTTTTAAACTTGTTTTGCCAATCATAATGGGTCTTGGTGATTAGAATTCTATGATGATCAAAAGCTGCCATGATATGACCTTTACCACTTATCCTTTCTTAATACTTGCGGCCACTCATTCATGCGCCACTTGAAAAATAACTAAAAGGAAGAAGAGAAAACCGTCACCGTCAAACATATAATATAACTAGAGGAAAACATAACTGACGAAGTGGTAGTGAAGCCTAAGTCTCTGCAAATGATATAACTGTTCAAGTGCACATCCCACGAGATGAAAGAAGAAAGATAGATAGTGCAGTCATGAAATGAATGGTAAAACTGCTTAAGGGCCACGCAGGAGCATTTACATTGAGATATGTACCTGTAAAGCGCCATCACAAATCTTCCATTACAAGAAAGAATAGACCAGTAGCGTCCGTGGGACGGTCGGTCGTGCTACTTGATTACCTGAGCAGCGTTCATGTCTTTTACTACAATAAAATCATTTTTATTGTTCTAAGAAGGTTCAAAAAATGGTGATCATATGCATCAATAATTTTTACTCTTGAATTCATTTTTATAAATTAATTTTTTAGTTTTACTTGTTATATAAATTTAGTATAGCAGAAGAAGTAACACATGATTAACTTTAAATTTATAACAAATAACTTGGGGGAAATTTTGTTGAAGACGTAAAAAGATTGATATTTATAATAAAAGGTTTTAGAAATGATTTTTTTTCAAGATACCAACTGACTTTGTCTGTGTCTCATTTTCAAAGTTTTCTCATGTGATTTCTTCATCTCTTCTTACTCTCACAGCGCTCTCTTTCTTTTCCCTCTCATGCCAAAGTTCCGTGGGTACTCATCTCTCTGCACAAGTCCATCTTGCAAGAAGGAAGAATCTTCACTTTCAAGAGGTGAAGCATCCCTCAGTCTCTCAGAATAAAGTAGGTAATTTCAATTGAATCAATGAAAATCTTAGCTTTAAAATCCTGCAGTACATTCAATGTCAGATCATTATACAATGAAACTCTCACTACCTAATGGTTTTGCTTCCAAAAAAATACTCTCAAGATACTCAGCTTTTTTACTTACTTTACTTCAAACTAGCTCTATGGACTATGGTGAATTCACAATGTTCTCAGGAACTTTAACCTATCAGGTACAATCTTGAGAGTCAATTGTATTAAGAAAAGATTTTAAAGTTGATTCCATCATCACGTGTCAAAGTATTGCTATTGCCATGAATGTCTCGGTTTTGTTTTCTAATTTCTATTTTTATGATGTTAATGTCTAGCATGATAACTTTTTTTTTTTCTATTTTTCTATTTTTCTTCTTTATTTTTAAATTGTATAACTATACTTTACTCTTTTTAGTGTATATATATTAGTTTACTTTTTTTAAAAAAATGAAAATCTCAGATTTTGTGTGTCCTTTGTGCATTGCGTTTTTGCAAACTCATAAAGACACGAAACTTTCTATGTCCAATAGACACACGACAGTGACAACTATTTAATTAATTGTATGTAGATATACGAGAATTAGATGGGTACATTCTAGAAAATAGACATCGAGCATTTGATCAAGTGTCGATATTTTCTTGCAATTTGCAAGTTTTGAATTATAAATTTTATTTCATTGCACTTAACTTCAAAAAGTACCCGAGTCAATAAGAACTTGACCATTATAACCGGCTTCATTTAACCCACTAAATAAGGTAGGTTTGTCCGAACAATTTTGACCCTAACCTAATAAAAACACAGATTTAAATCTCGTTAACGATACACAAATATTGACGATGAGTAATTTACTTGTATCCCTATAGCTCTTCATTGAACTCGAATGATAACAAGTGCATTGTGTGAGTGTGTCCAAGATTGGCTTGTGCAATTTCACAACATATTAACATGACAAATGACAATCATCAATAAAATATATATTTTAAATGACTAATACAAATAAATGAAACCCGTATTACACAACAAGTCATATCTATCGGATCCTCCTACTATTCATAACCCGATAATTTCCTAAAAAAATAAACAATGATAGATTGTTCGTTAAACTAATCATAATTTTGGCACACCTCAAAACCTAACATGAACCTTTCACGACCAGGGGTGAAAAATATGAAGCTCAACTCAATTGAATATTAAGATGACATGTAATAGTTGCTAAATCTCCAAAAGGTTACTAGCTGGAATATTTTTGGATTGTTTGACTGCTGATCAAAACAAGAGAAAGAAAGCAGTAAGTTCCAAACATTAGTGCTAATATTTTGATTCGAGGATCTCAAGCTCAAGGAAAGTTAAAATTCATGTTGAGCAATTCACAGCTGATGTTACCACGTTATCACTGTGACATGAACCTGACGTGCGTATTATCATGACTTGTAAACACAACTTTTTCCAACGAAACATACAACGTAGAACATACATTGTCCAAATTTTTCTTGTCCTCAATACATCGTCCCGATTGACATCTCCCTAATCTTGTTAATACACGAACCAAACTCTTGAAGGGCTCGGCTTTGTTTAAAACGTGCTCGGACCTCCAAAACATGGTTTGCAGGCCCAAAACCACGTTTAAGTATGTAGCCCCAAGACAAGTCTGAACGAAATTGATATTCTCTCAAACTGCGTTCTGCCGTGAGCATTAATGGGGCTGTGGCGAGATCATAGAAACATGATTTGTATTGCCAAAACCATTTTAAAACTAATATTAAAGCACTAATCACATTACGATTAACTTCAACTCAATTCTAATCAAGATTTTATCAGGAATCATATCTATAAACTCTAATCCAAAACTTTTATGCAAGTTTGAATGTACTTTTTACAGACAATTGATGTCGCGAAGCCTAGCCCCAAAATCCACCAGAAAGTAACAGGAGGAGGCAAAGGTTGAAACTTGAAAGAGGGCAAAAGAGACATAAGCAATTGGCAATTATCAGAGATTTGGCCAATCACCATTAGATCAGACTGCAGACATGTAAAAACCAGAAGCGAGTAGCATACATAGATACATTATTCCAAACCAACGAGTCTTGCGTATACCAGAATACATAAATTACAGTTACATCCGAAACATCGATGCTACTCCCAGCGCTTAGCCACATAAAAGCCCTGAAACAAAAAGAAAACAGTTTTACCATAATGCAAGACCACGAAAAGAAACATTATTTCTTAATTAATTTTTATTAAAAAAAAAAGAAAAAGCAAGTGCAGGTGTTTCAACCACGATACGCGCGCGCGCGCGCACATTCTTCATTATGCATGCCACAGATGCAATGATAAGAATTCAACCATAAACATGAGGAATGCGCATCCCCAAATACGCAATTAGCAATGGCACCAAATATTTCTTTCACCTTAAGATTGATGACCACAGAAACTTGGAAAAATGATAACCTAGTTAATCATGTAATCATTCTGATTATGTGTAAAGAATGCCGAGTTCAAAAAACTACGACTGAAATCAACTCAAAATCTCACGTCAGATTCCTTGAATGCCATAGAAAGGTCAGCAGTAACTCCCCATAAAGTAACATCAGGATATTATAAAGCTTCTACATATCATGGGGCATATTTGTGACAGTACAACAAAGTATGCTTGTTGCAGTCAACTTCCCCAATGCATTCAGTAAAGTGCCTCCAGCTAGATACTAAGAAAAACTAATTAACAGTAGACCCTTAGGTGTATAGGTTATAGCCTTCTAGGGCCTGAAGAATAAAACTTAATAATATGAACATCCACACATTCCAGGGCAATAGAAATCCACTGAAACAGTGTCAACGTCTCCTTATCTTGCCAAGCACTCAACAGCTACCATGACTTGATTTAAAAAAGGGAAAGAATTGTCCTAGAAGCAGGGACACTGATATGAACTTGACAAGCACACAGCGTCCTGCCTCATATATTATGAGGCCACAATCACACTAAATATCATCCCATCAACTTGCCCGGTTCAATTACCACAAACACAATGATGAACTATAGTCTATAACTACAAAAGCAAGCCAATAACTTGAAAAAGACAACTACCAACAATAGTTTAATCTTTTTTGTTCCCTCTTGGGGCCCCAGCCCTGGCATAATCCAATAAATATCACTTCTGAGCACGCGAAAAGTTTTAACAAATAAATATAATTTCTGAGATGTAATTCTAACGACAAAGATAAATTCGAAGTCACATACAATATGTCCAGAAGCAAAATAATGGAAACACTGCAATTGTTCTAACAAAAAAAAAAAAATTGTCGAAGCCCTCAATCCACAGTATTAACCATTGGAATCAAACTGATCAAAGAGTTCCGCAAAATAAAATTGACTTGTTCTATTATCGGTCAATGATCCGACAAACGGGGCTTACAAACATATTTGCGCCTACGGAAGTTCCAGTATCACTGATCATCGACTTCCTAAACATAAACACAACAATTATGAAGAAACTCAAAGTTCACCATAACGAAATAGTTCACACAACATAAAACTTTTCAATTGTCGCATTAAGACCCACGACACAGAACAGAGACAGGACAATTAAGCGAAAGAAAATATGAGAAAACGAATGCAAAGAAAAAAACACCTCAATTGTAGTAGAGTTCGAGGCCCATGCCATCGTGAATCTCGTAATCTTTCAGGGTGATATGATCCTTGTAAATGGTGTACCACTTCTGAATGCGAATTTTGTCAGCTCTGGTGCCCGTCTGCGCCGCCACCAGCTTCTTCAGGTCGCCTATTGTGTCATCGTCGTTGCATTTCACCCTCACCTTCTTACCCAATCGATCGTTTAACACGACCTCGATCATCTTCGACTCAGTCGCCAAGCCTGAAACCCTAATTCCCAATAATTTGAGATTGCGAAATACAAGACGACTCCAAAGCAACGCCTGGCATTTATATAGCGAGGAGGAGTTTTAGATTTTTCAGGATTCCTTGCGTAGCGGGTTTCATGACATTCTTTCGGCCAACTTGTGAAGTGGGCTTTAGAGTCGGTGGCACAGGCCCAAGATATGGTGCGACGCTATTTTGACCTTGCCTCGTCACACCCGACCGCTTCGGATGATATTTTCTCCAAAGAAGTATACAACCGTTCATTTAAGATTAAAAACAAATTATTTATCGATGATTTAAAGATTTTGTAAGAAAATATTTATCTTGTAAAATTTTTATAAAAAATAAATATTATTTTATATTACATAATAATAATAATAATAAATAATTATTAATTATTTACTCTTTATATTTTATGCTATTTTTATTGATCATTTTTTTATAAAAATAATTTATTATTTAATTTTTTAAAAAAAATTTATAATATCTTCATGTCTCCTGATTTTTTTACAATATTTTCTTTCGTCAACTACATCAGGTTATTTTAAAAAACTATGCAAGGTAACATATTAGAATAATCAAAAACAAATTTTTTTAAATTCTAATTATTTTTAAAAATTTAAAAAATCATAATAACAATTCATAAAATATTTTTTAAAAAAATTATTTTTTTCATATAAAAAGCTCCAACAAATGGGCTCATAATATGTATCCTCATACCTTAGATTGTTGTTGATAATAACAGTATTTTATAATAAATATTTGAATTAATCTAGATAGGAGATGATGATATCTCCAATTTTACAACAATAATTAGCAATATAATTAAAAAATGGTAAATTTTAATTTCACTCACCGAGATTTTTGTCAAAAAAATACAGTCGTCGTAAACTTCTGTATACCTTATATTATTTTCTCTTTTATATTGGTATATCCTTAGTCTCCATACTTGAAATACGATATGTGTCATTAATTTTATTTCTCATTTATCTTCAATTTATGATATTGCTCATATTGGGTATGCGAGTATAATTGATACGATTATTATTCTTAAAGATAAACTACCAATCATAATTCACTTAAATATGTAATTTTATTTGTAAATATAAATTCTCAAATAATGTTTACAATTTATTAAACTCAGTAAGCATAATGTCTGTGTATCGCTACTAAAAAAATATTGTTAACACTTAAACTGACATCTGAAAAATATCAATATATAAACACAAATATCGTGTTTATATCGTCGTCTTCCATTTTTGTTCCCCCATTTCTGTGATGCCGGTGTCCTTTATATCAAGAACCTCATTGCATCAATCCCACGATTAAGTTATGGAACCTGTGTATGAGAAGAAAACTCGAAATATAATAAAGAAAACGGAAACAGAGACTTAACTGAAAAGCGAAAATTTTATTGCAAATTCAAATTATAAAAAACACTACACAACTAACTTTTTAAAAAAAAAATAAAACAAGCTACAAACTTTTTGGAAAATCACTCCAAGGTCTCTTGCAGGGATTCCAATTAAATGCTATGAAATGTGCAAAATACCCTCAACTCTCAAATCTATTATTTTAACTACATTTTGTGTTAAATTACTAAAATACCATTGTTTTACATTTCAAAAAAAAAAAGGCTTCCCGCCATCAACCACTAGAGCTTTGGTTGACTACTGAATAACAAGTAATTTATGATATGTTTAGATAACATTTCTACTTAAGTTGAGGTGGTTAAAACTTAGTTTGGGATGTTAAAAGCTTATAAAATCTTGTTTGTATTTAAAAAAAAGATAAAAAAAAAACTGAAACAAGCATTAGGGTTTAGATGGGAGTTTTTTACAGTATAGCTTTTATATCGACTGTTGAGATGGGCAGTAAATGTTAGAAGAACAATTAATGCTTTTAAAATTTTTTTATCAGGCTTACCTTGTAATGGAGTTTGATTTTTCCTTTGCTTTGCTTCACCTCCTTCTCCTTTGCTATACTATTTTTGACCAGAGATCGTTCCCGCTGCCCCTATATGATCTCGACTGTGTGTGTTGCTCATATGCAATGGTGCTTGCCATTGTCCCTTCTTCTTGCATCTCTTTTTTACTGAAGCTAGTTCGATCACGAGCAAACCATCAAAGAGAGTGATGTGCAATTTGGGAAAAATTTCCTTGAGAAAAAAATTAATGGATCTCAAGAGTACGAAGGCAGAGCAATAGTTGATAATGAAGCTTAGAAGCAAAATCCATGGAAGAACCAAAGGAAGAACTTCGCCGACATGACAATGAAACTCAAAACAAAAGGAAAAGAAGAAATAGGAGAAGAACCTCACGGCTTTTTCTAAAGAGAGAAAATTCTCCTCTATCACATGTAATTTTAGATATTTAATATTTGACATTACATATAACTAAGTTCATTTACTTTTTAATAATAACATATTTAAAAGTATTTTTATTTTATTTTTGTCAAACTAAAAACTATGCATAATTAAATTTGAGCTATATAGGCTAGCACCTTAGAGAGAAAGAGAGCGCGCTCTAAATCATTTGGCATTGAAAGATTTTTGAATTTATTTTAGAATTGAATATTTTGAATTTTGTCGTTACATTCTAAATTTTTAAAAATCAAAATTTTTTATATCAATGTATTCTATATTTTTAATCCACTTTTTAAAAAATTTTAATTTTAAGTTTTATTTTTCCCTAAAAGTATTAAATTAGTCATAAAAATATTCACAAGAAAATATATATTCATTTTTGTCATTATACATTTAAACTAGTTTTTGAATTAAATCATTTAAACAAATTTTATTTTGTCTAACTGACTCTTGAAAAAAATATTCAAACATCAATTACGTTGAAGTCGTGAACTTTTTTTTTTTTTGCTAATATCAATTTGCTAAACCTCAGTTGGGTCCTACTCCCTTCGTCCCTATATATAAGAGGTCTTCTGCAACCTTTTTTTAGTCCCTAAATATACGAGATTGTTAGCATATTTTTTAATAAATAGACCATTATACCCTTATTAAATTAAAAAAAAGATAAGTACTCCTACTAATTTACTTTAAAAAAAAGATTCATTTTTTATTTACAACAATTAAGAGTAAAATTAAAATATTGTTGTGCTTTTAATTAGATAATTAACTTTTACTGGTTTGTGTAATTTGGTTAGAAACATTTTATATCTGGGGATAGATGGAGTAACTAATCTGACTTATTTATTACACATTTTTCCATGCTAATTAGACTATTAATAATGTGTTATTATCTCAAAGTGCACACATATTGTGTTGAAATTGAAAATTTACCTAAGTGCCTAGATTTTGTACAATAGGAGTATTTTGATTAAAAAATAAACTTTTTAAAAATATATAACAAAAATTGACAAAGTGTATTTCAAGTGCAAAAAAAGAGTGGTCAGATTAGCTTTTACAAGTTTATTTTAGTTTAAGAGTAATTAAATAGAAGTCAACACTTTTCATGACTTTTTCAAATGTGTTCATTTAACTTAATTTTGGGCTTGCATATATTTATGAATTTTGGATAGCTTTGTGTACCCATTACTTTGACAATAATTTTTCCTTTCTAAATATGAATGCAATGTTGCACTTTAATTAGATTTTAAGACATCACATTCTATTAAATTGAATATTTTGTAATATAGGTGAGATGTGCACATGTGTATCAATTAGGCATGCATGTCTAAGCTTCACGGAGGGAGATGCTGACTAGGAGCCATTTGCTACAGTTGGAGGGAGTATACCCAGACAAATTGTTGATTATGCATGGAGTTAAATTGATACATTTTGAAATCATCTACAAGCGAATGAAAACATGCCACTTTGTAAGTCTCTTTTATGTGATTTGAATCCAATTACATTTTTATTTTATTTTCTTTTATTTTAATCAATTAAGAGCTGAATCAAAACCATTCTACACGTCCTTTTGAAGATGAAATGACATCAAAGCTCATTCCCATTTTATTCTCTTATTTTTTTCTCGCTTGTTCATAAGTTCTTCACTTTTTCCTTCATCAAACCTCTTAGTCGCCTTCATTTTCTCCACAATTTCCCATACAAATCACAGAACACACACCATTCTCTCCCTCTTTGTTAGTCCAAACCCCCGCACTTTTCCATGGTCATGGATTTTAGCCAAGATGAGAAGATGATGAAGACCATGGAGATAAGGATGAGAGGTTAGGCACTTTAGAGAAATCATAGAGAGTGGAAGATGAATCATGAATCATGAGCTCTATACAACTAAGCTTTTCTAAATTCCTAACTATTCTCTTTTAACTTGATGATTAGATACCTTAGTTAATGATTTAATTATCATGGCTTTATAATTCTAATTTTAATTTAGTTCTTGTGTAAAGAGAATATGATTGTGACATTAAATTCTCTCTCATTTATTCGTGGTAAGGTTCAGCCACCCTTATGAATTATATATAATCTTGTATTTTTCATTTGACAAATGGCTTGCTTTGATTTCACATAGTCTTGTGAGGTTGATACTTGGCATTAGCATAGTTTTACATAGTCTTGTGATTGCTCAATTCTTGCTTTGGCCATGGCACTTGGGAGGGAGATTTAATTATCACACTTGTCAATACTTGCACTAACTGGGGAAATGAACTAAGGGCTTTAATCCAAGACTTAAAAAATTGAATTAGTTCAGTTAGATGGTTTATGATAGTTGTTTTAGGCTCAATATAATTCGATTAAGGGCAGTTTTAAAGCATTAATTAGCTTGATCATCAATAAGATAAGGTTTTAACATCAACAAATCACTAAGGTTTCAATTCTTTAAAAAGGAATTTCAATCCACTCAGTTTAGCCTAGATTTTACTGTTTGTTTAATAGGTTTTTAATTCGAGCAACATTAACCGCTTAATGTGCATATTTTCCATTGACAAGTCATACAACATGAATAACAACTACCTTATATACCATTTATTATTAAATTCTATTTTACCAACCTTGTCTCTCTAAGTTTAATATGTATGTATATATGTATGCAACTTCTATAGTTTAGTGATTTATATTCTTTTTAGGAGCTATGTGGTTTTGGATTCTAATACCTCCGAGACCATCTTCCCTAAAACTATTTCATTACTAGTTGTAACATCTTAATTTTTTTAGATTAAAAAAATTATGAAATTTAAGTTTTTATTAAAAAAAGATAATAATAAGAATTTATATTATTTGAGATTATTCAGAAATAATAATATAGTTAGGCATTTAATTATGAATTAAAAACTTAAGTTTAAAATTACATAAGAAATGTTTAGTTAAGATATAAAGTTTAAGATTTAAAATATATAAATAATTTTTTTTGTTGTGTGTGTGAGTTAAAAAAAAAGAGAGAAAAGAAAGTAAAAAAAAAAGGGAAGGACGGTTTAGTCCCATATCGATTAGATGTGGGAAGGTGAGGCACCTCCTCATGTATAAAAGGAGGAGGTGCAGGCATGAGGAGACGCAGGAGGAAGCAAAAGAAAAAGAAATTTTTGCAATTTATAAAAATTGCAACTAATGGCCCAAGATGTAATTTGTAAAAAATTGCAAGTAATAGCCCAAAAGTTTGAATAATTAAATTCAAACCTATAGTTTTTTTAAATATAATTATGGGATTCACAATCCTATTTTTATATTTTTTTCTTTCTTTCTCTCACGTTGCTCGGCGTTTTCTCACAAAGGGGGATTATTTTCTTTTTCTTCAGGTATGCTCCAACTTTCCTATTTAGATTAGCATTTAAAAAAATTATTTAATTATAAAATTAATTTTATATTTATTTTCTAAATAGTATTAGCTTTCTAGTGATATGATTATTTTGTAGAATAAAGCAAATATTTTGATTAGGATTTTCTATAGGATAGTTAATCTGATGATATGATTGATTAAAAATATAGGTTGAAGTTCTTAGGGATATAATAAATATTATAAAATATTTTCTTGAGGTTGAAACTCATGTTTAAGAATTTTTGAGTTAAATTCTAGATCTATATGGTTGAATTTATGTTGAATTTGAGATGTAGGGATGAACCTCTGATTATTAAATATTTATTTAAGTATGAATAGGTATTTTTGAGGTTATAAAAAGGTGATTTGAGATTTCAGGATAATTCTAAAATTTTTAATTTATTTTTGGATGAATTTTTAGAATATAAAAAGATGAAATTGTGATACTAGAAGTGATTTGAGGCTTAAAAATAGTTTATTAGGGTACGAGAATTTTAAAAAAGAATTTGAGAAGTTAAATGAGGCATAAATCTTAAATTAGTGTTAATATGGATTATAGATCTAAGACTTTCTAACTCTTTAAATTAGAGTTATTTATTTTAATGTAAAATTAATATATAGTATTATGAAATAACTATGTAGATTGCGTTGACAAAGATAGTGGTGAAAGAGGAGTTGTAAAGGAGAACTTGTTATTCAAGATACAAGGTAACTATTATTAATGTGATGTGATAAGTGTGTTTGTGAATGGTTATGTGTTGTTTTGTTATTTGAAAAAATTATTAATTATCGAAAATAAATACTGTTATATACTTGTTTGAAATTATTGCCAAGTGGGTTAAAAATTTATTTTTATTTATCATGATGAGATATTATTATTTGGATATATTTCTATTTGGATATTTGAATGATGCATGACTTGTCAGGGTATTTTAATATATGGTGTTAATGGAAATTTCTGTTTGGTTAATTATTACCACGTGGTAAGCTCTCATTAGACCTAATGAGTGGCGTGTCGCTGGGTCCAACTCACTTTTGACTGGATGATTTGACGTCCGAGCATGGTGAAAGGAGGATATAAAGTGCAGTCATGCAATTAAATACTTGTTCGGTTTGTTTGAAAATATTGTTCGGTTAAATGTTTTGTGTGCCCACTTAACAATCGCATGATTAGTTACATCCGCATGCATCATTACATATTAATTTTTGGTTACTGGGACTTTTAAATCTCATTCCCCATGGTTAACATTTTTACAGGAGCGAGTCCGGCTGAGAAAGCACCAAAGGTGTAACTTTTACGTTGCCTCTCATTTTGTATTATGCAATGTATCTTGTGCCAACCTAGGACATACCTTATTTTGACAACATGTAAACTCTAATCCTTTTTATTAAATATATTTATATGACCAAGAGGATTATGTTTGTCCCTCTTGATTCATGACCTGATTTAAATATCATACCATGAGGATTCTGTCTGTCCTTCATGGTTCTAATTGCTTTTTGAGATATTTTAAAACCTGTGGTATATTGTCTTGAATGTACCATGATAGAAATTTTTCTACCATGATAAGGGTATGATAAGGATTCAATGAAAAAAAAATAATTTATTGAATTAACAATTTACGAAAAATTGGTTTATAGTTTTGAGGGTGTTACACTAGTGTCGGAGCTCTGGCGATAAGTAGTGGGAAGCTTTTTGTTTTAAAGTAAAATAAGAGTATTTTAGTAATTTAATATAAAATATATTTAAAATAATCTATTTAAAATTTAAAAATATTTTATGTATTTTATGAAACCTCTTTTTAAATGGAATTCCTACAAAGAACCTTGGAATGATTTTCCCTACTTTTTCATTCTTTATACCTTTTTATACTCCACTATTCTTGTTATTTCTCTTTCCTCTCTTCCCCTTTTCATTCCCCCTCCCCTAACCTCTCTTTTTTATCTTTATCCTTACTTGCTATATGATTGACTATATAACTAGCCAAGTTCCTAGTCTATAGAAAAAAGCATCTTGGCTTTCAAATACAAATTTATAACTAAGAATCATAATTAAATAATAAACATTGATCTTGATGTGGAGGCTACTCCAAGTAATTTCTATTATTTTTTCTTATTTCTTCATTTAGTCGATTTGGTCCAAAAGTTAGTGAAAGTTTTAACATAAATCAACTCCACCTTTGTATTTTATGTCCTGATTAGACATTAGCCTCTTGCTTCATTGTTATTAAATTGCCGACCAAGGAGCAAAGGTTTGTTTAGAAGATGCTTCCAAAAACCAAGTTATTGAACAATTTTGATTAATTAGTACTGACACTAAACCAAATGAGTGTGACACATATAATAGTGGTCTGAGTTCCCTTAAACATCATTTCAGAATTTGATTTCTAGAAGTGTATATAAAAAGCATTGCTTGGAAGAGAAAAACCTCTCAAATAATGCTTTAATTTCTTGAGGGATTAATCTCTTAGCTATCAGTTGTGGGAATACATTAATTAAAAAAAAAGGCAATGATGTTAGAATTCTTATATTAAGTGTGTTTAAGAATAATATACTCCACTAAAATAACATAAGCCTTTTGGTTAGATATTTTCTAAACTTATATATTTATGATTGGTCTTCCAATTTTTAGATGTGTGATTTTCTTTTATCTTCTAATAAATGACATTAAGATATTTTGGATTCGAGCTGCAAGTATACATCCAAACAAAAAAGGATCCAACTAATTCCTTATTTCTTACTAAGTAAAATAGAAAATAGAGCTGCTAATAAACATGAAAGTAAGACCCATATCATAAAATAAAATATAGGCCTTCATAATTATTGAGCCTAATAATAAGTATGGGCTTTAGCCCCTTTAGCCCAGTTAGCAAATAGTTTGTTATTTGTGTATGTATATATATAGGTTTAGATCAGGGAATTAAGTGCGAGATAATTATTGTATTATTTTTAGTTCAATGATAATTTTTTGTCCAATTTATTTTTAAACTTCAAGTTCAATATGGTAACAGAGCCAACCAGGTTGGGCTTTGCTCTCTATGTGTCGGGTTAGTGGTTAACTTGAATTGAGGTTCAAGATCTAGTTTCTTGAAACCTTATCAGTGATGTTCTTAAACCATACACATATCCAAGATTCATTTTCTTCCTCATCGTCACACATCTAGTCGTCGAATCATTCTTCCTTATCCTTGTGAACAGATCGCTCTTCCTCCTCATCATCAAGATCTGATCAGCATCTCTATACCTCATCATCACAATTTGATCAACGTCCTTATATCGCTCTCCTTATCTAGATCATCTCTAAATATTTATCTCGTCTCCATCCAGATCAAGCAAGTCTACGCATTCCAAATGGGTGGTGAACACAAAGGTCTGCCCAATATTAATTTCTAACATCCCCTCTATTTGTACCCTTCAGACACACAAGCTGTGACTCTTATTCCAAATCTATTAATCAGTTTTACCAATTATCTGAGCTGGAGTCAAGCAATGTGGATTGCTTTATTAGAGAAGAACAAGCTAGGGTTTATTGATGGTTATTGTAAACATGAAGCTTGACTAGATTCATACAAATCTCAGTGAGATTGATGTAACACAATGATACTGTCTTGGATTATTAATTTAGTTGATAAAGAGCTCTTAAATGGTCTCACCTTCTTCAAATCTTCAACTGTGTTTTGGATGGATTTAAAGGAGCATTTTGATAAGTGAGATGTGGCCAAGATTTTTAGTTTTCATCGAGCTATTCATACCCTGAGCCAGGGGACCATCACAGTATCTTATTATTATTCCAAATTTTTTGGGATGAACACACTAGTTTCATTATTATTCCTATATGCCAGTATCAAACTTCATGTGAATATGCTTGTATCATTCAAGATCAGAAGTTGTTTCAATTTTTAATTGGCTTAAATGAATCCTATCTGCAACTGCGGAGTCATATCCTTCTTTTAAGTCCCTTCCCATGAATCAACTAGGCTTATGCTATGGTTTCCCAAGAAAAGGAGTAATGACTACTTAGTATTACATCCACTCCTTCCCTTTTTAGTGAAACTACAATTATAGTAGCAAGAGGTAGTCGCAATGGGTGAGGGGGATGTAGTTAAGGAAGAGGTAGAGGCACTAGCATAGATAAGTGTTAACGGGGACATACCTATTATAATTGCTACTAGATAATAGGTTTCTTGCCTCATTTTTGCAATAATCGAATAGAAAAGTCTCAAGAAGGACAAGTTAATCAGATGATGTCCTCTGAGACAGGAACTACACCAGGAACTTCCTCTTCCATGGGTAATGTAGTGACCCCTGCTCTCACTTAGCAATAATATAAGCAAATCCTTCAACTTCTTAAGAAGGAATTAAATGATGGTTCTATAGGAATGGCAGGAAATACTATATGTTTGTGTGACTATCTTAATTCTACATTTTTTCAACATTAATGGTTGTTAGATTCTGGGGTATCACATCATGTCATTAGCAGTTTAGATTTTTTACATGATTATAAACCATATTCGAGACCCACTAAGAGAATTAGGATTCCTAATAGGCAACTCTTAACTGTTACTCATGTTAGGACTATTTGGTCGTCTGATAACATAACTCTCACTAGTGCTTTGTATGAACTTGGATTGCGTTTCAATCTTATTTTTGTATCTTAATTAACTAGTGATGCATTCTGTGTTCTATCATTCTATCTTAAGATTTGTACTGTGTAGGACATGAAGAGTGGAAGGATTATGGAGATTGGTAAGCTGTATAATAGGTTATACATGTTGAAGGTTGATTTGAAGAATGAAACATCGTTGGTTTCTCCTAGTAATGAAAACATTAATATTGGTAATAAATGACATTGTTGATTAGGATATGACTTTTTCTGTTCTCTTAAACATTTGGATTCTATAAGGAATGATGTTGTTGTTGTTGACCCAAATAATTGTGATGTTTGCATTCAAGTTAGGCAGCCTTGATTACCTTTTCTATTAAGTAATATCAAATCTGATACTTTGTTTCAATTACTACACATGGATGTATGGAGTCCCTATAAAGAAACTACATGCCAAGGTTTTAATTTTTTTTAACTACTATTGATGATTTCTCCCGTGGAATATGGGTAATATTGTTGAAACATAAGAGTGAGGTACCCAATCATATAAGGATTTTTTTAAAATTACCTATATAATTAGTTTAATGCCTATGTTAAAATCATATGTTTTAACAATGAAACATAATTTATTAACTTAGAAAATAAAGTCTTGTTTGAAGCAAAAGGAATCATTTATCAGACATCATGTCCTTATACACCTAAACAAAATAGTATGGTAGAACGAAAACATAGACACATTTAGAAGTTGCTAGAAGTTTTCTCTTTCAGTCTGGAGTTCTATTAAAATTTTAGGGGAAATGTGTGAAAACTAATGTTTATTTAGTTAATAGAACCTTTAGTAAACTTTTGAATTTGAAAACTCATTTTGAATTAATTCATCATATTGTACCATCTCTGAATCATTTAAAAATATTTAGGTGCCTTACTTTTGCCTCCAAATTGCATAACTTGGATAAATTTCAACCAAAATCAAAACCATGTATATTTTTAGGATATCCAAGGACAAGTACAAGTTATCTATTATATAATTTGAAAGCTAAATCTTTGATGGTGAGTAGGCATGTTGTTTTCATAGAAAATAAGTTTCCTTTGACAAAATGGTTACAAATTAAGGGGGAGAAGTATTTCAGACCCTTTTATATATGAATATGAATCAGGTTCACAAGAAGAGACATCACAACAAAGTTAAGTTAGACTGGAACACACACAATAGCAAATCGAATAGCCAGGGAAGGAACAAATGACATTGCCTCAAGGTGTAGAACAACCAGAGTAACAACATCCAGTTTAAACACTTTCATTTAAGTCCACAAGATAATGAAAGGCCCCGAGGTGGTTAAAAGATTATGAGTGCACTAGCTTATGAGATTCAGATACAAGTAGGAATAGAGATATAGAGTCTATCTAACAGGTAATAATATTAAAGGGAGCATCTATTTTATATCTCATACAAGCTTACTTATCTTATTATAATATATCTTCTTTTATAAATATTTCCTCTCATGTGCTAATTCTATTTTTGAACCAGGATCTTATGAGGAAATGATTAAAGATCCAAGACGGGTCCAATCTATGAAGAATGAGATTCAAGCTTTAGAAGCTAATCATGCTTGGGATATAGTAGAGCTACCTCAAGGGAAGAAGCCTATAGGATGCAAATGGGCCTTTAAAGTTAAATATAAAGCTGATAAAAGTTTGAACAAGCTGAAAGCAAGACTTGTCGCTAAAGGATACAACTAAAAGGAGGGGATTGACTATTTTGAGACATTTTCTCCAGTCCTTAAAATGGTCACCTTAAGAGTTGTTTTGAAAATGTCTATTATATATTGATGGCCTCTCTTCCAAATGGATGTACACAATGCATTTCTTCAAGGAGATCTTGATGAAGACATCTTTATGACTGTACCATTAAGGTTTGAATAATCTAAACCTAATAGAGTATGCAAGCTTGTTAAGTCCTTGTATGGACTGAAACAAACTTCTAGATAGTGGAATGTCAAACTAACTAAGGCTTTAGTTGCAGGTAGTTTCAAGCAGAGTAGGAAGGATTACTCTCTCTATATGAAAGGAAAAGGGGAGAAAATAGTTATTGTAATTGTCTATGTTGATTATTTGGTCATTACTGAAAATAGTTTAGAGGAGATAAATAAAGTTAAAAACCACTTGCATGACAATTTTAAAATAAAAAATCTAAGGATTTTGAGGTATTTTTTAAGTCCAAAAATTGCTAAATCTAATAAAGGTATAGTCTTAAATCAAAGAAAATATGTGTTAGATTTACTTGTTGATAAAGGTTTGAGTGCTGTAAAATTGTTTCCTACTCTTATGGAGCAAAACTTGCATTTGACATATGATATTTAGGTTAACAAGAGGAGAACTAGCAAGAAAATTAAGAAACAGAAATAGAAACCTGATTATTTTTTGAATGATCCTAATTTTGATAAACAACTTATTAGGAGATCATTGTATCTTACTTTGACTCAGGCTTATATTTGTTTTCCTATCTAGGTGCTTACTCAATTCATGTAAAAGCCTAAGCGATCTCATATGGATGCTTCATTACGAGTAGTTAAATATTTAAAAGGGAATCTCACCCTTAAGATACTGATATCTTCAACAAATTATATGGAGCCGACAGCATTTTGTGACTCTAATTAGGAAAGTTGCTCTGATTTTGGGAGGTTAATAACTAGATATATAGTGAAAATGGGTGATTCACTTGTGTCCTGGAAATCTAAGAAGCAGACTATTGTGTCTAGATCCTCTGAAGAGGTCGAGTACTAGGCCTTGGCCACTGTTACCGCAGAGGTAGTATGGATTATAAGTCTGATGACAGATCTGGGTATTCATCAACTGGGACCGACAGAGATTCACTGTGATAATAAGGCTGCTATTCATATAGCGATCAATTCAAATTTCTATGAACGTATGAAGCATATTAAGATAGGCTGGCATTTTGTAAGGGAGAAGGTTCAATAGAAGCTAATTAGGCAGCAGCATGTGAGATCATATCATCAATAAGCTAACATTTTGATTAAGGCACTTAGAGGAGATGCACACAAGTATCTAATGAACAAGTTGGGAGTTTTTGATTTGCACAACTCCAACTCAAGGGAGAGTATTGAGCCCAATAATAAGTGTGGGCTTCAACCCCTTCAACCCAGTTAGCAAATAGTTTGTTATTCTTGTATATATATATATATATATATATAGGTTTAGATAAGAGGATTAAGTGCGAGACAATTATTGTATTATTTTTAGTTCATTTTATTTTTGAACTTCAAGATTCAATAACAATTTTACTATATAGTAAGTATATTATTTTATTGTTCATCTACAGTTGGATGAACAGTAAAATGGTATCTTATTTATTTTTGAAAATATTTACATATAAAAAGTATAGATGGGATTCATTGTTAAAAAAAAAAGGGATAAGATTTGCAATAAAACAAATTCATAGTCAAAATGGTCTTAAAAATGAAATCCATAAAAAAAAAAATCACAGGTATATGAGGCTTACCATTTTTCGCTTTAAAATAACAGTGGATTTGGGACTTATATTTTGTTGCTTGTTTCTCGTATAATATATATATACATGTATATAAGATAATAAATTATAAAATAAAATGAAAACTAATGGCAAATCATGAAAAAAATATGGTTTATTATAGCAGGTCTCATTTTTCTTAAGGAGATACATGGGCAAACAAATTCTACAAGAGAATAAGATAATTATATTTTAATTTCAGGAGGTGCGAAATTGTAAAAATAATAATATTTTTGTCAAATTTTAATTTATATGAGGCAAGAAGTGATGGATCCAGAAATACTTATTGTGAGGAAAATTTTCTTATTTAGTTAACTATGAAAGGTAGAACATGACAGAAAGTTTATTTTTCAACATGACTTCAAAATTTCCCATCACGTTAATAAAAGAAATTTGGCCAAAAGAATCGAAGAAAGAACACGAGTGTAGGACCCGCAAACATCTTTAGACGACGTACTCTAACGAAAAAAATTTATTATTTGATGGAGACGTTGGGTGTTGCAGTCGCAGAAATGGCTAATTTCTTACTAGATGAATAATGTTTGAATTATTGTTAAAAAAATTTATATTTAATATCTAATTTTATTTTTTTATTTATAAAAATGTTACTTTTAATTTTTTTAGATAAGCAAAATCACATTTTTTCATAAGTATTTATTAAAAATTTTTTAAATTACTCTTCATAATTTTATAATTAACAATTATAAGAAATGATTAATGAAGACTTGACTAACATAGTTAATAAAAAATATTTTAGTTTATTTGTTATTTTCATACATATAATTAATATAGTTAATCAATTTTCTTAACTCGTGTGATATAATTTTTATCTTTTACAAATAGAAATAAAGAGAGTACTTCAAACATAATTACATTCAATAAAAGAATACCCTAAAAAATAAAAAAATTATTATTTATATATTAAATATGTATAATAAAAAAATTTGAAATAGAATAAATTGTTATTTTTATCTTTCAAATATTAAAATATTCCTGTACATGGTCACAGGACAAATAGAATGAATAGTAACAATAGTGCTAATCATTTTTAAAAGAAATATATATTTTTTAGCTTTTTATGTTTAACTTTTTTTTTTTCATTTTGCTTAAAACATTTAAGAGTACCTCACAAATATCACAACATGCATTTTTTTAAAATATTTTTTTATTACTCTCTCTATTTTTTGAGGAGTTGGATATCTAAAAATATAAAATATTTTTAATTTTTTAAAATGTAATCATTATCTTTTTTTTAAGTTACTCTTGTTGAATAACTCACTCTATGTTTATTTTAGAGTGACATTCCTATTAAATAGGAATAAATATGAAAAGATGGAGTTAGTTAAAAATAAGTAACTATAAAAACAAGTAACTAATTTATCAAAAGATGAGATTTGATTAAAATATTTTATATTTTTTAATGAAGGAAGTATATTTTAATAATATTATATTGGGATATTTTTAATTTGTGTAATTAAATAAGTGTAGGGTTAATGACAAATTGTTAAATAGTAATGATAACAAGTTGTTGATACTTTTTGTAAAATTTTCCCCTAACAATTTAACCCTTTCTGAAAGAAAAAATACATACACGCATGTATACAAACACGTTAATACCGTGTTTAAATTTAGGACTTTTTTTAAGAGAGGAGGATGATGATACTACTGGAACAATTAGTTTGACATCATGTTATTACTTATTAGGAGTATTCATGTTAGTAATTTTGAAATTCTTAATTTTAGAAAAATTTGGCAGAAGTTATAAATGTGTCAGAGGTGTAATTTTGTTGTCAAAATACTCATTTTATTAATAATATCATCAAAAAATTAATTAGTGGTTTAGCAATTGATGAGTGGTGCCTGACTCATTTATTAACGAGAGTATAAATGCATTTAATAAAAAATATTTATTTCTTTTAAATAAAATAAAAAACTCATATGAAATTATCTTAGAATAAAATAGAACGATAATATATTTCCTTCATTAAAAAATATAAAGTATTTTTTGAAGGGTTGAATGTTTAAAATATTAGATATTTTTAAACTTTTAAAATATAATCATTATCTTTTTTAAAAAATAATTTTATTAAATAAATTACTTTATAATTATTTTAGGATTAAATACTCTATTAAATAAAAATAAAAATAAAAAAATAAAATTAATTTAAAAATATATAATTATTTTATTAAGAAGTGAGATTTAATTAAAAATATTTATATTATTTTTTGAATGAAAAGTATCAATCATTTAATTAAATTTCTAAAAAGTGTGATAGATGCCTATTCATCGCACGAGGCTAAATCAAATTTATTTAATTTAAGATGAAATATAGTAGGTTAGAGTGTTATGGTGGCATAGTCTCAACTCTCAGAGCACCCTACTTGTAAAAGCTAGAGAGAGACGCTTTGACCCTCCTGATTTCAGTGGGATTAAGTTATACAATAAGAAGTGCTTGTTTGGATAAGCTTACATAATTAATTATGTCAATTCAAACCATGATTTTGAAAAAAAAAAAACCCCAAACACTCTCCTTTCTTCAAAAATTGATTTTGGTCCTGAAATTTTGTTTGGACGTGCTGACCTACTTTCAATTTTCAATTTTGGCTGTTCAGCCTTTATTATTTTGTCAAAATTGTGAAATTATCAAATATACCTGCAGAGGTTTGGCAAAATCAATTGTAAAAAATAATATTCAAACATAATTACATTATAATATAATTAATTATAATTAAAATAAATTATATTAATTAATTTTTTAATAATCAATTTACTTCAATTGAAAGTCAAACACATCCTAATTTTGTAATGAAGAGCTTTTATTGGACACAAGGCCTTTCTATAAAACAAATAATAGGATCTGAGACAAATAATTGGATATTTATTTATACACAAGCAAGGTTGTTAAATTTATGAGTTTAAATAAACTCATAATAGAAATATAAACTTGTATCATAAACTCAGATTTTAAATTTATAAGAGTTTATCTTTATTAACAAATAACTATTAAAATATAATTATAATTTAATTTAAATATATTAAAAATACAAATCATTAAAATTAAACTCATATATATTGATAAATTATCATACACGAGACATAAAAATTTTAAAATAAAGGAATTTATTTTTGATATTTTTGTTTTCTTTTTTTATTAATATTAATTTTTGTATTTTAAGTTTTTTTTTGGACCAAGTCTTATAAATTTTACAAATTAAATTCTTTACAGTATATACTTAACTCGTTCAACTAAAAAAATTGACAAGCTTAATGATTTTAATCAAGTTTGTATTTAGTTTGAGTTTGTGAATTAATTGAGATGATTTTGTAAGTTAGAAATATAAAAATGATAAACTTGTAAGTTTAACTAAATTTATATTTAATTCAAGTTTATGAGTGAATTGATATGATTTTATAAGTTGAAAATATAAAAATGTTAAATCTATAAGGTCAACTCGATAGTTTGACAATTATATGTGCAACACTAATTGAGAACAAAAACGGAATGTCAATGCCCAAAAATGTGAAATTTTTTAAAATTAAATTTGATAAGGATTTAGCCCATAACTTAATTCATCTAAAAAATTTTGTTATAAAAAAATCCATTAATTATTATATTTTTTAAAATTCCATTTTTTCTTTATTTTTTCTTTTATTCTCCTGATTGACAATGCTGCATCTATCCATCTCTCGAGTGGCAACGCTATCGTCTAAAAAATTTAAATGATGCTGTGAATATATTAGAACTTGTACATTTTCTTTTCCTTTGAATATTCTTTTTCTGTTTGCCACCCTCGATACCATGATTTTTTCGGATTTTTTATCCGATTCCATTTGTAATGAGTTTATGGGTATGACTACTTCAAAGTCCAGACGCTTTTGATGATGTGCTGATTGTATTATATAAAAGTGATTAGGCTAAACTTACTATGCCGTTCAAGCGTCTATTTTCATCATTAACTTCATTCCGTTTAATATATTCTCCCTCCCTTGCAGCGCGGAAAAAATAATAACGAGACAAACTGTACTTGACCGGAATATATTTTGATTTAATTTGAACAAAAAATTGAATGAGAAGTTTAAGATTAAAATTAGACAGCAGAAAAATAGGGGAGAAGAAATAACAACAACAACTACAACAACAATAATAAAATTGATAGCAATAGAATAAGAAAAAAAGACAACAAAATCCTTTTGAATTATATAAATAAAAATTTAATCTCTTAAAATATCATAATATTAACGAAGTCTCTAAAGACTTCTTTGTCAATAACTTTTTAAGAAAAAAAATATCATTTTATCCTTATTAAAAATAACAAGAACCAATCACAATTTTTATTTAAAGAATTATAACTTTTATTCTGTAAATCACAAAAAATGAATAAGAAATTATAACTTATCAAGTGTAATTTTTATTATTGAAAAAAAGCTCTAATCACAACTTTTATTTAAGGATTAACAAGTTTTATTCTATAAATTATAAGATTTAAAAAAATTATAAATTATCAAATGTAAATTTTATTATTAAAAAATAAATTTTTAAAATAATAAATACTATTTACAACTTTTATTTAAAAAAGCACAACTTTTTTTTAAGGAATCGTAATAATTAAATAAGAAATCATAATTTATTGATAAGGATAAAATAATAATTTTTTTAAAAAAGTTATTAACAAAAAGGTCTTTATAAACTTCATTAATATTATAATATTTTGAAGGATTAAATTATTATTTATATAATTTAAAAGAATTTTATTATTATTTTTACATAAAATAAAGAAAACATAACTCCAAATACAAGCACATAATATTCACGCAGTTTGTTCTGAGTAAATAATTGAGAGATGTAATGCTATTAATGACTCATACATAACAGGGCTTGCATGAGATTAATATTATGACAAGAAATATTATTACAAAAGAATTATTTTAAGGTCTCACTTTATATAATTAACTACTTTTAGGTAAATGTATTGTCATTCTTTCAAGTTTAGTTGTTAATGACCTGAAATAAATTAACTATGTTGAATGAGATTTGTATGTAATTCTTCTTATTATTTATAGGCTACTAAAAATCATTCCTCACATTTTGCTCCACATATAGTTTAATAGGTATATATATAGACATTAACAATTGATATAAAAATTTACTTTTATTTGTAATTATATTTTTAATATTCTCCCTTACTGTCTTAGAGGCTATCTTCATTTGAGCCTTTATTGTACGATTTAATTTAATCTCTTAATTTGAAAATCGCCGCAAAATATTTTTCAATTTGGCGGCACGAAAAGAAGAAAATATATTGAAGTGATTTTTTTTTTAGTTAAGGTCATTTTAAAATGAAATAAACTTAACAAATTTGATCAAAAAATGAAAATAAAATTTCTATTAAATTTGAGAGAGCCAAAGTCCATTTGATTTTTTTTTTTTGGGGAAACAAGGATACGATAGCAAAGATTCACATGAGATTGGTTAAACTTAAATAGGAACTTGTCCAAAAAAAAAAAACCTTAAATAGAAACAAATCTGGGAGGGTGACGTGGCATTTCATGTGGGCAACATTTGAAGCTGACATGAGCTAGAAAGTGCTTCTCAAGTAGTTGTTGGGAGCGGGAGCGAGAAAGGAGTGGAATCAAGCTTTCCACAGAGCCAAGGCAACCGTTTCTTTCGCTGCTTCAGTTACTAGCTTGAGACTCGCTACCTCTCCTCCGGTACGTTCGCTATGAAACTACTCCACTCTTCTGCCCTCATTTCTCACTCCCCACCTACTTCATCTTCCTCCTCCTCCTCCACCCCCATTCCCCATTTCCTCTTCTCTCCTCATCATTCTCTTTCCCTTAAATTAACTTCCAACCTTTCTCCCATTCAACGACCTCCAACACATGGCGTTCTTGAAGCTGGGATCCAAGTCCGAATCTTTCCGCCTAGAAGGCCAATCTTGGTGAGTCTTTCCTTATTTGGTGCTGTCATGCTGTTCTTTGATCAATATACATTCTGTAATTCTTCAGCCTCTTTTTTTTTTTTTTCTAAATTCACCAGGCATTTTAGTAGTTGATCAAAATGCATAAGGTTCTTAAGTATCGTTCCCAAATTCTCTCTAGTCATATCATACATTACTGACTTCGTGATCAAAACGCAGAAATTTTCTCCTGAGTGTTTTAAAATGCTTGTCAATTTGCTGCCTAATTTCTTGCCCTGCAAAGAGAAAAATGGAAGTGGTGCATGCCATGCCATCTCCTGAGCAGCCAGAGAGGGAAATGCCAGTTGCTGATTGTTTCCTGCCATACATTATAATACATTAATACTACCCACAGCAGAACACAGGAAATACCCGAATGGTTTTTTCGTTCGTTTTTTTTTTTTATAACATGGTCGATCACATTAAGTGACAATGATTTTATACTAAACGTGCAAAGCAAGAATTTATAAACCTGTTATGGACATAACAACTTGTAAAATCATTACGAGGTCTCACATGGATAAACTTTTCTCATGAAGTGTTGTTCGTTATAATCAGGGAGAGATATCACATCCAATGCCCTAGTGTGTTTACTGGCACTCTGTAACTCATTTTACAACTATAGACTTTGTTGTAGAGTAGTGGGCAGTCACCTAACAACTCATCTTCATAGGTCTATAGCATACTGAACTTGTTGGATTCTTTATTGCTTTCATGAGTGGATACTGTTATCTGGGAAATGCCTTTACAATGTCATTTTGTGCTCGACATATCCGTCTTTATTTTATTTTACATTTACATGCAGGATCTGCACATCAGGACTTCCAAGTGATGTTATCATTGAAGTAGGCGAGATGTCCTTTTATCTCCACAAGGTGCATATTTTAATTGAACTTTGATTATTGAAAAGGATTCTTCTATGCGTGCACTTTCTTCATTGATTTTTCTATTTAAATTTTTTGGCTCTCAGTCAACTGGACGCAACTACACTTTCATGCTGGAGCTTAGATTCTTTCCCATTTGTGATCTTTATGCAGTTCCCATTGCTTTCTAGAAGTGGGCTACTAAAAAAACTCATTGCCGAGTTCCCAAATGAGGATGGATCAACTTGCCTTTTGCAACTTCATGATGTGCCTGGTGGAGCTAAAACATTCGAGCTTGTAACCAAGTTTTGCTATGGTGTTAAAATAGAAATCACAGCATTAAATGTAGCCAGCCTCAGATGTGCAGCAGAATACCTCCACATGACTGAAAATTATGGTGAAGGGAATCTTATATCACAGACAGAGGCTTTACTTGATGAAGTTTTCAGTAATTGGCCAGACTCCATAAAAGCTCTTGAAACATGTGAAGAAGTCCAGTCATATGCAGAAGATCTCCATATTGTTTCAAGATGCATTGATTCCTTGGCTATGAAGGCTTGTTCAGATCCAAGCTTATTCAATTGGCCCATGGCAGCACGTAATAGCACACAGAGTCCGGAAGCAGCTATGTTGTGGAATGGTATTTCTTCTGAGATTAAACCCCCGTCTTTAGGTGAAAATTGGTGGTATGAGGATGTGTCCTTCTTAAGCCTACCTCTATATAAAAGACTAATTTTAGCCATTGAATCAAAAGGTATGAAACCTGAGAGTATTGCTGGATCTCTGGTATATTATGTTAGGAGGTTTCTTCCCCTGATGAACAGGCAATCAAGCTTCAACGATGCAAATCATCTCAACCCAGGGACAACCATTTCTACCACTTCCGAAGCAGATCAAAGGGCTCTACTGGAAGAAATTGTGAGCCTCCTTCCTAATAAGCGGGGGGTCACATCCTCCAAGAATCTGCTTAGGCTGCTTCGCACAGCCATGATATTACATGCAAGTTCATCATGCAGAGAACATTTGGAGAAAAGGGTAGGAGCTCAACTAGATCAGGCTATGCTTGTGGATCTTCTCATTCCAAATATGGGATACTCAGTTGAGACTCTCTATGATGTAGACTGCATTCAGAGGGTTCTTGATCATTTTTTGTCAATATACCAGCCTGCATCTGTATCAGCTTCTCCTTGCATAATTGAAGAGGGGCCATTGATTGGTGAGACTGATACATTGACAACGATGACAATGGTGGCAAATTTGGTGGACGGATATCTTGCTGAGGTGGCCCCAGATGTTAATTTGAAGTTGCCCAAGTTTCAGGCACTTGCTGCTGCAATTCCAGATTATGCCAGGCCACTTGGGGATGGTTTATATCATGCAATTGACGTATACCTTAAGGTAAGGCCATGTTGGATTGTATAGTTACTACTAGAACTGTGTTTCTGTTCATCTTCCTTGTTTCCGATTGACTGGACGATTTGGCATTATAATAAAAACTTTTCAAAATGTCCAACGCCGTAGCTAATTACAATTGTGAAGATCTTGATCCCTCTGGGTTAGTATTATTGTTGCTTGCAAGAACTTTGGAACTGGAAAAATAAGGGTGAGGAGATTGCCTAACAGACATCAAGTGATAGAGAAAGAATGAACAAGGAAAGAATGATGCAAAGTTTCATTTTTCTTTCTTTTTATTTCCTGTGTAGCATTAACTGACTAGGATTTGTTAAGAGTCATTCAGGTTGTTAATAATTGTTGGTTAGTCCGTTGCTATATGAAGGACACCTGTCACATTCTGCTACTTAGACAATTGCCTTCTTAGTGTACTCAACTCAGAACAATGAATGTGAAGTTTGGATCCATTTCGTTTTTTTTTTTTTTTGGTGTGGTTTCGCTTTATGCAGTACCAAGACCATTCAAGGTATTTATGTCAAGTGCATCCAATATATATATATATATATATTAAAAAAGTCTTTATCTGGTTAAATATCATAAGTTTAACACAACCATATGGTAACTCCAGGCACATCCTTGGCTGACAGATTCTGAAAGGGAGCAAATTTGCAGGCTCATGAACTGCCAGAAACTCTCATTGGAAGCAAGCACCCATGCGGCGCAAAATGAAAGACTTCCACTAAGAGTAGTTGTGCAAGTTCTATTTTTTGAACAGCTTCGTCTCCGCACATCAATTTCTGGCTGGTTCTTTGTTTCTGATAATCTTGAGAACTCACAAACCACCAATGGAGGCCTTGGCCTCCCCAAGAGTAATGGCACTCGTCAGCTGGGCCCTGCACTGGATGCTGAAAACATGAGAGAACGTGTTTCAGAGCTCGAGAAGGAGTGCTCGAGCATAAAAAATGAGCTTCAAAAGCTAGCAAAGACGAAAAAAAGTTGGAGCCTTTTCCCAAAAAGATTAGTCTTTAGAAGAAAATCTGAGTGTTGCAATCCAAAAGAGTCGAACGGATGTGATGCCACGGGTCCAGAATCATCTACGAATGGAAAAATAAATGATGAAAATAATTAAGGGAGTTCACTCAATTTCATAGCTAAAGTAAGTGGAAATACTTCTGTTTTCATTCGCTACTTCTAATTTTGTTTCTGTCAATGCAGTATTGAGTTGACAATCGAATTTGCTGGTAGATTACATGTTAGTGACTTCTTTCAAACCGGCGCTAAATATATGTCACATTTCATGCTGTAGTCTGACGAAATGAAATCTGTACTTGACTTAACCAAGTTAATTGTTCCGTTTTATTGTGGCTGCAGATTGATGTATTCTAACTGCTTCTATAACCCGCGAAACGCGCAAAGGATATTTATAGTAAATTTAAGACGTCGAGAATCAAAGTAAATATGAGGAGTGGGGTGGAACGGAGAAGTTATAACGGTCAGTATCCAGTCAAGTTGATAGCCCTCAAATGCAGGCTTGGCTGGAGTTAAATTGAATCCAACAGTTGCTGTATCTTGAATGTAATGACTGACACGTGAAGTCAGCGAAGGCTTCGAGTGCAACTTTCCGGGGTAGAGGAGTGCGTCTTGGAATATTTTTGGACGGTTGACACTCAAGATATTTAAATGCATATATCTGCTCCCGCTGTCCGGTTTATCTAATCAAGCTACGAGGCTTATGGGTGAGAAATTGAGTGTACGCACTACGCAGTAATGGAATATCCAATTTGTGAAGATGGCATTGATTGGGAGACCAAGAGCCCAATTTCTTTCTCTCTTTCTCTCTCTTTTTTTTTTATTAAAAGAACCCCAATTTCTTATTCGTACAGCTCTACTGAGACGGAGACACCCCAATTTTATTCTTATCGTTTCTCAGATGGTCAGTGACTGTTTAGTTGGGGTCATCATGACGGGATTTCGACTGCTCGGATTTTAAGTTGGACGGTCCAGATTTAACATCTTTTAATTTATAATTTTATTTATTTTTTATAGTTATTAAGATAAAAATATATTAATTTTTAAATAAATAGTTTATTATCAATTATGACTGTACAGATTTAATATAAATGATCCAATTTAATTTTAAAATTTTTATATATTAATTATTTAAATGTATTTTACACGGTTCAAATTTAATATTAAAATTTTTAATTTTGTTAAATACAATATTTAAAAATAAAATATATAATCTTTTAACTATAACTTTTTAAAAATATTTTTTTAAAAAATTATAAGTAAAAAATTTTAAATTTAAATTATACAAAATATATTTAGATAATTAATGCATAAAAATATAAAAATTTTAATATTAAATTAGGCCATTCAGATTAAATATAGATCAGATTAGTTATGAAAAAATTTATTAAATTTTTTTTATAGTTTTTGTAAATTTTTATTTTAGAAAATATAAAATAAAAATATTAAATTAATTATTTAAATTTATGATGAGCAATGAAAATAAATCCGTTTAGTTGCAGCCCAACGAGCCCATATAGTGAAAAGAATATAGTCCCTGCCGTCATCAGCTAGGAACATGAGCTTCCATCACGATCACGAATCATCCAGACTCGGCTATGAGGACAAAAGTACCCCCAGGCAAATGAGTGCAAGGGCCATTGCACTTGCAGAGCTTAATTTATTTAGATGATGAAGCACGTAGAGAAGACCACCAACTGATGTTGATATCTTCCTTATCGGGGACACGGTGGAAACAGTATAAGGAACTGTCGTCAGTCATTTTTATACAGTGGCAATTAAGCCATGTTATGGCTGTCTTTTAACGTTGGGTGAGCAGATGTTTAGCTGTGACATACAAATCATGTTACCCTGGACCCTCCAATAAAAAAGTCTTCGAAAGGAGCTTTGCTGGAGAGTGGTCCTACTACTGGATGTAGCATGTTCGCCCAAAACTAGCATTAACCTCTTATTTTTAGTCAATTGCCAAGATTAAATCCTAGATTTACAGCACAGGTTGACTAATATCTTAAAAGGAGCTACCTTCTCACGCTGGGTAAGTCTTCCTCCTCCTTCTCCGTTTGTCCTTTTCCACTTCGCTTGAAAATCAAGAGCAGGATCTTCTTAAAGCCCTCAGCCTCTAGGTTGCTTTCATTTGTTATTACCTCAAATTTTCCTTTCTTAAAAACATTCACCACGATGGGGAAGGATTTCATAAAATAAAGCTGAATAGAGGGCACCCTGTCTCCGCATAACGCTTCCCTTTTTAACTCTTTCCCACAATGAAAGCGCCTTTTATTTGAGGGTTTTGATTTCCGGGACCCTTGGAGGCGCAGGCTCCTTCAATTCCTGTTTGCCACGTTTGCACCTCTGAACAAAGTAACACATCGTAAATGAGTGAAGAACCATTTAAAGCTTCTGGAATCACCTCCTAGCCAACGGTCCCGATTCTAAAAGGCAGTGTTTTCAACCACTGGCAATCGATAGGTTTTACTGGGGCCACCAATGGTATCATATTGTCCTCAGCACAGTGATGCACTTGATCCTTAAGTATGGGTTTGAAGCCCCAGTGGCTTTCGCAACTCAGGGCACTGTCCAGAGATGGCCCTACATATTGTAGTCTCTTTATCCAACTTAGCTGAGTAGTTCCTGAGGAATGCAGTGCCTGCCATCGCGGTTCCACTCAAATATTGGCCCTGGTCGTCCGTTAACGGTCGTTGGTTGGGATAGTCTTGTCTCAAGCACCTTTTGAGTTTTGAACTCATCATAACACTTACTACAAACACTGGTCCTTGAACATGCCCATCACGTAATTGTTCCTATTCTTAATTATTGACACTTGCGCCCATTCAAGTTGGACCGTGTATTCTGTTTGCTAACCCATTTAGTCCTTTTTTTTGTCTTCTCCTCTTGTCTTTTTAGTGATTCTCTGTTGGCAACACAAGTACCCTCCCAGACTCTTCGCACATTCCTTTGCCCCTTATCCACAAGGACGAAACTGCAGTATTGTGTTTGATAAAATGGATAAAATAAATTTTTACACACCATTATTGTACTTACATCACGATAATTGTGAGGAGTCGCTGAAGTGAAAGCTCACCGCAGAAAATATTTCTGTCACTTTAAATATTCACTTTAGTTTGTAACTTTCTTCCTCTGAATCTTTGCGCACAGGTGGCAAAGAAAATAGCTAGTGACAACACATTTGAAGCGAGTTAAAAACTAATTGACGTTGAAGGACAGGTCCAGAAGCCCCTACGGCTACTACTTACAACTTTAAAAGAAATCAGACTTTCACGAGTAGGAAACTAACGAGTTTCACATATTCAGGTCAATCCCAATAATTTACAGAAGCAATTTTAAATGACAAAAGGGAAAAAAAAGAGAGAGAGAGTAATTCTAAAATTAGCTCTTCCACTTTCGAAGTTACTTCTGTCAGGTTTCATCTTCCGTGCCCTTGAGGTAAACCTAGCTACCTTGAAATATTATACTCTTCAGGGTAACCCAGCTGTTCCATCTGCCAGTTCAACTTGGGAGCAACACTTTCATGACGGGGCACATAATCCTGTAAGTCAAACATTTTTCCTTTTCTGTTAACATTATTCATCTGTACTAATCAGCAGAACAGCAGGCAAATGGACTAGTTGCCAGAGATGTGCTTACTTATTGTCAGGTTAAAAAACAGCTATTGATTCATATCATTATCTCAAAATTTAATTTTATGTTTGCATCTATATGTTTCCATAAAGAGATCAAAGCAGTTGATTTCTCACAGGAAAAGTTACTTCAGATCACGAAAATCAAAATGAATAGAGAAGAGCACAAGCCTTTGTAATCTACGGTTAAGAAAAAAAAAATCAAAGGACAAAAGGCAGAGAAAAAGGGAAATTTTGAACAAAAATTGTTCTAAATAAGGACATCCATTGAATTGAATTACCTCTAATTTTTTGACCAACTCTTTAGGTGATGGTGCGGATACAATGATGTGGCGGGCATTAGGATTAATAAATCCCTCTTCCACGGCTTTGTCAACGAATGATAGCAAGGAATTGTAGTATCCATCGACATTTAATAATCCTACCTACAAGTTGTGTAATGCCAGACCAAATTGGGATAAAAATGAGTATGACCAAAAGATTCCTCCTAGTACATGAATATAAAATTAGTTAATTACCGGTTTGTCATGAATTCCGAGTTGAGCCCAGGTAATGACTTCAAGAAGCTCTTCTAGAGTCCCATAGCCGCCTGCACGTAACTGGTATGAGTTTCTTAAAAGTTACATTAAAAAAAAGAGGCTATCCGAATGATACAAAAAAAAGTACACAGAATAAGTCTAAGAAAAAAATATCTATATCAATTTGTCACTGTGTTTGTTTGGTAACTGTGGTGCTTAGTCTTGCCTTTGTATAACCAAATGCACTGGATTCGAACTCCACAATGGATCTCATAATCATAGCGTCAAGTAATTGGTCATCTTTTTGACTTGGTTTCTAAACCCTCTAACTCATATGCTCTTCCACTCTTGGCCCGCCTGACCTGAGGACTCCATTTTCACAAAGGGGGTCCCACCAATAAAGAGCAAATAACAACTTTGCCATAACATGCCTCTTCAGTCTTACTAGTTTCTCAGCACTCAATTACTGCGGGCAATAATAACTGAAAGATAGCTTTTTGAAGGGTAAGGCACGATTCCCTGTCAGGTACAGGTGCTATTTGGAAAAAAGCTATCAATGTGAAAGTTCTCCCTTGCTTTACCAACTTATCTTTGGCAAAATATCTGGGACAATAATGTCACGGTTTGAGGGATTGAGGTGGAGATGAAAAAATGGCATGAAACCAGAAGCACAGTTGGCCGATCTAACTTTCAGTGTAAAATTTTAGAAGGTCAGGTCTATGAGCAAGGTATGTTCGAAGGGTCGCTCTCTAATCATAGCCTTGGGTTATGTGAAAACGTCAAGAAAAGCTGTTTTGGACTCTGCAGGACGCACTACTGATTTTACAGAAGCGTCCCGATTCAATAACATGTTTAATTTTCAATTGAATAATAGTGGTACACAAAGATGTCTGTGAAGGCCACATTTAAAATAAAGAAAATCCTACCCCACTTGTGTTTCCTCAATTCTTCAATGTTTAGCATTGGCCAAAAAATGTTCACTTAAGTGGAGGACTAGTCGACCCTATCCATTCGGAACCACTTCCAAATCATACACCAGTACTTAAAAAAAACCTTGCCGAGCAACATCCATGATTAGGCGTGGTGATATTTGTAATGATGTTAGGCCCAAAAAGTTAGTTAAATAAAATAACTGCAGTTTGTGTTTATACGAATATGATGCAGCGGGTAAACATTTTTGGGAATTGTATGTTACTCCTACCATATGTATATAGCAAGTCGAACAGGTTGATGAATAAAAATACCACTTTCTGTTTTGTAAAGGATTTGAAATTTCAAGATAAGGTCAATATGTGAATGCTATGTACTAAAAAGAAAAATAGGTAAAAAATACGCTTTATGATTCAGCTTTTTTGATTGTGCCTCTGCACTGTGTTTGAAGGCTAACCTGGCAAGGCAATAAAGGCATCAGAATGCTTAGCCATCTCAGCCTTCCTTTGATGCATGTCTGCCACTGCCTTCACTTCTCCCACCGTTTCGCCAGTTAGCTGTGACACGGAGAACCAAGAATGAGAGAAGTAAAAGAAAGGTCAATTTTCGGTAAGAAAGAAGGCACGTGATTTGGACTATTATGCAGGTTATAAGGGTTGCCGCAAAGGGAGACTAATTCTTTATACACATGTACCCTACTATTTCCAAGATAGCAACAGTGATTCATATAACAGAAAATTGATTAGAAGGGGAAAGAAACAGTTCTTTCCCAATAAGAGCCAATGAATTAAAGCAGAAGAAACTGAACAGGGTTTGCCAGCTAAACGTTACGCCATAAGGATGGAACTGTTTGCCAAATAGAAAAGCAGAGAAAGGAGAGATGCAGATTGGTTGGCATAAAACCATCTATTTATTCTAGTGATAAGGCGGATAGGACTGCCAAGCATTGACCAAAATAGAAAAACAAAAAGAGTAAGATATATTGAGCTTTGCAGAGAAGCTTAATCGAAGGACCAGGGGAAAGGAAGATGTACCTAGATGAACTTTCTGAATAGAAAATGGACTAAACGAAAATTTTCACGTATGCGACATCATTAATGCTTTTAGTTATCTAATTGTTGAAGCTGATAATGATATTCATCAAATAGAGTACTGATATAAATGAAATTTGAAAAAAAAAAAAAAAAACAGAGAGAGAGAGTTTAATGCCTTGATGGAGAGAAACAATAAACAATGCAATTTGCTATACTTTAAAAAAAAAAAATACTGAGTTTCTCTCCTATAAGAAGCAGACATACCTCTCGAGGCATGAGCGTCTTGGGAATTACTCTGCGAGAGACAATAACGTGACAAAAATCAGTGTCAAATGAAAAAGAATCCCACATTAGCACTGTGATTACTCATCGATTCTGTTTACTTGATCTTCCTTTCCCCAACATGTTTGGGGAGAAAAGGAAAAAAATTAAAAAAGGGCTAAGGAAAAGTAAGAAAATAATCATACCCAATGACATGCCGACCACCATCATGAACTGCTTGTGAAACCAAACCCATGAGACCGATGCTTCCCCCACCGTAGACCAGATCGATGTTCCTTGACACCTGCAGACAACCATTAATCTAATCAGCCTAGAAATACGAAATACCAAAAGCAGACAAGACTGGCTATCATACTATGATGTCAAAAAAATGCTTTCATGATGACCCATCTGGAAATATAATTTGATGGCACTTCATTCTAACAGTTTCAAACCCCGAGACGAAATGAAAAGAAAAGGCATGGAGAAATCATTCTTTAACTCTCAGTCAGCAAGGGGGCACTCGCAAGACTTGAAACTCTTCATTTTAAAGGTACTGAGCTACCCAGGTAACAGCAAAAATCAACAAAAATCAATTGTCCTTACTTCATAGATGAAGGAGCAGCACATGCCCAAGAATATCCTCGAAAAACAGGAAATTTTGAAATCACTTCATCATATACATTCTACTTATGAACTCAAAAAGGAGAAAACCTTGAATCAATGTCAGATTTGATTTTCAGAGGACCTTGAACAAGCATCAAACATGTCATAAACACAGCCAGTTTAACCAAAAGAAATTCACAGCGGAAGCAGAATCTGCGGTACATTAGGTAACATAGTTTAACGACTTCCATCGGATTAGAACGAATACAACTCTAACGTGTACGAAATGCATGCCGGAAAAAAATATCCCGAAAGGCCTTCTGATTGTGTTCATAAAAACCAGATACAGGGAATGGTGGGCAGTGAACAAAACAGGACAAATATGTAAAAAAAACAATAACGAAGAAAAGCATGAATACCAATTCCTTGCCAAGTTCAATAGCAGCATCTTGATAGCTACTCTTCTTGCCCTGGCTGCTTCCACAGAACACACAAATCCTCTTAAACCTTGACTTCCTCATCTCACTCTGTATCTCCATTGCTGTAAACTAATTGTACTGACACCCACACCCTGTCTAACTCTGCTTATGTTGTGAATGATATAGAAACACTTGTTAAAAAAAGAATCTCCCTCCTAGATTCTCCTCCTGCTTCTATGCTCATCAACTCATACGTGTGTCATGGAGATTACAAGTATCAACTACAGCCACTCTATTGCTCGGGCGTTGAGTGAAGTGTGTCCCCTTCTTCATCGCTATATATAAACCCCATCGCACGTGATATGTGGCTTGGCACGCTTGCATTCCAAAACCACACCGGCCCACAACACAACCTTGCCACGCGCGCACAAAACTGCTCTCTCTTCGCTCCTTGTTCTTTGCCAAAGTTGGGTTAAATTAGCCTGGTTTTCTTTCTAAATATGATCGGTACATTTCATTGCGCTCCATCCTCAATTTCCTTTGCATCAAAGAACTCAACCTTTTACAGTATAATTGTACTTTTATTTTGAACTCGGTTACCATCCTGTGAATGCAAAGAGAATTTTGATTATATGTGTATATAACAATATGACCTGGTGGTAATTGCCTAGATGACCATAATTAATTTATTTTTTTCATTAAAAAAAACAAGTGGGGTACAAGTGTAATTTTGTTAGTCACAGGAATACAAGTGTCATTTAGGCGATCTGTAAAAAGAAGAGTCGATGTAATTAATCTTTATTGAAAAAGCAAAACGGAATATTCAATTGGACGCCTTGTCACTGCTCGTTTGTTTGCCAATTTGCCTTGATAATTTACTATGTTTTGATCATTTAAGAGTCAAAATTCCCAAACTTTTCTGTGCGTTTTCCGTTTTAGCCCTAAAAGGAGCCTACCTTACCTTCCTCCAAAGCCGTGTAAAAATCTAATTGTCCTATCCGACTCAGTTTAACCTAAATAAGCATGGATCAATCCGATCTAGTAAAAAAATTAGTTTAAAAGATTGAGGGGACAAAAAAAAATCAAATTAACTTCTTGGATTGGACCAAAGAGAGACCAAACTCTCAAACCATTTGATTCAGTTTGGTTTTATAAAATTATTTTAATATAATTTTAATTATTTTTAATACAGTTGAATAGTTTAAACTTTAAAGTTTAAACTTAATATTTCCTTCATTCACATTTGGCCCTTCTATTTAATATAATTTTAATTTTTTATTACGAAATTGTTATTTAATATATATTAGACATGCTGTTAAAGTTTATTGATGTTGTTGTATAAGTTATGAATTTGAATTATTTAAATTGTAACTATAATAGTTGTTGTTGTCATTATTGTTATAGATTGTTATAAATTTTTTATAATTATAAGTATTTTTATTATTTTAATTGAGTTTATCAAAGTGAAATAAATTGTTACCTTTCTTACAAGAAAAATGAGAAAAAGAGCTAAATAAGTACTAAACTATTGAGATTAATTTTGTAATCTTATAAATCAAATTCTACCCTCTATTCTTTGGATTATAATTGAATTAGATCAAATTACGTGTTGGTTAATCTAATTTTTTTACGAGAGAGATTAAACTTTAGGTTAGATTAAAGTTTAATCTTGTCTCATCTTTACATAGCCCTACCTTCCCCTTACAAAGTACAAACAACCAGTTTGCCTTTTTTTAAAAAAAGAAAAGGATTGAACAGAAATAGCAGAGAACCGTTGTGCAATAGGAAATCTCAAAACGTCAAAGAGGGCGTAGTTTGTAGAATTCTGCGACTGGAAATTTTGCAATCTGGATGAAAACTGCCCGCCTCTCCGACGTCACAGGCGTAATAGTGACAATCTATAAAATATGACACTTCAAATAACTCCCGTATTTATGTTAGTATCGTATCTAATACACATACTGACAGATACTTTTTCTACATATAATTATATAATATCAAAAAAAATTTAAAAAATAATTTTCAATGCATATCTGATAATTTTAAATTATAAGTTGAATTTCAAGCTCATTTTAAGAAATTAAATTTTGTTAAATATTATAATATTAATATTTTTTATTCTTAATAAATTTTTGTGATTTGCTATTAAAAACAAAGATTAGATTTTCCTCAAAGAATAAAATTTAGATATAAAAAAGATAAAAATTATATTTTTTTAATTATAAAAATGTATACATATAATTTTTTAGCATATAATCCCAAGTAGAAAACTATTAGCAGATATTAGACAATAGATGATTAAATATAAATAAAATAAAATATAAGTAATGATTTTTTTTGTTTATTATTATGTGGGACTATATATATGTGATAGTTTGACTTTTTTTTTATTAAAATTGTATTTTAAATATTTTTAAATTATATATATATATATATATGCACATATTAAAAACGTGTCATATTTTATATTTTTAAAAATAAAAATATTGATATATTGGATACGCATCAACGCGTATCAATTATAAATTTTGCTTACAACACTGTGTTATGGTTTTACTCGGTATGGTTTGAAAAACAAAAAGGCCCCACTTTATTTGACCACTGTATCCAAAACCAATCTAATTGCAGAAATTGCGACTAGGTCGGAACCGGTCAAATCACTAAAGACCAGTGAATTGAGAATCGATTTGAACTTGCCAGAAATTTTTAAAAAGAATTTAAGTCATGTTTCTATGCTACAATTTATCCATGTCGATGTATTGTAAGCACTGAAAAGAAAGATGAGCACGAAACATATATATGTACTGTAAAACTATAAATTTAAAAAAATTAAATAATTTTCTTGAATCAAGAGAATTAATAATATATTTTATAATTTAAAATGATATTTAATACTAAAGTTAAAAAACAGTCAACATCTCACCTTCTCGTCTTGAATAATTATATGCTAGTAGATGGTATTCAATAAAAAATTTTAAAAATTATTTAAATTTATACTATAAATTCATTTTGCGAAATCACATTCCATTAAATGCTGTGTCTAATATATTATATTTGACGTAAAGGTTTAGAAACATATTAATAAGTTAATGTGCAAAAATATTCAAAAACTTGTTTTTTAAGAGTTTCTGGTATTGTTAAGCCAATAATGATGTATAAGTATATATTAATTTTATATAAAAAAAACCAACCTTTCATAATATGTTAAATTCTATTTCAAATGATCAATGTCAAGTTAACAGATTGACGGAGGCAGGCATTGACCCTTTTTATAAAGTTAAAAAGTATTCTTTGTATGCAGTGGTGGAGTCCGAATTTAAGTTTAGTAATTGTGAGACAACTCAATATTAAAATTAATAATTTAAAAATGATAATTTTAAAAAACAATTAGATTTGGCAAAAAATATAATGACATAAGTAAAATTATACATATTTTTATATGAAAAGAAATATATTTAGGATTTATTTGAGTACAAATGTATCGAGAAGGTTGATATAGAGTTTATGTTTGAAAAAAAAAAAGAAATCTATTATCCAAAAGAATGAATTAATTTGTGTTGGTTGGATTTTATTATAAAAAACAACTCTTGATTGATCTATTTTTTTCAATAATATGTCTAATGAGTTTAAATCTTTTAGTTTGAATTTATGGAATATGAATTGAAATATCATATATTTTAAAAAAAATTAAAACCAAATATTTGTTATTAAGGCTAAATGGTTCAAAATTGTAAATATAAAGGTGCAAAATTGTTCTCACATACCCCGTATGTAATTTTCTCCATGAGAATGGCTGCATTTGTCCCCTCACATGTATATAGTTCCGTCCATATATTATTATTAATTTAAAGATATCTTTAATATTTTTACACTTTAATCATGTTAAATGAATATTGTCATGATTTGACTATGATTTAATTAGTAATACTTTAATCATTGCCTTGCCCAATGATTGATCTAACTTCTAAAACCTTAACCTTGGCTGACTAGCAAGTGTTGCAACAAAGCATAAAGCATATTCTTATTTAAAAAAAAAACACACAAAGCATATTATTGTTTGCCAAAAAAGAAGAAGAAAGCCCCTGAGACAACCAACCATCCATAAGTTCCCAGATCTAAATCCATACTCTACTAAATGAAAGTGCTCCAATAGAAAGGAAGTCATAAAATAATTAGAAGCAGAGTGGGTGATAATGATATGGTTGAGTAACAAAAGAGTACAAGCAATCGAATTAAGTAATTGATTGTGAATGGGCGTTCCTGAGCAAGTGATGGGTAGTAACAGGGGCCTGGCTCTTTTGAACAATGTGGGACGATGATTGGTTTAAGACAACATGTGTGGGCACTAACCCATCACATTGTACCTTCGTCCACTCTCTTGCTGTACGCTTCGCCAACATTTGATTTTTCCCCACACGCTCCTTCCCATTCCCCCATATCCTCTTTCCCACATTTCTTCCAGCATCTTGTCCCCATTTCCCATATCCACCCTCACCTTCTTCATTTTTAAACGTCCCCATTTCCCAGTTGTTCCTCCTCTCTCTCTCTCTCTCTCTCTCTCTCTCTCGTCTGGTTGGTTTTGGCTATTTTGTGGATTAATAAACTACTGACATAACCATTGTGTGTGTACCAGTGCTGCCAGGATTGCTGGAACTGATGAAGTTGTGAACCCTGCCTCTGAGCTGCTGTTATTATATATTAGTTTGAGGGCTCCAATCCCTAATTGCGCTTTCTGGCTGTTCTTGTTTAGCTTTATTAACACCCCTTGTCTGTCTAATTCTGGCATGCACTTGCTTCTCTATTCTCTCGCTTAGAGATTTTTAAACTCCAAAATCAGTACTCTTCCTTAATTAGGGATTGAACTTATGTTTAAATATTAACGCCAACCCCCTGTGTACTTGCATGCGCTTTTAAGGCATGTTTTCGTGTGTAATCGAGTTTACACCTTGAAAACTGAATTAATTTGATGATGTCAGTCGCGAGACGAATTCGGGTTTTTTAATTCTAAGGACGCTATCGATGAAGCTGAGAACAAATATCACTATATATATGAAATATTCTCATGGCAAAGGACATAATTTGTTGGCATTGCCTATAAGTTGGCGTGCGGGACAATTTCGTGGAAATACAGAGTGAGTGGGAAATATGGGGAAGGGGGGAGAGAGAGAGAAAGACGGAAGAGGAAAGACATGGAAGCGTGTGATGCAGCAGTCTACAGTCATACCAACGGCCGACCCTTTTTTTTTTTTTTAATTTTTTGTTGGCTAAAAATTCATTCTTCGTTTCCGATGCATTCTCACCATTTGTCACTTCACTTGTTATCTTCATGTCCCCGTCTTCACTTCCGTAACTTTCTGGCCTATATCTCATGAAGTCAATCCCCATTTTTTTCAAGGGAAAATAGGAATAAAAGATCAGTGAAGGAAATTTATATGAATCAAGCATTAAATATTGTCAAAATTTAAATAAAAAATTTTTAATGAATTACCATTAATTTAAAATAAGTTATTGTTAAGACTTAAATACTTATTGATAAAAATTACTTGTAACTTAAATAGATCATTTAAATTTTGATAATAAATAATCATTGAAGATTTAAATTTCCTCCGTCAATCTTTAATTGATATATCCCTCTTTTTTTTTTTTACCAAAAAAAAATTGTCAATCATACTTGGTATCTCCTTGTTTGACTCCGTTTCATTTTCTTAATTAACCTTGTTTTAATAATTTCCCATGGAGTTTTCCCTTTTTCTTTTTTCCCTCTTGCAATAAAATGAGACGGTCATGGTTATCCAGAAAATTACAGGTAAGAACAGAGTATATAGAGATTCCGAGCACAGAGCAAAAGGGGGCATCAAACGAAATGAAGGGATTATCCAATATACGCGCTTCTCTGACAGTCTAATTGGCACACTTAACAGTTTCCCGGTAGACATGATTAATCTTAAAGCTTTGATCTCTAGATCAATTCTGGAATGCTTTTATGCTTGAAACATTAGGATAATGTAATTATATTGTTGCTTTGTTAACTCATAGCAAGTGAATGATAAATCATTTGGATATGGCCAATTTTTTGAAAACATAACCCCCAACCCCTGTGAACTGGGTTAAAAGGAAATTTGCACGGTCAAACTGGATGAGAAGTAAGAAATTTGGTTTATAGGCATAATTAGCAAGAGATAATGTGGTAGCGTGTCAGTTGTCAAATTTAAGATTTCAAATTTACAATAGGTCAAGGAAAGCATGCTGTCATTGTTTTTTTCACATGTTCCTTCAATATATGAAACTACATATTTTGTGAGATTTAAAAAAAAATGAAAAGGAATTTTAAGAAAATCCAATAAAATATTGGCAGAGGGACATTACCAGGATAAATGAAAATAAAACTTGGCTAAAATGAACAAAATTTTATTGAATGAAGATTGCATGTTCGAGAATGCGGAAGGGGCAAGAAATTGTGTGTCGGAGGGAGGCAGAAACAAAAAGGAGTGGGCAGGGTATGAATTCCAGCTTTTGATTGTTGCGAATTCCTTGAGGCCTCATTTTTTCTTTTGCTTTTTTTTTTTTTAAAAAAAAAAACTTTTAGTTACTCTGTTCATAGATCTCTGTCCTTTCATTTTTCACGCCCTTCGTATGCTCAATGAAGTTTCCACCTGCAAATTGAGGCCTTGTTCTCAGCAAGATTATATTAAGATGTTTTGAGTGAGAAGCTTCATGTTTGCACTCTCAGCACCCCCATCATTACTCTTCCCCACCTCACTCTCCTTCCTCATCATTATTTTCTGGTCTCGCTCTGCCTGCCGGCTTTAGTTTTGGTCATAACAATAATACCATTCCAATGCAATATTGGTATATAGTTACGGTATGGAGAATATTTCCGAAAGATTCGAAGCAAAAGGTTTGCATCCCGAGAAAACGGAACCTTTGAAGAAAAAAGCATCGCCCAGAAAATTCGACAGCGATGTGTGCGTCTTGTTTGGGTAAAGACACTCACATGTCCCCCTGTACTCATTCAACCATTCCTCGCCCTCCGGACACCGCCTTGTTTGTTTGGATGTGACCCATAATTGAGGAGCCTCAACATCCATTTTCACACACCATCGCACATCACCTCTTTCTTGCACGGTAATAAATCTCCTTTTCCAGTCCCTTCCCAGCAATACATTCAACTATATTCCCACTACTTCATCCCCACCATGCCATCTTCTTGCCCTCCCATTGTTGTCCTGCCCATGTGACCGTGTCCTAAGAAACAAAACATTAGCTTTCTCATGCCAACGGTTCTTTCTTTAAATTTTTTTTAATTACGCTTGCTTTTGTCCTTAAACAACCGCTTCCGTTTGAATTCTATCTTTTCTCGCCCTGATTCTCATGTATTCGTGTGGTCATTTTCTGCCTCCTCCCGTTGTTTTGCAATTTTATATTCATTCATTAATAGTGTGTACCCCTTGATTTCCTTTCTTTCCCTTTTGCCCCCTTTTGTCACGCTTGGCCGGCACCATTGTCGACGCTCTGTTTTCTTTATCCAAATTTCACCCATGATGCTTCCCTTCTAATGATCCAATTGAAAGCATTTAAGGTTAAGTATGAATTAGCAGGACGATGTATATGGATACAATGACGTGGACAATTAAATTCAGAAGGTCTAACAGCACGAGTCCCGAGAGTTTCCCAGAAAATAGAGGGGCAAGAAATGGGCGAAAGGGATGATGCAGGGTGTGGTCGGCAATGCATATTGGAGGATCAAAGGAAAGGAAAGGATAAAACAGAGACGAAAAAGGCTGCTACATGAGTCATGAGCACTGAGTGGTTTGACTCGGAGGTCCACAACACAGCGCTTCGGCCCATAACTTTATGCTCGCTATAAGCCAGGGATTGGGGAGGGTGACCATTAAACCCCAGCCCCACCCTCATCATTCACCCTTCAATGGGGTCATTACACGTGTCAATCACTTCTCTGTCACTGTCACTGTCACACTATCCCCTCATCGATTACTGCTGCAATCATCATTATTTATTCTCATCGCTCTGCATGGAAATGCAGGGCATGATTTCACTCATGGTACTATCCAGATAGGGTTGCTATATACTGCCACTAATTATGCTCTGTTATTTTTTGAGCCATACACGACGTACGTAGGTGTGTGTATTACATTTCCCTGCCAGCTGAGTCATAAAAGAAACTTTATGTGGTCATGCTCGCGTGCGTATAATGCCTCAGTGAAATGGTTTAGAAGCCAAAGCCTAATTTCATGGACTTTGACCATTGTGGGCGAAGACGTGAAGTGAGTATATATTATATAACCGACCTGGTTTTGGAATTTGGTGCCGTTGGTCAATTTTGTCTACTTGCCGATTTTTTCATGGCCTTGCATATATAACGAGAAATAATAGGCTTTTACTGTTAGCTGACTTTCGTGTCGACAGAAAAGCCTTACTTTAGAAGAAATGAAAAAGTTATAGCGATTTGCCCAGACAGTACTCGGACATGAATGCTTTCATTCAAAACAGTGTCTTTTGTTTGTTTAATTTTTTCTTCTCTTTTAAGACATCTGCATCGTCTGTAATGGCAATCGGGCTCCCGCATTTTTAACATGTAACCTTGTTTGGAAAATGATTAAGAAGACGTAATCAGTAGTTTCCCTTTTGAACGATTGAGTAACAACACCTTTTTGACTGCATTTCTTCTGTCATACTAGTAACTTACCCTGCTGATATCACACAACTCAATGAAGCCATAAAGCTGCTTTTAATCATGGATTGTTTTGAACAAGTCCTTCTTTTTTATTTTTTATTTTTTTATCAACAAATTATGGACTACTTTTGAACAAGCAGAAAAATATTAAAATGGACTCCCACGCCATTCACAGATGAATTTTGATCTTGCTGTCATTCTTTTTCTGCGTTTAAAAATTAATGATCCCGGCGCGAAACTTCAAGCAGGTCTGGTCAAACAAAGTACTCTTCAAACAAAGGGGCAATGATACGCAATCAAGTGTGTGACATGTGCTTTTGATTGCTTTGTGAAGACAACATTTGAAAATGCGGGAAAAAACTATGCTAACATTTTTGGATCGATGACCCACCCCACAAATATGTATAGATCAATGTTTAAAACACCTCACAGTTTAAGTAATGCGGTTCAAAATTACATTTGGATTATTACCATGCATATCACGCCAACCCATTATACTCGACAAGAGAACATTATACGACAATCCAAGTTTGGGTCCAATTAATTTATTTCCCTGAATATTCAATTCTAGTCATATCGACTTTTGTTTCAGCGCGCCACTAGAATACATGAAATGGTTGTTTCATTTTAAAAGGCGAGCAACCAGATATTGATAGCTCATTAAAAAAAAAAAAAACAAAGTGTAACATTTAAACTTGTAATTAACAATGAGAGAAGTAATCTGCAAGATAGGTGAGGATAATGACCCGAAATAAGAACCAAAAATTGAGGTGCATAGTGTCACGGGCTGAGAGTCTGGCGCAGCACACGGCGCCCGTGCGGCGTCCTGGAGGACCCCATAATTCTCAGGACAAGCCTTACCACATACGGATCACACTGGTTTCGCCCTGCCATGGGCTCATCAGGGAGGCGGTACCAGCCCCTGACTAGTTGTGCACTCAGTCTGAAGACTGAGGCAAAACACCCCCAATGTTAATGTCACCCCCTTTACCCATATTGTGCGAGGCTAAACAGCTGATCGTTCATTATCTTGGTTTTTACATGGTCACGAAGATATCATCCGTGACATTCTCCCACACCCAATCTAGCACGCCCTCGTGCTAGGGGAGAAAGACTCCGCCCAAGGATCATACGTACAGTACTGCCACAAACACATCAGCTTACTGTTGAGTGGCCACCCGAGTCCTGCACTTTTCGGACCCACTCGCACCCGCGAGCCAACAGGAGTGGAGTCGACAACGGCCAACCTTCCCGCCCGAGTCCCCACTTTTGGACCCACCTGCTCGGAGGCCTTTCTGGAGCGGTGCCGAGGTCGACCAGTCCCAACGTGGGACCCCACGCGCACACGACAGTAAAGTACGTCCGGCTCTGATACCACTCTATCACGGGCTGAGAGTCTGGCGCAGCACATGGCGCCCGTGCGGCGTCCTGGAGGACCCCATAATCCTCAGGACAAGCCTTACCACATACGGATCACACTAGTTTCGCCCTGTCATGGGCTCATCAGGGAGGCGGCACCAGCCCCCAACCAGTTGTGCACTCAGTCCGAAGACTGAGGCAGAACACCCCCAATGCTAATGTCACCCCCTTTACCCATATTGTGCGAGGCTAACCAGCGGATCGTTCATTATCTTGATCTTTACACGGTCACGAAGATATCATCCGTGACAATAGAGTCCGTTAACTTGATGGAGTTCACGCACAGAGATCCTCCAAATATTTCAAGAGCGATTATTTCGGAAGAAAAGACAAACATATATAAAATCGGCATTGGAACATGAAAGGCACTAAGTGATATGGCTCCCTCAGAGACCATTTGTCTTCTATTCTCGAGACAACGTGAATGCTTCAACATGCATTTCTCAGCACCTCCGACGTTGCTTTCTGAAACATTCACACGAACGAACTCGGTGGGTCTGGGATTTTCATGTCATCAGCAGATATATCAGATGTGTTGGTTTCATCACTGTAATAATATAAAATGCGCAATGTTTGAAAATATGATTGATGGGTTGGTGAGAGATCACCTATGTACTTTGAGGGAGTGGAGGATAAAAATCATATTATTATTGTTTTAGGCATGCCAGCACCATGATAGTCAATGGGATAGCTTAATAATTTAATGCATCGATTAGAGGGGAGAAAAGGCATTGATATTACTAGGATCTGGGTTGGTTAGCTCGCAAGACATATTTTCGAAGGAAATATATATGATGCTGTGAACTGTGAAGGAGTAGATACCATGTAGTAGGAATGTAATTGACTCTCTAATCATGAATCCTTGCTCTGAGCCTCTGATATTCGAAACTGACTTACCTTCTTGCCTCTGCATAATTTTGCATTATTTAGTTATTGGAACTTGAAATTGGCAACGCACCCTATGTATATACATTATACAAATTGTAACAATTTGCTTTCATCGAATTCATTTCTCGGAAAGTTTAAAAAAGAAAAAGAGAAAGTGGGGAACTAGTAGTGACTGGGAAGTAGGACATTCAAGGTAAAAATTTTGACCGGAAAAAAGAAATCATATTCGTATCAGAAAGCAAAAAGCCTTTTCTTTTACGGTTTTATCATGTAGTCTTGCAAGTGGATTTGGATTTTTGGAATATGGATCTTACGCGGTTGCGCCTCTTCGGCTGAAGAATCTAGGGCTAGACTTTTTGCATTATAAGTCCAAAAGACATCTTCACACCAGGCACAAATCCAGAAAAGAACAAATGGGTGGCACAAATGAAAAATGCTTAAAATATGGGGCACTAATATTAATTTTCACTTTTTTACAAGTAAAATAAAAAAATTTCTAACATTTTTTTAAGGGCTAATCAAATTGTTTTTTTTTTTTTTGGGGGGGGGGGGCTAAATTCGTCCCTGCTTCACACCATCCCCTCTGCTGCATGGCACTGCTCATCAAACTATTTATTATCAAAAATGGCTGAGGTTTTTCTACCAAAAGCAAAAGGTTGTTATTTGTTAAGGATTTTTATTTTGGGGCAGAGCCAATTGCTTTACAATCATGGGCCAGATTCATTAGTTAAATTTGGGCCAGGTCATGCATGTTCTCGGCCCGGCGTACAACAGAGGTTTTAATGCTTTCGTTTTTTTTAAAAATTCACTTGGGAATGTTTTGTCATGGAAAAAACTACAGTCCTAGAAAATAAATGATGCTGTTTGAGATTGGAGTATGTTTTCAGTTTTGACAGTGAGAACTACAACATTCAATTTTGTTTATTCAAAGATTAAAAAAAAAAATTATTGCCATCCAAAGTCCAAACCCAACGAGAAGCTATATTTGAATAAGATTGGAGCATGCTGAATGACACTGGAGTGAAGTAGCCCGAATCTCCTAGCTAATTATTTCACACTGGTAATTCGAACGACATGCGTGAACAGAGAATATGCATACATAATCCCAGCCATACTTCACCAGTCTTCAACAGTACTGAAATCAGGTTCAAGAGGCTTCCTCAGTGAACCAAGAATATCAAGTTCAGAACCATATCGCAAGCTTCCACCTTTCCTCGAGCTGCCTCCCAACTTGGCCGCTTTATGCATCGCAACACTGGAACTTATTAGAGTTTGCAAGTGCAAAGGTGCAGAGAAATGTCCGTTGTAGTTTCATTAGCATCCACCTTCCTTGCACGCTCCCTACGATTTAGCTCACTCGCCTCTTTCCTTCTCTTATATCTAAACCAAGCCGCCTGGATGAAGCAAGCTGCCCATGCCCTCCATTGATGCGAGTGAAACCTGAACGTGTGCCTCAGCTGCTTGCTGTGTAGCCTCCTGAACTGAGCTGCCACAAATTTCAAGTCTTCGGCTATGAGAGCGAAAGCTTCCACTTCAGTCAGGGCTTTCACTGTGCGAGTTGATGAAGGAAGTACGACGCTTGGACGCGGGTCCAGAGCCCATGGCAACAGCTCCTCGCCACAGAAATCACCTGGTCCGATTCTACAACAATTGAAGAACCCGCTTCTGCCACCATTGGTAGTACACGAATCTAAGCGTCCTCGAATGATAAAGCGCATTTCAGTCACAGGATCTCCTTCGCGAACTAGGAGCGTTCCTTGAGTACATAGAGAAGGCTTCAGTCTTTCACATATCGCGTCTAGCACCCTCTCGTCCATCTGATCAAACAGGGGTACCTGTGGATATTCTGTTATTAACATCTGAACATTGCTTGTGATGAAGGGAGATTTGGGAAGGATAAGGAAGACCCACTTGTCGAACGAGGTTAAGACACAGGTGGCGTTTGATGTCGCGTCTGATATCGACAGGGAGGTCTCGAAGAATGGATTCCTCGTCAACTCCTCGCGTAGCAACCCATCTGAATTGTTCATGGCGTCTCACACTTTGCTTCAGGTGACGAGGTAACTGCCTGTGATGCATCCATCGTTCTGTATCTGTCCTTCTTATTCTCCACTCTTCCAGTCGCAAAGTAGTTGATTGCAGGTACGTCTATTCATAGCAACATGCATGAGAACATGAGAAAATGTCCCGGAATAATATTAGATCGTTCCGTTCTAAAGTTGATACATTGAAAATGAAAGTTTACTTACTTGCATGTTTCCTATTAGAAGTGCAAAAAGCACCAAGCCAAGAATGGCAATAATCACAGCAAAATTTATCTCTCCAACTTGAGTGCTGGTCAGGAGATTCTGTCCCAGAGAGCTGCAAGTTGGACAGAATTGGTTAGATGGTCACAAACTTGACAGCAAAAGGTCGAAGGTCAAAATGAAATATTACCTGAGATTCCGCAGGCCCCACCAAAGGCAATAATAATATCGGCTTAAGAATTTTGTGTCCTCCATTTCCAAAGTGAGAGCATCGGCGAAGATACCAAACTGAAAGAAATCACTGTTCTTATCACATAAAGTTGAAAGGTTGCTTGATCTAAACCAAGCTGCTCTGACTGGATCACTTCTTGTTTGACAATCAAGATAACGGTAGTGACAATATGGGAACTCAAGATTACAAGCTTTTTTCCAACACTCATCCTGCCTTTCGATTGCCAAGAGGTACCAGGAGGATCCTAAGACCTTTGAGGAAGACAGGACCAATTAGTATCGAACAGTTTGATTAGAAAGCAACCCGACCCAACCAAATTATCACAAGGGACTTACATGACTTGCTAGCATATAGAGCATAAGGTTATAAGCTGCCCCAGCCCAGGCTTTTTCCATCATGAGTCCATTTGCTTTAACTATTTCAGATGAAAGGGGAAAGATGTGACACAACCTCAACAAGTACTGGAAAATGATCACAAGACGCAGAATCTGCCTTGAAGCAATCATTTGCGACCCCCTTAGATTTGGAATTACAGCTATAATCAACACCTAAATTATGTATAAAAATGGTGAATACTCATATTTGAAAAAGTAAAAATTAAGACTAGAAATATATAGACATAATTAACATACCTGGGGAAGAGGGAGGGCTGCCAGAAGATCAAGCCAGAAGTGTTTTTGGAGGTACCTTGATGCAATCGTTGAAGGGTCTATAACTAGCTCTCCTCTACCAAAAACACGAGAGGAAGGAGCAACATAAGCAGTTTGAAATCGAATAAATATATGAATGATGTAAAATGCATCAACCATGGACCGAATTGTGGTGAGGGAAACTTCGAGTGCAGCAGATATAGCAATGCACTTGTCTTTCTTAGCCTCTGGCAAGTAAAAGAAGAAGGGATCCACAAATAATGAAATCAAACATGCTACAAGGAACATCTTGTTCCATCTGTTTACGCTCGGTCCCCTGGGATCGAATATCTTTCTTGTCGACGCATCATAATCCTCAGAAAACACCCTTGAAAGTTCTTTTCTCTGCATCAACCTGTTTCTCGCATTCATCTTATGATCTGACATCGACATGGCACTTTCTATGCTAGCCATCAATATATCTTTATCAATATTATCCTGAAACCTGAATTCACATATGCAGCTAAGAATTTCACCACCAAAACTCGAGACGTACTAATAGCGAATACTACAAATCATTTAAATTTAACTTACAAATGAGGGGGGAAAGGTAATAGAAGGCAGTGGCGTGAGTCTAAATATATGTAAACTAGCAGTACCATATCAAAGGTATAAGCAGACCTTACAGATTTCGATCTACCAGAAGCCATAGCGCTCCATTGAAACCTGTGAATTTCTCCTACTAGAAGGTATGTCAGAGCACTCTATATATTAACAAACAAAAGGTTTGGCTCAAGAGCTCGATCAAATTATAGTTGGAGCAAAACTTTCCATATTAATTTTCATAAAATTCATGTGAATAATAAAGGTGGGAGGACTTAATAATGAAGCCACGGGCACTTACAATAAATTAACCCTTCAGTCGTTTTTTTGGCATTAAAAGTGCAGTTGATACCTGTGAGCAAGCTAAAAGTTTATGGAAAGGTCGACGTCGTCGCTGCGTGGACTTCATGTGTCAGATTCGAATCCGATAGGATCGTTCCCCAGACTCTGATTCTCAGACATATGTGGTTGTTAATATCACTTTCTTGTGTGATAATAGTTAAAGATATTTATGGGAGAAAACGTGACTTTGATATAGACCTATGAAAAATGCTTTAACCACTTGCTCTGCTTTATATACCCATGCAAGACGGTCACTGAGAAATAGCATAGATCAGACAACTACAACGGGAATAAGAGAGATAGGAAGAGGAAGACGAACTGAAAAAGGAATTGACCGAATGTGGTGCAACTTCCTTGAATTTAGCATTTGGAATCAACGACGAAGTTAAGTCTCTTAGGCGTCGAATCTGTGCCATGTTTTTCTCCCTCTAATAGTATATTATTGGTTCTTACCAACCTATTCCGCCTCCCTGGTATCATTCCAAATTTCGGGATTAAAGAGGAGAGAAAAAAGACAGAGAGAAAGAATAGTTTTTGATAAATTGTTGAAATATATGTGAGTAAACGAAATTGGAAGATTGCCTACTGCCAGTGACCAAAACTTGGAATAAATATCATAGTAAATCATTGGTGGAGTAGACATAGTACGCGTACGTAAAATTGGAGGTAGTGATCACGTTGCAACAGCACTATTCAGATCCTACGGTGGTCTTGTTTGTAAAGTATTTTGTTTTGGATTTAAATCATTTAGATCGATATTCCAGAATTTCCGTGAAGTTTTTTTTTTTGGGGACTATTTTTCCTTTCTTATTAGATATAAAATATTTTTTAAAAAAAGGTGAAAACTTCACATAAATTATCAATCTCAATTTAAAAAAAAAATTAAACCTATTTTATAAAGATAAAAAGTGATCTAACTATCGAAATAACCTTCCCCTCTTTTTTTTAAAAAAAAACTTATTAAGAAAGCATTTGCACAAATAAGATAGTAACACATCATTTTCATTTAATTAGTAAAGATATAATTGGAAAGTTGTGATGTTTTTAATAACAAATAAAATAACATAGTATTTTTTAAATACACATGAATAATGTCTTAAACATTTGATAAATAGGACTATACGGAATTGTAGGAACATGATATCACATTTTCCACTAGAATTAAAAACATGAGTTGAGCTTGTTGAGTTACCCGTTTAAACTCACTTTTTAAGACTCAGGCTTTGAAAATTAAGATATTTATATTTAAAAAGGCTTCTAAACCTAATTCTTTTAAATCTTCAAAAACTGGCCAGGATTTGGAATATCTGCTTAAGTCCATATTATTTTTATCCTTAAAATTAAGATATTTTAAATTTTATATTAAATTTATATTTTAAAATACATGTTTATACTTTGAAATTAACATTTAAATTACTGATTTTTAAGTTTAAACATTAAATTCATATTTTAGAATGAATATGTAAAATTATAATGTAACTTGAGCCCAACTTTAAATCCAATCAACAAGAGTCTGGCTTGATAAGTGATAAATTTTGACATAAATAGTCATTTTTGCTTTTGAACTTATCACCTAGAGTCCATGAGTACTCTTGAACTCATTGTATGTTCTAAATGTTTTCCACCCAGAGTCTATAAATATCTTCAACTCCATTGTATCATTTTTTATATCTAAATGTTTGAAATTCACCCGCTTGTCATCTTGTTTCCATCATTTACATTTTTTTAATATTTTTTATAAGAATTGAGGGTTATTTTTTCCTCAAAAATTTTCTTAACGATCTGCAAGTACTTTGCATTTTTAAATACTTTTTTGTAATAAAATATTACATGTACGGCCCAATCTTCTTCCTCATCCTCGGCTCTCTCCTTCTCACGTTCTCCCTCTCCATTCCCTCTCTCTCCTCCATTCTAGTCTTCTTCTCCGCGCTTTGCATGCTCTATTTCCAACCACACAGGTGGATCGTGTTTCGTACTTGGTGAGGCATATAGATAGCTTAAGGTCCGTCTTAGATTTGCCTTCGACTTATCACTTGACTTGAGAACAGAGGGAAGACAACCGGGGAGGAAAACAGGAAGGACGAAACAGGAATGTTAAGTGACGACAAGGACGTGGGAAATATTGGTTCAAGCAGAATTGTGAATTGTCATGAGCATCATCATTCATCAAAGGCAGAGTAAAAATGGCAGCAGAATGAGCGTGAGGATGGTATACGAAAAGTGAGACGAAACAAATGGCGATTAAACAGATTAAACGTCTTACGTTTCGATGCTTTGCGTTGCATCACATTCATTAGGCAACTGGGCACGGCCGGTCGGCCAACCATAAATGTATGAACCAAGAGTTATTGTAATGCTCTGCTTTTCACGTGCAATAGCCAGAGCACAACATAGTGGAACTCAGTGCGATGACATAGTGAACAAGTCTCTGCTGCAGCTTATGCAAATGGGATTTAATTTCAAGAATGGGGAGCTGCTTCTCGCAAGATTAATCTCCTCCAATTCATTGACAGTATTTTAGCAGTTTGGGGGTCTCTGTTATTCTCAACGCGTGGTATTTGTTTCATCGTTAAACCAATGGAATATAGATTGTAAAAAATTTATATATTTACCCCCTATATTTAATGTATTTATTTTTAATTAAATTATTAATATATATATATATATATATCTTTTATAAATTATTTATTTTATTATAAATTCTTGTTATTAATTTTATGAAAGAAAAATTTTAATAAAGGCCCCTTGACCAATTTAATTTTAATGAAAACTTTTAAAATTATGAAATTTCACTGTAAACGTGAGTGACTGAAATAAAACTAAATATATGAACAATTCATGTAAAAAAATTAATAATAACTGATATATAAAAAATAAATAATTGATGTATGTAAAATTTATAACTTTCATTAACAACATAACATTACTATGAATTTGCAACTCTTATTTCACCTATATCAATTATTTATTTTTTATATATCAATTGTTCATTTTTTCTATACTAATTGTTTATGAGCATAACCTTACTTGTTTATATTCATAGCGGTGTTATACTATTAATGAAAGTTGTAAATTTCATCCGTGTCACTTGTTATGTCACTTGTTTTTTTTACACAAATTATTGATGTGTTTAGTTTCACAAAGGACAATAAAATTATTTTAGTTAACTTTTCAATCGTATTTCAATCCTTCACGTATACAATGAAAATTTAAAATTTTAGGAGCTTTTAAGACTAGACAAAGAGTATTATCTTATACTCTTTTGATTCAGGGTAGAAAGAGAAAATTTAATTTTATTTATAAAGCACTTGTCAATTTTCAATATTCATATTTACATCTTTATCTTTATTAAATATTTTAAATAAAAAATTAATAATGACATTTAAGAGTATTTATTAGGAACAAAAATAAAAACTTATTAAAATTTAAGATAAAATTAATAAAAGTTAAAATTTTTAAATTTTAATAAATATTTTAAAAATAATTTATAAATAAAATTAGAAATAGCAAAAGACAAGTCAAAATTACGTGACGTGGACGATCAAATGATTATTAAATTAGCCAGATCGTTCAATGAATGTCATGTGCTATAATGTGATGCACTGGATGGACAGCCACATGATGAACTGGAGAGATCGAGAACTGAGTTTGAGGATCCATTGGAATCTTAATTTTCGGAACACTTGTCGATGTATTCCATGGAGAAGCTCATCAAGACAAAATCTCTTTTCCCCAAAAACAAGAAACATGGACCAGCGGAAACAGTTATGATCCAGTCAAAATTAATTAGCTGGTTGCCACTAAATATTATTCATTTCAATTACAATATAGTAGTATATGACATTTTTTAAAAATTACATTGTCTAAAATATAAGGTGCATATATATAATTATTCCTTTACTTTTTTGGCAGTCAATTATTCCTTTACTTTATTAACTCAAGTAATTGATGATCATGTTTTAAATAAGTTAAATATTATATTTATTTTATTTAAAAGTATGATTGAAAAGATGTAAATATTTTTAAAAAAATATAATTTTAAATAATGTTTTCAAAAATGTAAATTAATCAACAGTGGCTTATATTATAGCTGGAATGTAACAATAAATAACAACATAAAAGGTAGGGAAAAAAAAAACAGTATGAGAAGTGTTTGTGGAAAAGCTATGTATGAATTAACTAACTTAATACATCTTGATCCTATTTATAATTCATTTTCAATATATTTTATCAAAATAAAAAAAATTGTAAATATCATTAATTATGTATTAAAATTTAATAAGTTTTCACCTCTACGCTTGATAAGGGCAAAAAGAAATATTTTTAATAATTTTTTTAACATTCAATAAGGGTAGAAAGGTAAATGCATTCTCTAGTCTTATTTATAAATTACTATGAGTATATTTTACCAAAATCAAGAAAAACTTTAAATTTTATTAACATTATCTTAAAATTTATAAGTTTTTATCTCTACTCCTAATAATGACAAAAAGAATTAAGTTTAATAATTTTTCATAGTTTTAATAAGGACATAAAGGTAGAAATAAACATACAAAATAGTAAAGTACTTTATAAATATGAGCAAAATTAATCTTTCTCTCTACTTTCTAAATAAGACTAGAAGAGTATGAACATAAGAAATAATGAAGTGCATTATAAATAGAATTAGAATTAATCTTTTCTCTTTGCTCCATAACTAAGATTGGAGAAATAAGTTTGATTGGCTGGTGGGTTGGACAGGAAAATCAATGGATTTTTCTTTTGCTATTAGTAAAATTAAAACATGATCTTTGTACGGATTTCAAGATGTGATCATATCCTGATTTATGTATAATACAATTTTTAATTGTATGGAATATATAGATATATGGGTTTTAAATTTTGTATGGAAGACGAGCCAGCAAACTTTTTACTTTGTCTCTATAATTATTAGTTAATGCTATACCAGATATAGAAGTTAGACAACATAATTTACAAATATTGAGAAAATTAATTAAATTAGTTGTTTATAAAAATATATATATACGTTGATTTTCTGGAAATGTATCCTTTAATAATTGATTAAAATTTTACATTTAAGATTGAAACAAACTCTAGTACAATTCTAGCATGATGACATACCATTAAACATTGAATTATATGAATTTGGATTGCTAAGTAGTCTAAATCCATTCATTTAAAGAAATGTCTCAATCAATTATTGAATTTTATTAATACTTAAAGATTATCAATATACATTTTCTTCAAAAAAAATTTAAAACAAATCTTCATGATTAGACAACTCTTTACGTACGTTGTTTCCTTCAAAAATGTAAAATTTGATATTTTCTGAATGTTATATGGTAAAATTTCTAACAATTATTTGATTAAATTGAATGATTGTTATTATATTATGTGAGATATTTGTTAAGTGAGTAAACTTAAATTATTTGCTAGATCCAAATTCCAAATTATATGGAGATGGGATATTGAGAGCTGGCCTTCTCGTGTCATGATGCTCGTGAATAACAAATAATGTGAGGGAGTGAGACTCTTGAGACTCTTGAGCCTTGACGGCGAGACTTGTTCGCAAGGAAGGTGCTGGATGTGAAATTAGGGTTTGTGATATTTTATATTTGAAATATTATTTGACACCGTTATAAATGTGGGGTTAATGACGAGGTTAATGAGTTGCAAAGGATTGCCTATCTTCTCACGTGATCTAGGAGTTGAATAATAAATAAATATAATTGTGTTAGCCTTCTTAATTAATCAAAAATATATTTAATTAAGAGAAAATTAGCTCAATAGCATCAAAAAATATAGCTCCCATAAATTATGGATGAGATTTTTAAATATTTTAAAATATAGCCCTTTTACAAAATCAATTAGATGGATTTTTACTTTTTTTATCTTCAGATTAAATTTATTGTTAAACACAATATATCTATTGTAATTAATCCTTAACTGACTAAATCTTTTCTTTTTTTTTAAATCGTTTTTTTTTCTTTGAATATAAAATTGTCAATACCTTTCTTCATCATAAAGCATTTCTTCTCTCTCCATGTCTATTTTTCTCAAGAATACTATGAAAAAGACATTAGACATTGAAGAGGAATCTTCATTCTGGAAGTAGAAGACTAGGCTGGAATCTATTATTTGTCATCATTTTTTCATCATCTTCACATCTTTCAGTAACATCAATTTTTTTACGGTTTGTATTCGATTCATTTTGGACGAATGATTATGTATTTTTTGTGTTGCTAATTTACAATACTACATTATTAATATACGTATGTATATCAATAATAAACAAGTTTTATGTTTGATTTGTTTAGTTATATTGATCTGCGATAGTATATCAGTGATATACAGCAGTATATCAATGATGTAGCATCGCAGATCAGTAATATAAAACATATATAATCATTTGCTCAAAATGAATTTCTTTTTAGCCACTTTTACAATGTAAGAAGATTATGATAAGGTACTTACTGAGGGGCCATGGATGATTTTTGGGATCTATTTATTCATACAACCCTAGTCACTCTCCTTCGATCTTGCTACAATAACTGTCTCCAACGTAATGGCCTGGATCCGAACTTCTAGGCTCTCCTTCAAGTATTATCACAAGAGTGTTTTGAGAGCTATTGGCAAGCTATTGGAACAAGTGATTAAAATTGACTATGCAATAAAAGCAAAGGGTCGTACAAAATATGCTACAATTGCAACACTCATTGACTTGGCTCAACCACTTATGCCTTAGATCAAAGTAGATGGCAAAATTCTATAAGGTGATGTACAAGGGATTACCAGTAATCTATTTCAACTATGGGAGGTACAGCTTTTAAATTTAGCCTCATATTTTGGAAACTTTAAAAAGCTTAGAATAAGTTCATTTTCCACTAAGTGACTGCGTGAGGATTCCAACTGGTTAAAGAAGTTCGAACTTTCTTTGATTTTGCTATGACAATAAGTGCAGCACTGCGTAGAGCTTATAAGACTGGGAGAATGAATTCTGCACATAATATTTATTGGCTCGATCCACCTAAGGGTTGGATCTCTCTCAACTGTGATAGAGCTGTGAAAGCCTCAAGTAGCCATGCTGGGAGTTACATGATTGATACAAAAATCATATAGGGATTATCTTGGAGGAAGCTGTTGTAATATTGGCTTGAGTAATACGTTACATGCAAAACCATAGCAATATTAGATGGATTAAATTTGGCATGGAATCAAGGATTTATGAATGTCAAGCTTGACGTAGATTGCTTGATGACAATGAATATTCTTTCTCAAGATACCACGGTTGTAAATACACAAAGCAGGCTTGTTTACCAAGTTAATCAACTTTTAGCAAGGGATTGGCATGTGGAACTTTCACATATTTATCATAAAGGCACCGAGTGCACTGATTTCTAGGCTTTTTAAACACTAACGTTGGGCTGTGGTCTTTATGTGCTAGAAGAACCTATGGATGATATATGTAGATTTATATAGGATGATGTTATGGGAAAAGAGCAGAGTAGACTCTATAGCATGACTTTGCAACTTGTTTGTTTGGTCTTTTTCCTATTGTAACAAAAAATTTCCCACTTATAACACATCAAGTTTGTGAAGAATTCATTATCTGACATTATCTGACACGCTATTGGTCTTAATGATGGAATTTAGAAGATTTTCGCTTATTTCAAATAATAGATTTAACATCTAATTATGATTAATTGGGATATTTGATTTATTGCAAAAGTTATGCCTTGTTTGGTAGCATGAAATTATAAGGAGAGAAGTGAAAGTGGCAGTGTTTTTGTATGCTTGGTATAATAGAAGAGAATTCTCCGTGGTTTCTTGCTTTACTTGTAGAAGTAGGCTCCCTAGTGGACTCTCTTCTCTATCCTTCCTTCATCCTTCAACTTCTCTCTTGCATATTGCCGTTGACTGCTCACTGAACTGCCACCATCGATGGTATTCCTTTACCAACAACAATGGTGATGATCTACCATCAGTGATAGTGATGACGACTCTTAACAATAAAGGTGTGACTGATCATTTTGCCTTCAATTTGGAATGTCATAAATTCTAGGGTCATTGTTGATCTCATACCTCTTGATTCTTCTCTATCTCTTTTTTTACAATGCCTCAAAGACCAATTTCTCTATGAAGTTGAAACTAGGGATACAAACTCCTCTAATTTTTCAATATCTTCATTTCCTCACTATGGGGATGGTTATTTATGGAGATCTTACTTGATCATATGTTTTTGGGTGTGGTGTCTTCATTGTGTTCTCAACCTAAGCTTCAGGGGAAACACACATGCACTCAACTCCTCCAGGTAAATGTGCAACACCCTAAATTTTCACACTTATTTTTCACAAATTAATAGTTTAATAAATTATGTTAGTAATTTAGAACTCTTACCATGGTAGAAAAACCATGGTAGAAAAAGAGTTTTTCCTATGATACATTTACAAATAGTCTACTATGATAAAAAGGGATCTATCACAATAAAAAGACTTAAAAACAATAAATTTGCTCTATCATGTTAATTAAAAACATAGTTATTAAATACTTCAAGTATACATTCTTGTTACAATTTCAAAATTATGACCAGGTGAGCAACACTTCACAAATCATGCTTTTATTATAAATACTTAACTTGGGCTCAATTATACTTTTTTAAACATTAGTTACCACTAAATAGAACTACCATGTTAGGGCATACTTGATTGAAATTTTACTTCACAGATGCCAAAGGCCATGAAGGACATACAAAATTCTTCTGGCATATAAAATACAATAATTCATAAATAAAATCTACATTCTCACTATATATATATATATATATTGTGTGTGTGTGTGTGTATTCGTCCTAAGTTTGCATAATATACATCGTTAATAAATATAAAGAGACTGAATTAGAAAATGGTGTCTCATACATCGAATTATGTCTCAGGTACTTTTTTGGTAGAACTTGCTCCCTTAAAAAAATAACCATAGGGAACTAGTAACCAAATATTAATAATAATGATGCATATAAGGCAGTTAATCATGTGATTGTTAAGTCATCAAATAAAACAATTATCCAACAACAATCTAAACAATTATTTAATTAGTATGAATGCACCTTATATCCCTCTTTATGCCATGCTTGGATATCAAGTCACTTGGCCAAAGGCTAGTTGGACCAAGCTACAAGCCACACATTAGTTTTAATGAGAGCTTGCCACATGTTAACTCAACCAAACAAAAAACTCTACCAAAATTTTTTTAATATACTCAGACCAGTCATGTATTTATAACAATCGAACAAAAATTATTTGGCACATTCTTATATCAACTAGACAACTTGTGTGATATTTTCAACAATGTCAATATTCACAAAATATTCATAAACATAAATGTAACTCACTTGGCAATTATTTTTGAACAAAAATATGCATATATATTATTTCTCAACAAAAGTAAGATTTTCCAAACTACAAAAACAAACACACAATTAATCACACATACACATACATTAATTATGGTTATCTCATGTCTTGGACAACACGATCTCTTGTACAACACTTATTTTACCATTCCTTTAGACAATACAATTTACACAACTATTTAATAATATTAATTTCATAATACTAAATATAAAATTTATGTTGAAATTAATAAAAAAATTTAATTTAAAGAGTTAGAAAATATAGGCCTAATTTTCAATTAGTGCCTTATTTAATTTTTAAATTTCTTTTTGAAATTCTCACATCTCGATAGACTATACATAAGTCTTAAATTATAATATCAAAATTTCATCAATGTAGTTTTAAAAAATAAATCAAAAATATAAAAATTATACTTAAGCCTTGAATCACTATTTCATAGCCTTAAAAATATTTATTCATACTTAAATGAATATCTAATAATCAAAAATCCATCACAATATCTCATTTCCAACATAAACTCAATTATATAGGTCTAGAGTTTAACTCAAAAATTCTACAAATTTGAGTTTCAAACTTAAGGAAAAGTTCTTTAGCATTTATTACACTTCTAGTAACCTCACTATTTATTTTTAAATCATCATAACTTCAAATTAATTATCTCATAGGAAAATTCTAATAAAAAAATTTTCTCTATTCATTAAAATAATATTACTGTTAGACAGTTCTTGATGAGTGAAAAATATTTATGAAGAGATATTAAAATATAAAAGTCATTTTGAACACCTAAATGGTATGAAAATTTAGAACCTTACCTAATACAATGAACAACGCTACGCAGAAGTTGAGATGAAAAGAAGAAGAGGAAGAGGAAGGAGGTACTATTTATAATAAGACGTGAGTTCCACTGTCATTTATTTCATTATTTATTTATTTATTATATATATTTTTAATGGAGAAAAAGTCATAACAACCAAAAGTGATTTTGACTTTTTTTCCATTTGCATATACATATATATATATATATATTTAATTATATCATAAATTAAGCTAATAAATATTTTTTATATATTTCTTAGCTTAAAATTAATTTATATTTAAATGCCTAAATATTTTATTAATTTCAAATAAGCTCATATACAAATTTATTTATTCTAAAACTCAAAACAATATGAATTCTTAATTTTGAATCCTAAAAAAAACCCAAATTTCACCATTTATTTAGTATCTAGAGATCAAGATGTTACAAAATGTCTAAAGAGTTTGCTATTCTTTTTTCCTAAGCAATTGTCAGTTTCTATTTTCTTGTATGTGCTCAATAGTTTATGCTATTCAGAGAGTTCTAATTTTGAAATTATTATTGATTTTGCTATTTATGAGAAGGGTGTAATTAATCCAGTTTTTTCAAAGCCTCACAGTGTGATGCCCTCACGCATGTTGTTACCTTCAAGTTCTGGCAATGCTCCAGCAAAGGTCAAGATGTTCTCTTTTGAATGGAATGTTGCCTCCTCTGCTACTGCAATAATAATGCCGGACCTCATCAAAGACGTGGAAATTGAAATATCTAGCCATAAAAGACGCAAGTTAATTGCCACCGGTGATATAGCTTTATCCAAGGGAGGCGAAAATTTGGCCTTTGCTCTTAAATGCTATAAGCACAGATTGTCTAACAAATCATGGACCATGAATGAAGGCTGTGGTGCTTCCTGTAGGATTCCCTCTTCAGCACCCTATAACTCATTGCAATTTATCCCTATGACTGTCTCCCCTAGTTAGATTCCTTACTGCATATTTAATTTTCTTATCTGTTTGTTACATACATAATAACATTGTGCAATAAATGAAAAGGGAAAAATGGTTAGAATTTTACTAACTTCTTTAGTTTCGCTGCTTATTTTCCCAAGTCTATCTTGTGCACACCAGAGATAGTAGAGGAAAAATACGTAACAAATATAACGTTAGTAACAAATCAAGTGGTGATATAGGTGACAACTAATTCTCAAACTTGTAAGTAGGGAGTTGGAGTCTGGGAGATCAATAGGAGGGCCACGATCCTATGCAACCAAACAGTCTTCAATCTTTATGATATAAATTATCATTTCAGTATGCTTGTGGTTTGCATTATAATTAGGGCTATTCATGGTGCCTTGGTTGTAGTCTACGTTATAAGTTAGGGCTGTTCATAGTGCCCAGTTGCTTAAAATGCCTGGCCTAGCTTCATGAATTTTTGTCCTAATTTGCTTGAAAAAAAGAGAGCTTGACTATGATTTGGGCAGGGCAGGGCAGGAAGCAGGGTATGTTGCTCTACCTATTTGGCCATGCTCGAGATTTATATATGTCATATAATATAATTTATATTTTTAGTTTAAGTCTTAAAATATGCATTTGGTGTTGTGTTTTTTTTCCTAATAATATATATTCCCAATTCATATTTTAAGTTAGAGATTTGTGTATTTATTAAGTAGATATAGGATGTTAATACCATCTCATTCAAGTTTATTTTCCAACTAACTACTTTATGTATATTCACTTTTTAAATTAAGTTGCATCTATAGTTTTTTTCATTCATAAATATTCATATTCAGTGCCATGACTAAATCCCTAACTGTTTCCTTTTGTTTGTCAACTTCTTGTTGATTCTTCTATTTTCAACCAAAGATTGTCATTATTGTTGTTATTTGATAAAAGGTTTTTATCTTTTATGACATGGACTCATAGAATATGGATGTTATTTTAGATTGAATTATTAAATATATTTTCCTTTTTAAAATGGTATCTATTAGGTTTGATTTAGTGAATTTATCTTTACAAATGTTGGGTAAGATGCTATCACTTAGGTAAGGCAAGCTCGAATGTGCCCATTCCGTTTTGCCCAACTAAAAATGTTCAGGCTTTTAACAAGTAGAGTTGGGTAGCGAGCTACATTTTGCAATTCGTTCAACCTTCAGGCCAAGCATCAAGCAGGGCCAACCCTGCCCATGTAGCCCTTGTCATAATTTGTCTAGGTTTGGGATCTACTTGAAATGTTTAAGTAAGGTTCTCTTGTTTTAGTGTTAATCATTTATTATTTTCTTTATGGTTTTTTTATTTCTTTCTATTTTTATGCCAATTAGTTAATCAACTCTCAGTGGGTCACATCTTTGTAGAAGAAATCTATTTTTACTGCAAAAAAAATTGTGATAGTTCATATTATAATTTTGTTATTGCTATTTATTTCAGGAGCAGGTATGAGATTTCCTCTTTAATGTTTTCTGTGTGTTCTGTATTTCATTTGATTCTTCGTAGTAGATAGTAGATCATATGTAAGTTTGGCTCAAAGAAAGATAGTATGCAAGTGCAAAGGGTCTTTAATTTGTGCAATTTTATTTCAGGTTGTAAAGTTTGTTTTCAATAAATCTAGATTTTATTTTTGTAAAAAAAGTTAAATACTGTTATGAACCCATCACGGGTGGTACAATCGATCAATTGATGGCATTTATTCAATAATTAAAATCTAAAATAACTTTTGACCTTAAAACGAGATTTAAATGAATTTTTGTGTGTGCCAGATTTAAATGAAAACTTTAACTCACTTTTGTGATGTTCCATCTAACTAAAACTTGTATCTTAATTGTTTTTATATTCAGAAATGCATAATTTTACTAATTAATTAGTTTTTAGTAAATTTACTATATACCTATGAGCTGTGAGCAATAAAAAAGAAATGAATTGCTCATGGTTGGATCTCATCTAGTGCTCTGCTTTTTACCAGTTGTGGTTTGAGATCCACCGGTAAAATCATGGCGCGATCCAGATCCGTTTCCCTGCCAGCATGCCTCTACGTTTTTGTGTTTGGCATCTCCAATTAAGACTCAATCAATCCATAGAACAGACGTGAAAGATTGGTATAAAATGAATAGCAGAAAATAAATTAATTGAAGGCCACAGAAAACTCGTAGGGGAAAACAAAACTAAGCCGTTGAATTTCATGGGGGGGTTTAGGTAGCATCAAAGAAAGCAGTAAGCTAAGAGCAATACCATAATTCTTTAACCAATAGTGAATTGATAGCCCAAAACCCAGAGTTATGCGTGGAACGTAAACTATTGGTTGTCGATCTATGATCCACCCCATGAAATTATAACAATTTTTAATTCTTATTAAATAAAAAAATAAAATAAACTCAGCTTTTGGATAAGATACAATGAACAGATAGATTCACTTCTCGTGACAGATTGAAAGGTAAAATAGTGTTTACGGCATTCATAAGAGGCTCACGGAGCACAAAAGTATCAATCCAATAAGCAAAAGAACAATTTGGTCAAAAAAAAATGAGCAAAAGAACAAATGCAGACGGATCATGGTTTCGTGGCATCCATTAAAATAAACAAATAAATAAATACGAGTGTTCAAATAATGGAGTGAAGATTGTGAATTAATTAAAGTCTGGCAGTTAGCCAGTTTCAATGAATGTCATATGGTACGATGATGCGATCCACTGAACGGTAGCCACGTTGATTGCAATGCTTTTTAAAGACACTTTGATAGCTCGAGAGTTTCGTTAAAGTTGCCAAATGCAGCGCTCTTACCGAAATTGATAGCCAAAAAGATCTGTGACTGCCAAAAACAAGAAGGGGGAAAAAGATAAATGGCTTAAAAAGAATTTGTCATGCTTAATAATTTCTTAGAATAAGTTTTGAAAACAAAAATATAAAAAAATGCTAAAATTATGAATTAATGATTTGTTTTATTTACATAATTATCATTAATAAAAAAACATGATCTTCTCCCCACTTCTTTTTTAATTTGGTAGAATAAAATATAAAAAGTTGTTATTTTTTATATTCGAAATAAATTTTAACTTTTAAAATTTTTTAGAACATATAACTGAAAAATATTTTTAAACAAGTTTTTTCTTTTATTTTATATTTTTTATAACAAAACATCGAAGACGTCAAAAGGTTTTTCTTTTTATTTTAGTGAGTGAATTCATGTCCATGAACCTCTTGCTTGCACTAATATGGAATTAGCTTTGTAATGGCCAACTAACATTATTAAAAAAAAAAATAAACACCCAGGCACCCTATTATGGTAACTAGGAGTTTACTAAACTGCCTTGGCTTATCATAATAGAAATGATTAAATCATGGTTAAGGAATAAAGCATTTCAAAGTTGGGATCCCCATTTGAAAATTCCTTTTAAATTATTTGAGTTCAAACATAATTACATTAAAGTAAAAATCATTTGAAAGTATCGCGAACAATGAAGAAAAGTTAAAACATTGAAATAGGGGTAAAAATGTAATTCTTTCCCATTTTTGTCCATTCCCCGTAACAAATGATATAGAGAAGGCACGTTGCAACCAACATGCAATGTGCCATGGCCATATATGTAACGGACGGAATTTTTATCATAATTTTTTTATAAAAGAAAACCTTTCCTCCTTTTTTATTTATAAATAAATATTTTTTTAAAAAAATATTTGTCCAAATAAAATGACATTAAAATTAACAATTACCACTAGGCTTAGAGCAAATGAAGCCTAATAAATATTTTACAGCAAGTTCAGAATTCAATGATAGTTTATAGTTATAATCAATTATGCTAAACACTCATTTTTTTATACTGTTAATATGTACAATCTAAAATAAATAGGGCTTGGCCCAATAGAAAGTCATGGTCTAGATCGACATGTTTAAAAGTTATCCAGTTCAAACAAAAAGATTAAGTTGTTCTAATCAAATGACCTATAACACTTATCCAAAATAAAATTTATAAAGGATTCTTAGGTTATGGCAACTATAATTACAAAATAAATAAAAAACCACATGCCAAGCTGAGAGAAAGGAGCCCAAACTTATTTCTTCAGTGCCCTCCCTGTAGTTTCACTTGACTGCTCACCTAAAAATGATAAGACGTAATATATGAAATCAAAATCTCAATAACAGTGAGTTATTCTAACATATACAAATATATTTTTTGAAATCAGTTCGCAAACATATATATAGATATGCATATGTATTTCATAATTAATACATAAAACAGAAAATGCAATATCCACAGTTATATAACAATTTTTAAATCAATGTCAAATCAAAACAACAATGATACATTTCCTAGCCTCACCCTTATGGCTTTCAATTATCTTATTGCTAGTTAGAACTGAATTGAGATTATACTCAACCAAAGGTACATTGCCATCAAAATAGGACTCCTCTCTTTAAAAAGAAGGTGCCCATCATGCCAAAATGTCAAAAATATTGGAAACTACAAAAAAAAAAGGCTAACGACAATGTGTGTAGTGGAGGCAAATCATGTAGCATAAATATTCAATCATTAATTCCAAATAAATAATTATATCACTAGCCGTCCTTATTACCTCTTTTGCATTACATAAAATAAACGTTACATTCCACAATGAGATCACACGAGTATTAATATATATTTATATATATAATAATAATAATAACTAGTATCTCAATATATGAAAGGATATTTTAATATTACCTCTTTTTCAAGCTATAACTAACTCAAACATGTAAGGAACTTCTTAGCTACAATAAAAGATTAATCTACGATATCGAATGATATAAATACCATTAGGTACATACATACATAGTATTTTATCAATTAAATATAAAATTCAACTAAATTTTTAAATTTACAACCATATCCCTCAAATCTAAATCCCACCAATAAAAACCCAAAATTAAATTAAGTTAATTTATCTAAATCTCAAAAACACAATTTAATCAATATAAATATCCTATACATTAGAAATCACAAATTCTATAACCAAAACTTTAATTTTAAACTCTCAAATCAGTTAATAGAACAAATCTAAATTGATAAAATTTAAGTATTAATTTACCTCTACTAAGTAATATTTCGTGTTGTTAAAAGTCAATACTTATTTTAAGTTCAAACTTTAAAATTTGCTCTACTCATCAAAATTTTACTATCATTAAAAAGCCCTAGACAAGTAGGAAAATGTTTATAAAAGGAATTTTGAAAATATGAATAGTTTTGAATATGTGATCTTACCTCAAAACTTTCTCCAACTCGTGTCCTTACTCCTTTTCTCTATCTCTCTCTTTCTCTCTTGTGTATGAGTAAGTATGGGGAAAAAAAAAGCAAAATTATCACTTTTATATACTCCCTCCATCGCCTCCCCTTCTTATTCATCATCATTATTGTTATATTATAACTTAACATTTAAGTTAACAAGCCTTAACCCTTTTTTTAATTTCATTTTCTAAAAACACATATTAACATAAAATTATATTATAAGTTAAACTAAAAAATCTCCTAAATAATTTATTTATCTTCAAACATTCTTTCTATTTTCTATTAATTTTAATTAACTCTAAAAATTAAATTAGAATGTTACAATATGCTTTTTGTGTCGTGTGTAGTGACGCATTATGCTGTTGTGACAGCACCCTTTGTTGTCATGATAACATTCAAACCAAACTTTTAGCATGCGCCATTTTTTATTTGACGTTTGAGTGGGGTGATTCAAACATTTATATGTAGCTAATTAAACTAACTAGCTAATGGTATTAGTTTTACACCAAAATAATATCTCATTTGAAATATAGATACCTGTTACAAAATAACTACTTTTTTCCAAACAAAAACAACTCTAAAGTGTCCATTTACCTTAAACAGGTGCCAAGAACCCAAACAAAGTTTGAACCAGACCTAAAGAACCAACACACACCTAATTGAGTAAATATATAGGCATCCACACATACAAAACACATATTGGCCATTCAGAGCCTCATGTATAAACAAAAAAGGGGCATAATTCACAATTCCACAAACATAAATTTCAAATGGCCATTTAGCCTCTCAAATAAGTCTATCAATATCAAACATATACTTACACTAGTATTTTGACTTCTTTCAATAATTCCATATCAAACATATCATTCTAATCTAAAATACAACAAAATATTACAACCATATTCATGCAAGTACATTCCAAAGTAATAATGTGGTATCGGTTTGCAATGAATGCATGCATGTGCACATGCGTGCACATATTCATATTACACATTAAATTAAAATAGTAAAAGCTTTTACAATAGGATGTTTACTCCCTGTCCTGCTTGCCTTCCCCTTTACCCTTAGGGGAGCCTTTACCTGTAAAACTGTAACAACAGATGTGAGAATAATATCTTAATAACCAAATAATATAGGGAGAATTTTAGTTAAATACCTCTATAGAGAATTAATTTTATGTAGGTCTAAAAAAACTTTGAAATCTCAGTTCAGTTTAAGGGAGAAAAGTCAAAAGAATTTTATCGATGAAAAGATTAAAATACCCTTCACTTGTTATGCAAAATCAATACTTATTAATTTTCTTATTGCACTTGTTAGTTTACCAATATCACTTATAAATAACATCCGTTTACTAGACAATCAGTAACATTAGTTATTAATTTATTCACTTTACTTGTTAATTTGCTAACATCGATTGAAAATTGCAAGATCTGTTATTAATTTATAATTGATGTTTGTAAATCACAAGATGTATCAAAAATTTACAACTGATATTAGTAAATTGACAAGTAAAATTTACAATTTAACAACTGATGTTGCTGCTTATAATTGAAAAAAATGATGTTAAGTCTTATATGATTATTGACATGTTAACTCACATAATTTGCAACTCATATTTGTAAATAAATAAAGGAAAAACAAAAATCTATTTCTCCGTAAATGTGCACTATTCGAGAATGTCATCTTTGAAACAAAGATTTGAAGCTAGCCTTACTAGGGATCTGGGCAAATATTTAGGGATACATCTCTTTCATAAGAGGGCCTCATATGTGATGTTCGCACTCATTGTTGAGAAAACTTAGAAGCGTATTATGAGTTAGAAAGGTAGCCTTTTATCTCTCACTGTGAGAACCACTCTTCTTAAGTCAACTCTCACTACCATTCCTAGTTATCATGTGCAAACTTTACTTCTCCCAAAAAACTATTAGATGGTATTGAAAAACTAAGTAGAATTTTTTTTTGTGGGGTGATTTAGAGGATAAAAAGAAAGTACATCTTATGTCTCAAAGTGATGTTGTTAATGATAAGACTCTTGGGGGCTTAGGAATTAAAGATTTGAGGAAACAAAATGCTATTTTTTTGATGAAATTATGCTGGGGGTTGATCAATAATTCTGGAACCCTTTGGATCAAAATCTTAAAGGCCAAGTACAAAAAGGAGGCGAATCCTTTTCCATTAGTCTCAAAATGCCAAAGGGTGTCTACTATATAGAGAGGAATTTTCTCTGTCTAGGAGAAATTTAACGATGGTCTAGAAAAGATATTTGGTAATGGTAGATTTACTTCATTTTAGTATGAAAACTGGTCGGGCACCAATCTCCCTCTTATACATATAGTTTTGAAGGATAAGGGTTTTATTGTTAACTATGAGAAAGTTGTTAATTATATGGATGCTATGGGGGAGTGGGATGAGAAGAAGATGAGGATTTGGTTTAACTAATCTACTATTAACATGATTACTCACATTCGACCACCTTGTGAGGATAGTAGGGAGGATGAATTTATGTAGGAGCCATCCATTTTTCTATTAAATCTGCCTACTTCTATCTTAATTCAAGTACTATAAGTCAGAACTATAGCCTTTTGAAGCCAATGGGGAAATGCAAGGTTTCAGAGAAGATCAAGTCCTTTATGTGGTGGTTATTGGCTTGAGATTGATTGCATACAATGGAACTAAGGAATAAAAGAAGGATCATTGATTTTTTCTCTTTACCCACTAGGATGCCAATCAGTAGAAATTGTGATGCACTTGCTTTGTGAGTGCAAAAATGCAATGGAGAGGTGGAGAATGTTTGTCAAACCTGATATGTGAAACAAATTCATGAGTCTCTCGAATCAAGATTGGTTGCTTTGGAATCTAAAACACCAAGTACGACAAGTTTTCATCAAAAGGTACATTGGGGTTCTCTCTTTAAGTATATGTATTGGGACATTTAGTGTAGTGCATGCAATTTTTTTTTTATGAAGAAGGGATTGAGACTGCCTTTAATAGTTTTTATAAAGCTTGTACTGATTACCAACATGAAAAATCCCCCTCCCTGCTAGAATAAAGTGGAAACCCCCTCATAAGGGGCACTTTCATTTAGATGTTCATGGGTATGTTCTTGCAAGTGGTAGAATGAGATGTGGAAGGGGTTATAAGGGATTATGAGGCTGAATGGGTAAGAGGATTTTCTTGTAAAACCAATGATTTTCCATTGGCTATATCAAAAGTATTTGTAGTTAGTGATGGTCTTAATGTATGTTGGCAAATAGGGCTGCATAAAGTTGAAGTTCACTCCAACTGTGTTGAAGCCATTCGACTTAATATAGGAGAAGTCATCCCAACCACCCATTCAGTGACATTATTGAATTAGTAAGGCTCTTCTTCAAAAGGGATTGTCATATTTCTTTTCAATATTCATATCGGGAAGCTATCAAATGCGCTTATTGCCTTGCTAAGCTCTCCCATGATATTCATAGTGATTTTTATACTTCTTAGAAGTTGTTGTGTAATGTAATTTATTGACCTTGCTGTTTTTGTTAGTTGTTAATGTAGTTTCAGTTCCTATTCAAAGAAAAAACCTCATCGAATCATTTGTTTAAGAACTGGTTCCATACCTTAAAAAAAAAAAAAAACTAGTCCTGCCATAGGAGAGTTAACTGATTTCGTTGATTATTTTTCGGGATAATTTATAAGCGTGGAACCTTATTTTTGTAGTCAATTGAAATTCCTTATAAAATACTTCACAATCACATGATTATATTTTATGACATGAAAGCCAAGAATAATTTATATGTTTTATTTGAGGCTAGGAACATCCCACCGTATGTTGAGGCAATTGAGTCCCAGACATTTCGCTTTAATCGTTTTGTCACTCATTATTCACATCTTCTTACAAAGTGGGTCCACTAATACACAGAAATATGAACATAAAATTTTTGACAGTTAAATCTCTTATAAATTTTTTTAAAAATTAATTATAAATATTGATTTAAATAGTTATAAATCTTGAAATTGTAATTGCAAATAAAATATTTAAATAAATAGATAAATGTGTTGGATATATCTAGAAGAAGGTTATTAAAATCCCAAAATAATAAATTTATGGAGTTACTTCTTCCATATTTTTTTTAAAATCAATTATAAATATTAATTTAAATAATTATAAATGTTGGAGCTCTAACTGCAAGTAAGATATTTGAATTTTAAATATAATTCTTAATTTACAATTGAAATTTCAGCTTGCAACCATTTAGATTATTATTTATAACTTATTTAGATTATTATTTATAACTTATTTTTATTAAAAAAATTATAACTATAATGAATTTTCTGTTTTGGAATCTTTTGTAATTCTCCTAATATCTTTCGTCCCTTCTTCTAGTGCTTAAGCATTTCTCGTATTTATCCTGTGATTTTGGTCTTTGGATAATCCCATCAACCTTTTTCGGATTTTTAGGAATGAAAAGTGCTGTCCCCTTTATCCAAGCTCGATCCTAGGAGTTGTCAATTTGCGTCAGAATCCTTTCATTTGTTTTATTTTGACAAAAATGCTGTATTGAATTACATATTTCTTGAGCCCATAACGTTGTACTCCCTGCATTTCTATTTTTATTTATAAAAAAAAATTATTTTTATTTATTTTTTATATAAATAAAATTATATATTTTAATAAGCATTTATTACATATTTTTTAAATCATCCTCATAATTTATATTAATAAAAAATAGTTAATACATATTTATGTTAATTAACATAGAGCATTTTACTATTTTAGTCTAATTTCTTTATTTTTAGACATAATTATTATGGATGATCAATTTTTTTAAATTATGTAATATAATTTTTTTACTTTATATATAGTAACAGAGAAAGTATGTTTTAACTAGATAATTAAGCTTGTGTATCGCAGAGTCTTATAATAAATCATACTTTTTATAAATTGCTAATATTGACTTCTTGTTAATTATTCAGCGCATGCTATTTATACCCAATGAATTTTCATTTATAAGCATTAACTGCCCCTCTAGTAAAAGATCATTAAAATCTAGCCTCAATCTTAATTGTCATGTATGCAATCAAACTGCCATTTTTGCTACATTTGTAATAAAGTCTCAAAATCTTTGAAATGCATATTCCTCTTAGTTTTGCATCAACGATATGATATATATTTTACTTATAAGTATACCTACCTATTTGTATTGTAATGCATTTGTCACGCTACTTCAAATTTTGATAGCAATTTTTTAACGGTTTTTAGATGAAATGGAAAAGGGTTTTGTGTGTTTTTTTTTTTGTAGTGGTATGATAATTATTTTTTAAAAATTTTGACTATTTTTTTGCACTTATGAAGAGTAAAAAATATTTTTTTTTCTAGTAAAGTAAGATAACGGATATTTTTTGCAAGTGTTGTGGATATATGCATATAACTGGTTTTGTGTTATGATTGACCATATTGCCTCATGTATGTTTTAGTTGCATCAATTTTGACTGCGAGGGTACAAGTTACATCCATGACTATGATGTTTGTGTGCATATATTAGAATGTTTGTTTGTAAGCATTAACTGCCCTCTTTAACAAAAGATAATCAAAATTCAGGCTCAATCTTAATTGTCATGCAGCCAAAATCAAATTATTTTGGTTAATTACGTCTATGGCAAAAAAAAAAAAAACTCAAAATCTTTGAAATCCATTCATCTTGGTTTTATACCAACGATGCGATATATATTTTACTTATACGCATACTTGCGTATCTGTATTGTTCTGCATTTTTCATGTTATATAAAATTTTGATAAAAAATATATTTTACATAGAATGTTCATTTATAAGCATTAAATGCCTCTCTAATATAAGATTGTCAAAATTTAGCCTTAATCTTGACTGCCGTGCATCTAATCAATTTTTTTAGTCACTTTTGCAATAAAAAAAACTCAAAATCAATGAAATATTTTGATTTTTATTTCAGATCAAAGATATGATGTGCATTTTACTTATGTGCAATGATGGTGCTAAGATCTTAGGTAATAAAGGGTAACATTTTTAAAATCAATAATTTAAAAATAATTAAAAAATTTTGAATCCAAAGTCTTTCAAATTGAATTAAAAGGTGTAAAATATTAAAATATATGAACATTTTTTATAATTTTTTCCAAACTTAAAGGGTACATTTAGCCCGTGGCTACAATGGAGCGCCGTGCATGCTTCTGTGTTTACTTGCCCTGTTGCCCACCTGCGTTGTTTTGCATCTGTCATTTGACTTCAGATTCTAATGATAAAGTAAGATGTTTTAGATGAAACTGAGAAAAGGTTTCGTGTGTTTTGTAGTAATAAGATAATTCAGTTTTTTCACCAAAATTTTTTTCACACTTAATGAGACGTAACAAATATTTTTTCTCTGGTAAAGAGAAATAGCAAATGATATGATAATTGCTTTTAAAAGTTATGTTACATTGTCATGTTTTGGACAAAAAAGTTATGTTATGATTGGACATATTATCCCATAAATGTTATAGTTACATGAGTTTCAAGAATACAAATTGCATTTATCACTTGTAAATAACACAACTTATTATCAACTTTAAATTTTATAATGCGATTTCTATTTACGCCCTAATATTGATATTATACAGTTTTGAAATAGCTTTTCTTTCTTTTGTTTGCTTAGATGCGTTCATGCATTTAAAATACAAATAAAAGATAACATGTACTTGAAACTTAAGAATAGTACTCCTCCAATCCTATATATCAGGTACATTTTAAAAGTATAATTTAGTCTACTTTATAAGTCATTAGTTGATGAAATTATTTTATTTTAAATTAAAATTTTTAAATTATCCTTAAAAAGTGTGAGAGAGAGAAATAATATTATATGATTAGCTTATTTTTTTCTTTTTATTTGAGAATCATATTTGAAATTTTATTTATTCTTATTCTTTATATTTTTATTGTATTATTATTGATGAAGTTGGTAAAAATGATTTATAGAGAGGATCAAAGGGAGAATATAATAAACAAGTTTCAAACATGGAATTAACTTGGGAATAAAAACAAATGTGGGGTTAAAAAATACCTAAAAAAGTTGACAAAAGAATAAATTACTTGTAAAAAATTCATATATATTGATGGAATGGAAGAGTCTATTGATTATTAACCACCATCCATCGAATCATTCTTACATTTTTTGAAAGTGGTCGTAGTAAGGTTTTGTCCATGAACACAAAAATAATAATATATTTATTTTCTTGTTTTTTTAATAAAGGAAATTATATTTCTTTAAAGTGTAGAGAAATATCTAAATAAAATTTAGTGTGATATTTTTTAATAATAAACTATACATTTAATTTTTTTAACTTTTTTCTTTCAATTATCATTACTATTATAGTCAATTTATATTTAATATTATCTAAATATTATATTTTTATTAAATAAACTATTAATGATATGATGTACTTAATTTATCTAAATATTTTTATGGAGGAAAGAATAGCTAATGTAGCAAAACTCAGAAAAAAAGGACAAGATATTTATTTTCTTTTTCTTTCTTCCTTTTTTGGATAAAGGACAGTATGAAAACATCCGGTTAGATAGCTACTACGCAACGGAAATTTTTTGTGAAGAAAAAAGAAAAATAAAGAGAACGTTATCTATTTTTTGTATGGAGCAAAAAACCAGAATAAGCTGTGCATTAATCTTACACAGAAGCTACAAAATTATCAAACAAAAGTGAAAGCCAATCAAGTGGTACTGTTAAGAAATTGTTATTTTGCTCTTAATGTGTTGCATATTAATTTTCAATTCAATTTAATTCATAAATAAATGTATACTATATTCTTGCCCATCATTATTACAAGACATTTTGCACAATATTTTTATGGTATTAAATATAAAATACTTTACAAAAACTGATAATATCGAATATTTTTCACAAACACTTTTATTAATGTCAGATAAAGATTATATAAAAATAAATTTAAAATAATTAAAATAAGTTGATTTTAATTAGAAAATAATATTAAAAATAGTAATAAAATTTTATCATTTTAATAATACAATTGATTTTTAACTATGTCTTTTTAATTCTTACAAAAATACTTAGGAGACTATATTTTGTATTTTAATAATACAATTCCTGGCTACACCCGGCCTGTGTCTTTCCTCACTGTGGTTTCGAAACTCCACACATAATATTTTGTGTCTCTTTCTGCTTTCCCGGAAAATGGATCTATCCTCTTCTCTCTCTTTATATAATATTATCATATCATATCCAATTTCATTATTTATCTCATGATCAAGTGGGTTATTCGGGTTCTCTGAGATCTACTCGCAGCAGTGAACGAAGACTGCAGGTGAGCAGGAAAGCGTCAAAATTTCAGAACCCTAGCTACTTTGTACGGTCTTTATTTGATAAATTCATCTTCAATATCTTCATCGGCATTCATCAGATCCAGGGTAGCGTGTTCATTTCCTCTTTTTTAGTTAATCATGCTTTAAATATAGGGTTTTAAGTTGCCTTTGCCCTTTAACTGGGAGCTGCATTTTTTTCGTTTCTGAACGTTATTTTCTCTCTTCGGGAACTTGATTATATTTTACTGGTTTTTATGTTTTGTCCTCTCTGTGAAGCCTTGTAAGAATTTGATCATTCCTTATTTCCTTTTACTTTGCTGGGATGATCTCGTATTTACTTCTGTAGTTATGAGGATTGTTAAATCTAACGCTTTTTATATAAGAATTCTGTAAGGAAGCCTTATCAGATATTTGGATATAATTTTTCTTTTACTTTTTTGTAGTACTTGGTTGCTTTGTCCTTTTTAGTGTAGGAGTCAAAGCAGAGTTCAAACTGCATACAACTTCCCTCTGCAATTGTCTTTTTTGAGCGTTTCTTTTAATCCTATCCTATTTGAATTCTCCAAAAGGAGCAGTCGTACTTTCACTATCTTTCTGGTAATAATATTGTTACATTTATCAATCAATTACAGGATTGGCGAAGTCTGAGGAGGCAGCGATTGGATCAATCACGGATCATTAGGCCCTTTTGTCCACAGGTCTTCAAGAAGTTTGTCATATATTGGGTTGACTTTCAGTCATGTTTAGGACTTAAAGTCATGAGTAAAATTGGTAGTGGGGATAGAATGAAAATGCAAAGGCTGTTGGTTTAATTCAAAATAAAACCAGATTGGTGTCTGATGGTTAATGTGAGATAAAGGGCTAGCATACAAGGAGAAGCTATTGTTCAATTGTTGAGATTGCAATCCACAGGCTCAGTTTTTTAACCAGCAGAGTTCTAACAAGTGAAAGTTGATTATTGAAGCAGTTGACTTTTCTATGAATGGCTGGTGATGGATGAGTTGTTCACTTTTGATACCAAAAAACTGGTGGCGGACAGCAATGCAATTAATATATGACTTAGTAACGAATGTTGCAACTTCAAGGTCTAATAATTTTGTGAACCCTTAATGTTGGAAGCGATGAACAACAAAATGGAGGCAGAGACAATGAATGCTAACCACCTGCCTTCATCTCTTCTTCGATCCCTTCATGTTATTGCACCTACGCTTATGATCTCAGTGGGATACATTGACCCAGGAAAGTGGGCTGCTACAGTTGAAGGTGGTGTGCGGTTTGGATTTGATTTGATGGCATTCATGCTTGTCTTCAATTTTGCTGCTATCTTATGTCAGTACATATCAGCTAGGATTGGTGTAATTACTGGAAAAGATCTTGCAGAGGTACCATATCGTCAATTTGCCTTTCCAATTCTAGTGCATATTAGTGGGAAAAAATGAACTAAAGTACTCTTATTATTTGAAATATGGGTGGCCAGAGGTTGGTAGACAGAAGGTTAAAAGAAACTAGATGATTTCATCATTTCCTCCCCCCTCCCAAATATAGTACCTCATATGTGCACGTCAAATTTGAGTATTGTCAGATCCAAAGGGGGGTTAGCCCTCTCCAGGCATCTTTTATATTCACACGGACTTAAACCTAAGACATCATATGTTTAAGTGAACATCACCTCTTTCATTATGACCAATGTCTGTTGGTTACATGATTTCATCTTTATCTTTACTAGTACATATTTTAATGTTTAACAGGTTAAGTCATAACTTTATGGAAATTCATTATGGGCCCTTTTTGTGTTGTATTCCACCCATGTAGGCATAATTTGGAAGCATAGAAAGTACTCTTATTAGTTGTTTCATTCATATTAAAATGAATTATAGAGAATAAGGTAATCCTTTCCAGCTGTCTTTGTTTCCTCATTTCTTTTCTCCTCTCTTGTTTATATGTTATGTTACCTTTATGAAGAAAACAAGGGGAAAACGGAGATGGTATCATAAATTCCCCCCCTTTTTTTTGCACAGAAGTAATAGTATTTTTAATCTCTCAATTTTTGTTTTTCCGAATTGAGTCCTTCTGGAACATTCCATCTGATGTAACCTTGAATGTAGATTTTTCTTTTCTTTTCTTTTGTTTTTTTGTTTTGTTTTTTGTTTTTTTTTTGGAGGGGGTGGTGGTAAGCTTGACTGCTCAATTCTCTCTAACTCCACCTTGAAATACAAATTGACATAGACTCAAACCAAATTGATGCTTGCATTAGCAAATCTAGAACATCCACAAAATTGGTTGGTGCTTAATGCTTATAGACTAATTTTCCATTCTCTGTGTCAAAGATTTGCAGAGATGAGTATGGTGCATGGACATGCATGTTCCTTGGAATCCAAACGGAACTTTCAGTGATTATGCTAGACCTTAATGTGGTAATAATTTCAATATTTCTAATAATCGGAGATTTGGCTTCTGTAACCTGAAATATTCTTTTTCTTTTTTTCTTTTTGGTTTGGCTTTGACAATGGTTTTACTTGCTTTGCAAGATCCTGGGCATGGCTCACTTATTAAATCTAATTTTTGGGTGGGACTTGTTCACCTGTGTCTTGTTGGCTGCCACTAGTGCTGCTTTTCACCTGCTTCTTGCCATCCTTCTTGTAAGTCTTATTAATTGCTTATTCATCACTTGTTTGATCAACAGTGACTTACTAAATTTCCATCTTTCTAGGAGAATGGGAAGGCAAAAGTCCTGGGCCTGTTTATTGCTGGTTTTGTTCTGCTTTTTGTTGCTTTCGGGGTAATAATAAATCGACCTGAGATTCTAGTATCCACAAGTGGAGTACTAACAAAGTTGACTGGGGAGAATGCATTTGTGCTTATGAGTCTTTTGGGAGCAACTCTTGTACCCCACAACTTTTATCTTTATTCCTCTGTTGTACAGGTACTGATTCTTTCCAATTCTCATAGTTCTTATATACATACGTACTGAAACATGCATATCCATTCTTCCAATCATGTCCTATTTTTGAAATTGTGTGCATGCGTGCTTCTCATGCTGTGTAAGCAGTATTTTTCTTTGATCACATGTCTAAGTTCATTGCTGAGTCTACCTAGTGGGATAAGGTTTTTTGTTGCTGTTATTGTATGTCTAAGTTCATCGGGCATGCTGATCATTTTGTACTTATAAATTTCATCTTTTTCCACAGACTAACTAAAGGCTGTCCTTTTCAGCCTGCTATTAATAATCTTATTTTCTAGACTTTGGCCAAGATCACTTTATTAATGGTTACTGATTGGTGATTAGTCTTGCCACTATTACATCAAATTTGGAGTAAGCTATTTTTCACAGGGAGTTAAATATATACAAATATGTAGTCTGAATTAATTGAAATTGTAGCAATGTTTAATGGTTTCAGTTATCTGATAAATTCAATTGAGTTTTATGTTGTTAACTCCAGAACCCTTGCTAATTTGAATGGTCAAAATGAATCGATGCTTAGACTGCGACTCAGGCTATGTGTATTAGTATATTATTGTATCTGCCAGTACTGGCTAGTGCTCGTGTATGGATCCATTTACTGGTTTCATATACCTTCTTAAGCACCTGAGAGTTAAGCTTAGTTATCTCGAGTTCCCTTATTATGGAAATGAAGGTCATTGTGATATTGCTTTGTTCTGAAAGTGATGCTACATCGTTGGAAGAAGTTGACTAATTGTCCAGTATGGCACAGGTATATATTCTAATGGAAGGCACTATCTTGGTGACTACATAATTTTGTTGGGATACAGTGTGCCATTCATTATAATGGTCATGATGATCTAGTCCTAGTCAAACCAGCTGAGTGCTACCGGCAGGCATAGTAATGAAAACTGCTGCTTCTGTGATGCAGTTGCACTATTAAATGCCTAAACTAAAATCTATAATTGTAATGGGAGTCTTTACATTTACTGAGAGTGTTTGGTCTGAATTTTATACTGTACAACAACAGTAGCGGCAAGCCTTATCCCACTAGGTGGGGTCAGTTACGTGGATTATATGACGTAATTGTGTTCTATCATTTATTAAACTTTTAGAAATATTAAGTAAGAGGTCTTGATCAATAACTTTCAAAAGTTTTTTTTTTTTGGCCTTCCTCTATCCTTCTTGATAGGATTTAAAGTTATCTGTTCTACTATTCTCATAGGTGCCTCCTGTGGTTTTTTTTTTTGTTCATGTTCAAACCATCTCAAATGATTTTCTGTCATTTTTTCTTCAATAGGTGTGACACCCACTTTTTCTCATATACACTCATTTTGGGTTTTGTCTTTACGTATATGTCCATACACCTATTTCAACATTTTTATCTTTGCTACTTCAATTTTATGCTTTTACTGTCCCATTAAAGTCCAAAATTCACTATCATATAATATTGTTGGTTTTGTAGCAGTTCGATAAAACTTTCCTTTAAGTTTATTTTGTACCTTTCGATCGTAGATAACTCCTTTAGTCTTTCTCCAATTAAACTACCTAGCTTGTACTATAATATTCTTCAAAGTATGATTATTGGTTGTCACTGCTATGTTCATACTCTCTAGTATCGTGGACAACAGGAACACAAGAAAGAAAGAAATAATGAGAAAAGACATGGAATATTTTTATTGGTAACTAAGGGTGTGTTGGTCTAACTTTTTGGCATGTAACAACTTTGAACCTAAAGTTTTATGGCGTTTTGAGTTTGGTTTAAATGAAAGTTGTCTCAAAAGGAGCCAAATTGAATTATCATATTGTGATTCTATATATGCAATTAATATGTAGAGGATGCGTTGCGGAAGCATACCCTCCTTTGTCTGATTCGCTGCCCCTTTCTTGGCATGTTTTGCCTGTCTCCATTGAATCATATACTTCTGCCTGATGTTATTCATACTACTACATCTTGCATACTTAGTGTACTTACCTTTTAAGCATGTTTCTGATTCATCTTTAATGCTCTATACTTCTAAAACGAATGCTTGCTTGATGAAAAATATCAATGATTAAGAATTATGACAATGAGTAGTTTGGTTCATTCAGAAAACCTGGTATATTTTGAGATCTTTACTTTCAATCATTTCAAGCTGCTGTTATAGTCTTGTTTCCATCTGACATTAGAGTTTTCATATGAGAGTGTCATTGATGTGGCTTCATTTCTACATATCTGGTTATTGCAATTAAGTTGCCATGCTCAAGTTTTAGATTTTTCCCCTATAGAAGGGAAGAAAATGGTAGTTTGCAGGTTACAAAACAATAACAGTTCTTTTGTGGGATTATCTGCAGCTATAATAAAGATGGGATGTATTTTGGACCGTTTCTATTTTTCATAGTTACACCTGTCTTTGTTTCTATATATATATATATATATATATAATGTAAAACTTAATAAGCCATATTAATCATGAGTCATAATTAGTGTGGCTTAATTTTCAAACTATGGACAACATAGGAACTCATGCTTATTGTATATAACTGTATTATATACATATGTTGTAAGATTTTGAAATGGTTTTGAGCATGGCTTTGACAGACCTTTATTACTTAATATTAAGTTAATGGTTAATTTCATGTAGGCAGCCCCTTTAATTGACACGCATCCTGAATCAGTAAATTTTCTGGCATTGACTGGAAAACAGTCAAAGCAGTGGACCACACTTTTATAATATTGCTACAAATACAGAATTTTAGTTAAGAGTTTCTTTGAAGGTTTTTTTCCTTAACATGCAATATTCAAATAAAATATCAAAATAGAGCGCATTTTCATTGGAGTTTGTATGATGAGTTTAAGTTTGATTTCCTTCTCAAACTTCTCATTATATGCAGACCTGGAAGGGGAAAGAGTGTACTTGTGTGCTGCTTCATATTGATGCAGTTGTTGATCTTGGATATTTAGGTTTGTCAGTCTGAAACTTCATCCACTTGTTTTGCAGTGGCATCGGGGATCAATAAACTTCTCTAAGGATGCTATGTGTCATAACCATTTTGTAGCAATCTTTTGTGTCTTCAGTGGCATTTATTTGGTAAACAATATGATTATGAGTGCTGCTGCAAATGAGTTCAATGGTACTGGTCTTGGTTTGCTTCCTTTTCAAGATGCACTATCATCGATGGAACAGGTTGAGTTTCCCTCCATGCTTAATATACATTAGAATTTTTACTTATGCTATCACATCTGTCTTTTACTTTGCTAAACAAGTCTAACTTAAGATTCTTATTACAGGTGTGGCAAGGTCCAATGGCACTATCTGCTTTTCTTCTCTTTTTGTTTATTTCAAATCAGACCACAGCATTGGCATGGAGTTTAGGGGGGAAGTAGTTGTACATAGTTTTTTGAAACTAGACATTCCAGGCTGGCTTCATTATGCTACAATCAGGGTGATTGCTGTTCTTCCTGCCCTTTATTGTGTTTGGAGTGAAGGTGCTGAAGGGATGTATCAACTGCTTGTATTCAGTCAGGTCGTGGTAGCTTTGCAACTTCCATCTTCTGTGATCCCCCTTTTCCGAATTGCTACATCTAAATCAATAATGGGTGTTCACAAGGTCTCTCAATTTGTGGAGTTTTTGGCATTGATATTATTTATTGGAATACTTGGGTTAAATATTATCTTTGTCGTAGAAATGATATTTGGCAGTAGCAATTGGGCAGAATCTTTGAGATGGAATGTGGCTGGTGGCATGTCTGCCTCTTATTCAGTTCTTGTTATAACTGCCTGTGTATCATTTGGCTTGATGCTTTGGCTAGCTATCACACCTTTAAAATCTGCGAGTGCCCATTTAGATGCTCAGGCTTGGAACTGTGATGAGGCAGAGGCCATACAAGTTTCACCAATTGGGAGTCAGGAGTCGGACTTAACTGAAGCTAGATGTCACAGAGATGCACCTCTTGTGGTGAAGGAACCATCTTCAACTGTAGCAAGAGACTTGGAGATTTCAGAGCTTCATGTGACTACAGAAGAAGAGAGTCATTCAATTACACAATTGCCTAGTCCCCCAAAGCATCTTGCCAAGGAGTTAGTTTCCACTTCAAATTCAGAGGCATTATCAACTGTTGCAAATGAGATTTCTGATGCTGGATTGGTGGCCACCAAAACTGAAGAACTGGAAGCAAGTGCCCCGTTGAGAAGACTGTGGAAGTTGAGGCAGATACAAATGCTGAGAGGGATGATGATGACGGGGACTCTTGGGAAGCTGAAGAATCATCCAAAGTGGCTAGCACAGAGGCTTCATCTTCAACATCAGATGGTCCTGCGTCATTCAGGAGTCTTAGTGGGAAAAGTGATGAAGGGGGGAATAGCATTGGAAGTCTGTCAAGATTAGCTGGCTTAGGACGTGCTGCAAGGCGCCAACTAGCTGATACTCTTCATGAATTCTGGGGCCAACTGTATGATTACCATGGACAAGCAACCCAGGATGCAAGGGCAAAGAAATTGGATGTCTTGTCTGGTGTAGATTTGAGATTTTCCAGTTCCTTGCAGAAAGTAAATGCATCTGGAAATGACTGTTCTGAGTATGGAGCATCAGTTGGAAGTAGAGCATCAGATACTTTGATGAACTCGAGTCTTTATGATTCTCCCAAGTGTCCCAGGATACAAAGTACTTTTGAACCTTTACATAGCCCTCAGAGGAGTTCCTCATCTTTTCAGGCAAACCGCCGAGAGTTTTTAGATACATATGTGCAGAACTTGAGTCGCAAGGTTCTTGACTCTGGGGAGAGGCGCTATTCCAGTGTGCGCAACCTGCATTCATCTGAGGTTTGGGATAGTCAGCCAGCAACGGTACATGGTTATCAAATTGCATCCTATCTTAGTCGAGGTGGAAGAGACAGAATTCCAGATAATTTAAATGGTCAAGGTGAACTGTCATCATTAAAATCTCCTTTAACAGCCGCTAATACAAGCTATAGGGATCCACTTACATTTTCTTATGGGGAAAACTTGCAAAATGGTGCAGCTGCAGCTCGACCCCCAGGATTTGAAAACATCACAATCTCTAGAAACTCCACATTGCCATCTGAGACATCGCGCTATGATTTTCGCTTTCCTGGACCTGCAGATAATGTAGGCAATTCAGTCAATACAAAAAGATACCACAGCTTGCCAGATATTTCAGGACGTGGTATACCCCACAGGGATGTTTATGCTTCTAATAAGAATTCCCCGTTTGGGGGTTCTATATATGGATTTGCTGGAACTAGTTATGAACCGTTGTATTCAAATTTGAGATCCAGAAGAGGAGCACCTTTGCCCTTTGATGAACTTTCTTCTTCAAAAGTTTACAGCGCCCTCCCATCACAGTTGGGTTCTGATTCTGATTCTGGATCTCTCTGGTCAAAACAGCCTTTCGAGCGGTTTGGTGTTGCAGATAAAAGCCATAATGTTGGAATGGAAGGTGCTGGAACTCGGCCTAGTTCAATTTCACAAGAGACTGCTTCAATTGTTGATATGGAAGAGGTGAAACTTCAGTCCTTCAGACATTGCATTATCAGGCTCTTAAAATTGGAGGGGTCTGATTGGTTGTTTAGACAGAATGGTGGGGTTGATGAGGACCTAATTGATCGTGTAGCTGCAAGGGTCCTCTATGAAGTTGAAACTAGGGAGACAAACTCCTCTAATTTTTCGGTGACATCATTTACTCGCTGTGGGAAGGGTTGTATATGGAGATCTGACTTGATCATAAGCTTTGGGGTGTGGTGTATTCACCGTATCCTTGAACTTTCACTCATGGAGAGCCGCCCTGAGCTGTGGGGGAAATACACATATGTACTCAACCTCCTCCAGGTAAGCCCAACGAATTTTCCATATTTTTGATATGGAATCAGTTGAGTTTCAGTTTCTTTTTGCTTGCACATGCACTCAATTGTGGATGCTAGCTGTAGAGTGTTGACTAATACCCAAAAATGGGTATTTGTTGCTTACCTTAATCTGCTGGCATAGCTCGTTTTTCTCATTTCATCCTTGTTGGTTCCTGCATTCCCCTGGCCTCTTAATTGATTTTGCTTTCATGTGCAGGGTATAATTGATCCAGCCTTCTCAAAGCGTCGTGATGTGATGCTCCCATGCTCTTGCCTACAAATTCCAGCAGATTACCAGCTAAAGTCGAGCCCTACTTTCTCGAACGGAGTGTTACCCCCTCCCCCTGCTGCGAAAGGTGGCAAGGGGAAATTGACCACTGCATCAATGATGCTTGACCTCATAAAGGATGTGGAAACTGCAATCTCTTCTCGTAAAGGACGCACAGGAACTGCTGCAGGCGATGTAGCTTTCCCAAGGGGAAAGCAAAATTTGGCCTCTGTTCTTAAACGCTACAAGCGCAGATTATCCAACAAATCATTTGGCCTCTGATTCACGCAGGATTCTCTCTTCAGCTCCCTATAAGAACTCGTAGCATTTTGCCCTTGCTGCTTTGTGTTGCTAAACCAGATTCTTGCTTTAGATTCTATTTCCTTGTATGTTTTATGCATCGGATAACGATTGCTTTACGTAATCGCAACAAATGAAAGGGGGGGAAATGGTTAGATGTAAAACTTCTTCTGTTTTGTTGCTTATCTTCGCTTTCGTCTTTCTGTGCATGCAAGCGAGTTAGAGGAAATGAATTGAGATGTTGGGTCCGCTAGCGGACGATGAATAAAATTGACACATCAAGCACACCAGACTCCATAAATTTGACAAATACATGACTAAACCAGGTTATTAGCTTATTATGATAACTCCACACTTGTCTCTACCCTTCGGCTCCATATGAGATGACTGCTACAACTCATTCATGATTCATCACGTCGTAATCTCTGCTACGGCCCAAGGAGGTTGCATCTCGTGGCTCAAGGACCCTACGACGCGTTAAAGTGAATTGGGAATTCGGGAAGTTATGGTTACGCGCAACACTTCATAACCCTTTTTTCGGGTTTGGAATAGAAACTGGTATCTTCATTAATTAATAAAAAACTATTCGCAAAAACCAGAGCAGGTTGAAACCTATCCTTAGGTTAAGCATGGTGATACTGCCCCCAATACTGAGCATAAGGCAGTGACATTGTTCAACCTCACCTCTTCACTTCATATAATTGCCGGAAGCACTCCTCTGGAAGCCAGGAAACTTAGGCCGAAGGAATTTAGTGAGTGGGAGGCGTAAGATAGATTGAGCAGACAAGTTGAAAAACTTTATACAGTAATTTTGTGATTATGCGTTTCATTAGTTTCTAAATCCTGAATAGTTTAAAAGTTTGTCTTCATATTGTCTAGTCATTTTATGGTGAATGCAATATTTGATTATATTTGAGAATAATAGTTCTCCCTTAGAATATATTGTGAAACTTCAGCCTGTTTTAGCCCAGCGTCAATTCGTATGAGATGCTTGGTTTGTTTGCTAGTCTTTCGGAATATTTATGTATCTCTCAGGGTCAAGAATTAATTTATAGGCATGTGGAATTTAATCAACTGCTCTCTTAAAATTAACTATATTTTGGTGCCAATCCACTGAAGCCGCCCCCCACCCCCCCAACATAGTAATAGTAACTGATAACTGATTGTCAAGACTCAAGGCTGTAAATCAGTAATTCTTAACCAAATCCAACAGTCAATTATAGCAGTCCAATAAGGTAACCCACGTTCGTGTGACATGTGATACATTTAATTCAAAATATTGAAAACCAAATCAATCATTAAAACAGTTAAGATACTGATTTAAAGATTGATGGTTAAAATTGTAATTGGATTATAATCAATCCAGTTATGAACAAAGCATTTTATTAAATCATTCAAAATACCAATTTAATAGTTTACCAATTCAACCAGGCGAGTTGACCAGAATTTTCATACTGTAATTAAATGCAACTGTGTCCCAATATCGAAATACTCCCTAATGTCTAAAATATACTTTTAACTATTTTATAATGATTAAGAAAAATAGTTAAATTAGTTTGTATTGTCAAAATGGTTAAAAAAAATATCCATACTTTTCAAGATGACTTTCTAATTGAACTCAATTTATCTTAATGATATAACTAACCCGACACGTCCACGTGATCGGAAATTGGTAAGCCCACCTTCTGGTCATTCTGCAGTAGCTGGAATGCTCCTGTTGCCTACGTTTGCTTCCCTCTTCAATCCAACCCCCACAAACTCCTCTTACCTTTCTATGAAAACCAACATTTAAGTGTCCTCGCTTTAATTTATTTACCCTCCTTAAATTAATTCTACTTACATTTCACCATTATTCATTGATAAATGATTGTTGCAGTTTCTTTTAAGGGTCAACGTTACTTTATTATTATTATTTTTTAACACAGAGGTATTTGAAAGCAAACGGGATTGAACCTGGGACCTTTCACAAGATGAGTGAATTCAATGGCTAGATAATCAATTCATGCATATTAAAATATTAGTTAGATTAGGTATTTGTTGGGGGAAAAAAACTTATGGTATTTGCAACTTTTATATTGAGAACTATTATTATTGATTGCACACGTTAACGTGTGTAATTATTAAAGGTGGTTTAAAAAAAATAAATACGAGAAACAAAAGATATTGGGATTTTATATAGGGACCAAATCAAAGTCCTCCAAATTAAAAATTTGGTAGATATAGATCTATGTTGACAGGATAAATTGAAAACAAAATACTATCGGAAATCTCATGGAGATTATGATCAATACGTCCTCGGAACGAACCTCACAAGAAGGTTAGAGAAGATGCCCAAAAATAACCACGGAGAAGTTCTAGTGTTTGGGAATGAGATTTGGGGAGAACGCTGCAAATTACGAAAAAGCATATGCGTGAGGTGTGAATAGTATTCTAAAAAGTAAATGTTTTGATTTCAATATCAGGGGTTAAGGCGTGAACATCGTTTTCTTTTTTTCTTTTTTTTTTTTAAATTTTGTTTATATTTAACTTGTTATTTATAATCCAATTGACAATTGAGCTCCATTAGAATTTTGCAATTCGTGATTTGTCCCCCAAACAAAAAAATGGTTTGCGTGGCGTGAAATTGCATAGATGGAATCACTCTTATAACATAATGGCTTGAAGGAAAGTTACGTTCAGAAATTATAAATAATGTGAGACTTTAAGAATACATTCGAAATTTTGATAATTGCCATATTCTTGCTGGGTGGTAGGTATGATACAAAACACGTCGGACGTCTCTTTCTTTCCTTTTTTTTTTTTTTTTCCTTTTCAAATTGTGATTTTTCTTTTCCTTCTTTAGGAATATCAAATACGGGTGGCCCTGGACAAGCGGAATGACGGCAAGCCACCACGCCAGTCACTCATCGTTTGTTAAAAAAATTAGTTAAACTTTTCGCCCGGTGGTCTCATTCTAATTATTATGCCGAGACCCGAGATCATAAATTTTAACTAAACATATAGTTTGAAATCAGTATAAAATTATTTTATTTCAATGCATAAATTAATTTATTTATATTAATCATATACTATAATATATATATGTTTTATATTATAAAAATATAAAAACGAGTTTGAAAATGTCTTGCCTAGAATTATAACTGTGATTAGGTATAAACTTGCATTTGAAATTAGCACGTGGAAGATAGAATGAATGAAGAAATTAATAATTTATGATATACTCATGCATGATTAATAAGTCATCGTATTTTGTGTGGGAATATAGATTAGACAAAATTAAAGAAACATTTTAATTAGGAACCTTCGACCAAACTTAATAAAAAAGAGGACTCCAAAATTTTTGAAACTTCACTAAAGCACTTGTACTGAATTTTTCCTGAATTTATAATGAAAATAATAAAATTGCTTTCATTTAAATAAACAGTATAAATAATTTATTTGTTTTTATATTGTATATTATTTATTTACTTACGGAATGTTATTTGTTTTCTTATTTCACTTGTTTATAAATCTAATTTCACTTGATTTCATTCTGTATTGGTTTCATAATAAGATGACTTGTTCATTCTCATATTGTTAATGATATATTTTCTCTCTTCAATATTTAATGAAGAATAAAAAAAATTTATAATAAAAATTTAATAATATAATTTATACATGAGATTAAAAAAAAATTTATCCTATGAATAAGATCAGACGGGGTGTAAACCCTCAATAAGCCGTTTTATATTTCATGCTTACACTTAAAAAAAAAAACATAAAAAATTAAAGCCACGAAATTAAGGCCACCCCCTGTTGCGAGTCCGGCGTGAAAAGATGAGCAGGTTGGTGAAATGGCCAACTGGGACCCACACCCACCCACACATATATTTCTCTTTTTTCCATTTTCACGGCTTTATATATCTTACCTTATTTATTTCATCACCAAACCCATATTTTTAACCATTCATTCTTTGGCCCCTCTCTCCATTTATTTTAAATTGAATTTCCTTTTTTTTTAAAAGGTGATGTGCAAGACTTATTTAAATTGATATAATATGAATTAAATTCTCTATGGTGTTGATAAATGTGTGTTGATTATTTGTTATTTTTGTTCGTTTTATTATTTTTATAAAATAAAATATTCTCTCTTTTCTTTTAAAAAAAAACTTCGTCAAATTCACATACTATTAATTTCGGATAATTAATCCATTCCTGAAAAATTATTGATTGGAAAACTCGTGTTCATTATATTTTTATATCACTTTAAATGAAATCTTGATTAATAGTTGCCTGATTAATATTAAAAAAGATATAATTTGCTGGATATTAAAATTCAAAATTGATACCTTGTTTAGATAATCATATTCTAGCTCTTGCTATTATCTTCATCCTAGCATACTTTTATTTTATGAACTGAATTTAAGATGGTTCAAAATTAATACTCTGGTCTTATTTATAGGATAGAAAGAAAAAAAGATTTAATTTTATTTATATTTTAAAGTTCCCTTTACATTTTTTTCCTTATTAAATACTTTGAATAAAAATATCAATAATAAAATTTAAAAATATTAAGTAGGGGTAAAAGTATAAAGTTATTAAATTTTAAGACAAAGTTAATAAAGTTTAAATTTTTTCTTTATTTCGGTAAAATATGATAGAAATAACTTATAAATAAGATTAGAGGGAGTATATAAATAAAAAAAATTAAGAAAAGTATCTCAGTACCCCACTATACTTTAAATAGAATTGTTTTCGATAAAAAAATAAAAATATTCATTTTTTTCCTGGAAACGGAAACTAATAATTTTAACTATATGTTTTTTTTAATTAATAAAAAAGTTGTTAATGGGCTTTCATAACAAAGAACAAAGGGAGTGCATTCATTAATGCTTCCTCGCCTCATTGTTCATTTACTTCTTAAGAGATGAGGGCTAATAAATAATAATAATTAAACTGTCACTGATCAAAGGTTGATAAAAAATGAATAAATCATGAGCATACAACAACGAACATAAACTGCAAATTAAGTGCTAATTTCTTGATTGAAATTGACGTGTTTAATTAAGTAGACCTTAATAATATCCTTTCATAAATTGCTGATCGCAAGTTACAAGTACAACTACCGCATGGCTTCCTAGCCCAAACACAAAGACACACACAACACAGCTACCACACCCATCGTTCATATACGTGAGAGTTAGGTGATGATACTCATCTTAATTGCTGCTTGAAAAAGTCTTTTGCTAATTAATAATTGGCTCATTTCCACGGGGTATGTATATTAGTAATAGCGTGTGCTACTATTCGCTTTGACCGCTTTAACTATCTGTATTTGACTTCATCATATGACTTACAATTAACTCGTTTTGTTATTACTTTTAAAAAAATATTCAACGCTTGTTTTCTTTCAAACTTATCTAAAAAGACTGCTTCCACAATGCTTGGTCTGTGTCCAACATGACGGCTTTAATATTATTTGCAAAACCGGTATTGTAAATGATTAAATGACTAAATGTAATGGGCAATATGTCTGAATGTCTACTTTCAACCTGTCATGACACTGTTTATATCACATCTCGAAATGTGGAATGCCTCTGGCAAATTTTAGTTAAACCATAAGCCTCTCGCAAATTAAAGGTCTAGAGGACTAAGAGTGAACTAGGTGAGACTGATTTTAAAATTTAAACTCTATAATGTTTGTTTTAAAGATGCAATAGAGCTTGATTTTGATTATATAGTGGACATTTGCAGATTTTTTTTTTTTTGGGGGGGCATGCATGTTAGAACAAAAGAAAAAGGGAAAGACAGAAACAATATATTCGGGAAAAAAAGCTACGCAAGAAAATAAAGATGTTATGGTTTTGCTTTCGTTTATTGCTGACAGCTTCGATTCCATTAGTTCGTTTTCGGAATATTTAAATGAACATTGCGACTTTCATAGTTTCATTATATTTATAAATTTTTTATTCAGATTTCTGCCGCTCTAATTTGTTGTTACTTGGATATCTCAACGAGTTATTTACATACCAAGGATAACTAATTAATTCAAAAATTAAATTTAACTACTAAATTAAAAATTTAGAAAACATGTAATTCCCTGAATGCAGGCGCGCAGATTGCAGAATAGAAGATGATAATTTTTTTTAAAAAATAATTTTACTGTTTAAAAATTTTATTTATATCTCTAAATGAAAATACAGTAATAAAAAACCGTTGTTATAAAATAACAACATTAATAGATATAAGATGAATATTAAGGATTTCATTTTTTATGAATTGTAAGGAAAAATTTATCTTTTTCACATTCCAAGCATCTCCCTACTTGATTGAAGGGGAAATTCGCTTCCGTAAAAATTGAAGTACGAGGAATATGCTGACTCCAAAAAAATATAGATAGAAAAAATTTTAGGTGAATTATATTAAAATCTCACATAAAAAAATTAATTATTATTATCAACAACCAAACGAAGGCCAATGTGTCAATAGCTTCAGTTTAATTATTAATAAATTTTATAATAATTAATTTTTTATATAAAATTTGTACGTAATTTTTCTAAAAAAAATTTCCCCTCTTTCGTTCACATTATTTTTTTTCTTTTTTAAATCAACGCTTCTTATTCCCTTATTAGACCAAACATACTTTAAGAGTTAAAATTTTGACGAGACAATTACACATGGATAAAATAAAATTATTTAATTTAGAATATAAGAGAAAATTCAAATTGAAATTGAAATTAAATTTTTAAAAATAATAATAAAATAAAAAAACATGTTTGAATATTTATATATATTTTGATGATTGTTAAGGATTGAGTCTAATAAAAAAATTAATTTTTCATAACATGATAAATTATGATTTAAATTTTTATTAAAAAATGCTCATATATACTCCCTCCATTAAAAAATATAAGGTATTTTTTGAGGAGTTAGATATTTAAAAATGTAAAATATTTTTAATTTTTTGAGGTATAATAATTACTTTTTTTAAAATGTCTTAATTAATGAATAACTTAATATTTATTATAGATTATTTAATAAAAATAAATATAAAAAAATTAATTTAAAAATAAATAATTATTTTATTAAAAATAAAATTTAATTAAAAATATTTTATATTTTTAAATAAAGTAAATATTTTAAATAGGATGATCTCGAATGACAAAGTATAAGCAACAAGCTCCTTAAACTGTCCGTAGAGAAAAGTTGGTAAAAAAAAAAAATGTCCGTAGGGAAAAATCAGCGGGCAATATCAATTACACAAGGCATCTTCAACACGTGGTGTCAGCCTGTCAGGCTCATAATTCACACTGACGTGACGCATTTATTACACTTCACTTTTTTTTTCTTTTCCTTTTTTTGACGTCTGAAAGATATTGCGCTTCACTTTGACAGACCCAATAATTGGGACATTTGGCTCCGCGCCGTCGCCAAGGATCCACTTTGTCATGGCCTTGAAATTTTTTTTTTTTAAACCGTGTCAGTTTTAACTTGATTAACATTTTCATCCTAATTAAATTAATCAAACTCTCTTAATGTCAGTAAAGAAATTTAAAAACTCAAATACAAGATAAAAGAAAGCTTGGATGAAAAAATTTAAAAACTTTATTAATATACTTGCTTTGCTTTTTGCTTACAAATGAGAGTTGTGGAAATATTTATAGGCACCCACTTTCTTGAAAAAATTCTCATCTTTTTAATGGGCGGTGAAGATCAATCTAATCCTATAATTTACATTCATCCTCTAGAGTATTTCATAAAAATATCTACAACAAATATCTAAATATTTGTAAGGATATTTCTAGACTAATTTTTAAAATATGTGTGAAATGTTCTAGAACATCTTAGACATCTTCACATCTCTCTCTAAGTTTTTAGAACCTTCTAGATTTTTTCAATTTATTCTAGATTGTTCTAGATGTTTTTAGAACATTCTAGAACATATTAAATTCTTCTTGAACGTCTTGGATTCTTCTCAAATTTTTTGCATCGTCCTACATGTAATAGCCCTTACCCCACCCCACCGGGAGTCTTTTGGACTGGAGCCTTAACCACTCACGCAGCGAGCCCAGCTTTCCTCAATGTGGTACTCAGGTTATTTCTCACCCCACCAAAGAGGTCTTTTAGAGCCTTCCCAGACTTGATTCCCCAACCTTTACTATCTTAATGAAGTTGAGGCTAAGTCTGGTACCATTGAAAAAAGCCGAGCCTGTTGTGCGAGTGGTTAAGGCTCCAGTTCAAAAGACCTTCGGTGAGGTGGGGTGAGGGCTGTTACACTAAACATCTCCAAAAGTATCATAACCTTATGGTTTCTTCTCTTTCTGAACAAAGATTGTGACATTCTCCCCTACCTAATCCAGTGACGCCCTCATCACTAACTTGATTCATATATCGGAGATTCCTCTTGTAGGGATTCTTCCTCTTCTTGGTTCTCTTATGATTCATCTCTCCACGAGATAAGATCATTCCTAGCCTCCTTAGTATGCTATCTTCCTTTAACACTTGTATGGTTGATAACCGTGCAAATCCACCCCTTGAAGCGGGTATCATGCAAGCAATTCCTCCCTTGAGGATGCAGAATATATTAAGATATGACATGATAAAGGCTTTTACCTTTTGCATGAACTCCAACCAAGCACCATCTTATTGTCGTCCATATGAGCAATTGAGAAATCTACTTTTCCATGCCAATTTCCAAGACATAGCTCGACCCCTCGAGCAATGCCAACTAAGGGTTGAGGAGGAGAATTGGAAACTTTCAATAAACTTTCCCCCTTTTCAACTTTAATACCTACCCTTTTGGTCTCTTCCAGAGAAATAAAGTTGTGGTCTGCTCTAGTATCCATCATGATACTAACTGTCTTCCCATTTAACTTAGCCTTCACATGCATCAACCTAATGCCTTGTGAAGGTTAGGTTTTAGAAGTGTTGAGGAGTTGAATTGATCCTATCCTATAACTTTCCACCTCCTTTTGTGCTTCTTGTCTTTGCACCAGAGCAGATAATGACCCCAACTTCGGGCAATTCTTCATCCAATGAGGGTCTTGACATACAAAGCAGTGAAGTTCCCTCTTTTCCTTTTGCTTTGTCTGGGATCCCTTCCCAGTATCTCCCTTATTCATCACTTTTCCTTCAAGGTTTGTTTCTTTATTGTTTTCTTCCCCACCATTCTCAAGATTAGGGTTAGGAAATCTATTCTTAGGAGACTCACCTCTTTCCCTTTGAAGCTCTGAGAGACTCTCAGTGACCACTATGACTTCATCGATGATCTTGACATATTGTCGCTGCAACTCATGTTTAGCCTAATTTTAAAGACCATCAATAAAGTAGAAGAGACCCTCTTCACTACTTAGATTTGAAATTTGAAGAGTTAAAGAGGTGAATTCCTGCACATACTCCGAGATAGTAGTCTTATATTTAAGCTCTCTTAACTTCTTGCAAGCTATATAGATCACGTTCTCCAGATAGAATTGTCTCTTCAATTCTTTCTTAAAATCTTCCTAGGTATTGATTGTAAAAAGCCCCTTGTCCATATTTGCATGCTTCCTTCGCCACCATAGCACGGCATTATCTGTAAGGAAGTAAGCAGTAGTGCGTACTTTAGTTTGATCGTTTGTTATTCCCAAGGTGTTGATATAGTGTTCCATCTGCCATAAGAAGTTCTCTACTTCTTGAGCATCCCACATACTTTTAAATTCCTTTGGTTTGGAAGTATCCATTTTCACTTCCCTTATTCTACTATTTCCATCCAATAGTAGATTCTTTCCTTTTACCTCTAAGGAAGACTTGAAAGTGAGTTGTTGTTGCATTATGGTGATAGCCTCTATCACCTTTACCTCTAAGAATCTCATCGCCTTTTTGCATTAATCCTCATTGTTTTGCAAAGCATCCATACTACTCTTTACCCCTTCAAGTTCTTTAAGAATGTGATCCTCCAATGTACTCATGTCACTTTTAACCTTCTCAACCTTACCAACAATATCTTTTATGGTTCTTTCTAAGATATCAATTTTAACTGACAAAATAGTAAGGTCCTCAAAACATACCTTACTAGTCCTTCGTGCTTTCTTACCATTATGATGTAAAGGTTGAGATTCCCTTCCCCTCTCTTTGACATAAGCAAGAGTTTTCTCAGTTACACTCGACATCCTTGCTTATGAATATCTACCTAAACCACGGCTCCCTCAAACCTTAGCTCTGATATCACATTGTTAGAACCTTAGCTTGATCAACCTCTCCTGACTAAGTCAGCCGAACCCTCAGTATATAAACAAAGAAATTAGGAAACTTGAATATAAGAGAGAATAGAGCTTGGATGAGAGAACTTGAAAGCTTTATTGATATGCTTGCTTTGCTTTTTGCTTGTTGTTTACAAATGAGAGTTGTGGGGGTATTTATAGGCATCTCCCTTTCTCGAGAAAATTTTCAACTCCTTAATAGACGGTGGAGATTAATCTAATCCTACAATTTACATTTATACTCTAGAGTGTTTCATAAAAATATTTACAATAAATATTTAGATATTTACAAGATATTTCTAGACTAATTTTTAAGATATGTGTGAAATGTTCGAGAACATTTTAGAATATCCTAGACATTTTCATATCCCTCTCTAAGTTTCTAGAACCTTTTAAAACTTCTATATTTTTTCAAATTATTCTAGATTGTTCTAGATGCTTCTAGAACATTATTCTTCTTAAACGTCTTCGATTCTCCTCAAAATCTCTACATCATCCTGGATGTCTCCAAAAGTATCGTAACCTTATGGTTTCTTCTCCTTCTGAATAGAGATTGTGACAACTCGCTAGCTATTGGCACTTGAGCTTTGGAGCACAAACACCCATGATCATGTGAACAATTTCTCTTCGATTTAAATTAAAAAAAATTAATAATAATTTTTTTAAATTTTATAAATAATAACTTAATCTATCAAAATGTCATAATTTTAAATAAATTATTTAAAAATATCTTTATCAATAAATTTTAAATTAAAAATATTATTTTATTCTTGTTAACAAATTATAATTTCTTATTCAATTATTATGATTCTTTGAATAAAAGTTGTGAGTGAGCCTTGTTATTTTCAATAAGAGTAAAATGATCTTTTCATTTTAAAATTTATTGACACATAAATCTCTAAAAATTTTATTGAAATTATGACATTTTAAAATGTTAAATTATTATTATTATTTATATAATTTAAATATATTTTATTGCCATTTTTTGGATCCAAAAACAAAACTGTAACCTTAATCATTAGTAGAGGTAGCATACTAAACATTACGAGAGCACCCTTTTCTTTATGCCTCTCTTCAATCGGACCGAATACGAACAACCATCCATGGAGCGGACCATGTATCCCCTTTTTCTTTCCTTTTCATGCTGCCGCCATATTTATTGCTTTGAAATTTTCTACTCACCCGACTCTTCTGAACTAATTTTAAATCCCGCGTAACCAACGATCTTAGCCGGCAATTTTGGTTCCGGTCAACAAAGCAAAGCGCCTAGCTTGCTAAATCGTACCTTGTCGTAATTTCACTTGTAATTTTACTCACTCCAATTAATCACTGCTTCCGGGTTTTAATATGTTTTTATCTCATTTTATCAAGATTTTATTGGTACAAACAGCAAAGAAACTGATTTTCTAAAAATATTATTTTTTACTAATTTCATTAAAGATGTATGATTTATTTATAAAATATTGTTTGTTTTATAAGACCTAGTAATTAAGTTTTGTCCATGTGGAATTAAAAGGGTGATAATTAAGTTTGTGGGAATTCTGCGTATTTTATGTAATAAATAAAATGTCAGTCTAGGGTTCATACTTTAAAAATAAGAAGGGTTAAATAACAATACAGATCGTGAATGATATGTTTAGGGACGATTTAAATATTGAACTTATATCTGATATAGTTAGAACTCTAAACAGTTAAATCTCAAACAATTAAGATATCTCTCTTCTAATTTTCTCTATCTTGCTTTTTGTTACCTGTGTGGAAAATTTGGTGTGGATAGTTTCCGTTCCAGCATCTCAAAAGAAAAGGGAGCATGGCGAGAGGGGAGAGAGAATTTCTAAACATAAACGGACGTTTAAATAAAATTAACAGTAAGGATTAGATTGTTTCAAATTGAATTTATTAATTTATCAGAGTTTAAAATGTACTAAATATATGCTCAGGGTTAATTAAAATCACTATTGAACTTATAATTTAAAATTCATACAATCATTTTATCCAATTTTTTTTTTAAAAAAAGAAAAGGTTGTAAGGGGCGTCCGGGTCAGAGTTCAAAGGGGGTGGCTTATGTTTAATTATATTCGAAGTCTCATGATTGACTTTCAAATTTTTTATTTTTCCCGAGGCTCAAAAATAGACCAACGAGTCACTTGACTCTGCACTTCCGCAGCCAAAGTATACGGGATGCTCCCTGCACTATTCCGTCTCTTTTGCCTGCTTCCTTCCCCGCTATTTTTCCCGATTTACTCTGTTTATTTCGTATATTCAATTAATAAATAAAGCTGAAATTGTCTTATATTCTATGACAATAAAATATTTTTAAAATTATCTTATAATTAATTACTATTTGAGGACTAGGTGGCTAAAAATATTAAGAAAAAGGGCAACCACAAAAAAAAGGACAAAAGCAGAAAGGCAGGCGACTTCTTATTTGGTAGCTGGCGTGCATGTTGTGTAACACGTCCTAGAAAATTTTCACCAAAAGTCAAATTAATTTTTAACAAAATGTTCAAATTATATGTAATTTTTTAATAGTATATATTAGCCAGTATAAGAAAAATTTATAATGATGGCATATCTTTAAAAATAAAATAGATTTTAAAATAAAAGGAGAAAAGTTTAGACCAACTCTAATGAGAGAAGAGTGCGAGTTAGTTTGTGCGTCATGCTGTGAAATATTGCAGATAAGATAAATAAAGATATGAGTATGACGTTTTTTGGCTTTATATATTAGGCAGCAGGCTGCTGCTACAAAAAAAAAAAGTATACATAACAATCATTTTTTGCTATATATAAATATTTTTAAAATCGTTATATATTCTCTAAACCAATATACAAATAACCGTTATATAGTTAACAATTGTATGACAGTTATTAAAAATAATTACTATAGATATGAGCATTTTTTAAAAAAGGAGCTGCATTTCCAGTTGACCATAGCCCCCTGCATTATGTTTTGTTTTTTTGTTTTTTTCTCTTAAATTTTTTAGCAAAGGAGAGTGAGAAACCAAAAGAAAAAAAAGATTAGATGAGTAGATGAAATAAAATTAACAATAATTGATGTCAAGATCTTCCATTTCAAATTAAATGTAAAATAAAAAACAAAAACTAAAGATATGAAAAATCAAGTAAACATCCTTACAAAGGAGACAAACTCAAACTAATACCATACACATATGAAAAACCACATATCTAAAATCAAAAATTATAAATTGTGGCCATAAATTTAAAACACTAGCCTTCCATTATCAATATAACTAGGGAATGCAATAAGATAGAGTTGAGGGAGTGTGATGTTAGCGAGACCGGGCACCACACAGATTGGGGATGCATGATATTGAAGACCATGGCTAAAGTTGATTATGTGAGTATTGAAGATTGATGAAGATCTAAAATTTAAAATGAGAGAAATGCTTGAATGAGAGAAAAGATTGAGTGTGGAGTGGGGGAGTGAGATTGTGTGTGTGAGGGAGGGAGGGTGAAATGTGAAGGGTGAATTTGAATGTGAAAAATGACCATGAGAGAGGGAAAGAATATTTATATGACTTGATTAAAAAAAAAATTAATGGTTCAAAGACAAGGATGTACCAATTCATGTGTTGTACAAACTGTGTTTTTTAAAATTTTTTGAAGTCAAAAAACTATATAGTAATTCTTTTTGAATAGTTGCTATACAACCTTTAAGAATATGTTTTTTTTTTTAAAAAAAAGAGACTGCATAATGTCCTTTGAAATAATCATTATATAGTCTCACAATTATATGACGGTGAATAATCATTACATAGTTTCTCTTTATGAATCCTGCTTTTAATTATACAGTGGGTTTTTTAATAATCGTTACATTAGAGGCACCATGTATAGCTTTCTTTCTTTCTTTTTTTTTTAACAGTGCCGACAGAAGAGGATCCTAACCCAGTGCTCACTAGGCTAATGAGTATCGAGAGCTCATCCCAACCCTATATTCTGACATGAAATAATTCATATTGTTCACTTTAAATTGATTTTTAGGTATTTTTAATATTATGTATATTTAAAAAATAAAAAATTTAATATTAAATATGAATTGTTTAGAGTAAAGATTGAGAAATTTTTAATATTAAATGTGGCCATCCAAAGTAAAGCTGCATTGTTTAAAGTATATTTAAATAATTAATTTATAAAAATTATAAAAAAATTGATATTAAATTAGATTGTCCAAACTAAATCTGTACTATCCTAATTGATGATAAATATATTTATTTAAATTTATAATTTCTATAATTTCTTCTTTTTTTGCACATACAAATTCTTGTAAGTTGATGAGCATCATGATGTTTTATTCTCTTGATGTGTTTTGAAGATATTTCAAATTTAATATTAAAATTTTTATTTAAATATACAAAATACTAACAATATTTAAACATAAATTTAAAATAAACAACAGGATTATTTTATGTCAAAGTAAAATTTGGGATGAAATCTCCGAGTGATGAGGTCTCAAGTGCCCATGAACCTGAGACGAGCACCAAGAGTTTACCGGTTCAATTTGGTGCGTCGTTCCCGTCTCCAAATGCGAAATATTGTCCTTGTTAGTTACTCACCTACTCTTGCGTCGTCCAATTGCACTGACAAAGCACCCAGCTACCCACCAATGACAATTTTATTATGCGACACTGTGGTTCCACGTTGCAACACAGTGGCCGTGCGATCACTTGTTGAGGATCGGACAGCAGAGAAAGATTCCCAACCACCAACCCCCTTCCTTGTGGCTTTCTGCCACTCTTATGCCCACCTACCCAGAGCACGCTCTCACCTTATCAGCTTCTCTTATATAACTCAACTTTCTCTCCACTCTTCCTCTCAGGAAATCCCAACCTTCTCCCGCAAGATTTCCTCCTTCTCTCCCTTTTTCCCTGATCATCATCTTCAGCTAACCTCTCTGTCGCTCAATCTGATCCCACCTCATTCTCCTCACGTTACCCGCTACATCGTTATACTCATGGAGTCCATCGCCAAGGCTAACGTTCACCATCAGAATGGCTCCTTCTGCTTGGCTAATGGCACCGCTGATCCGCTCAACTGGGGCGTCGCCGCCGAGTCCCTCAAGGGAAGCCACTTGGACGAGGTGAAGCGTATGGTGGCCGAGTACCGGAAGCCGGTGGTCAGGCTTGGCGGCGAGACTCTCACCATCTCTCAGGTGGCTGCCATTGCCGCGCATGACCAGGGCGTGAAGGTGGAGCTGTCGGAGTCGGCCAGGGCCGGCGTTAAGGCCAGCAGCGATTGGGTCATGGACAGCATGAACAAGGGAACCGATAGCTATGGTGTAACCACCGGATTCGGGGCCACCTCTCACAGGAGAACAAAGCAAGGCGCTGCTCTCCAGAAAGAGCTCATCAGGTACGGTTTCTCTCTACTCCTGCCTGATCATGAATTCACCATCAGATCCGCGTTCAGTTTTGTCATCGTATTTCTTTTCATGGTGACGTGTTAAAATTCTGGGGGACGGCATACTTCCAAAACAGAGACAAAAATAGTTAAAACCTACCTAATCCATACAAGGGTAGATAACTTAATTACTTCTTATTAGTATTTAATATAGATTCTCCTTATATATATATATATAGCAGTGAGGTTGGGTTTTTGGGTAATAAATTAATTTTGAAAAATAAGGAATGATCGTTTATGAATGATTTATGTCAAACAAAGAGTGTAAAGAAATTTAAAATGTAAATTTCTATTTAACAATCTAATTGTAATTGATATATTTATTTTAAACAAAAGAAGCTCTATACCAATTTCGTTAAAAAAATATTTTAAGGAAAAATTATCAAAAAGGTTTTTCAATTAAATATTCTGAGGAAATAAATATAACTTCAATATATCATTTCTTAAAAAATTATGAACAAATATTAAGAAAAAATAGAGTATAGTAAAAAAAACAATAGATGAATTTTGTAATATGATGTGCAATTTGTTTTTGAGCAAATAGTTTAAGCTTTTATGTGGTTCAAACTTAAAATTTAAACTGTCAAATCATTTTAAGTTGTGCTTCTAAATTATAATTTTCGAAAACTAACGACCAGTATATATATATATATATATATTTTGATATTAAAAAGAAGTAAAAAATATGACAAAATAATAACAATAAAAAGAAGTAAAATAAAACGGAGGTAGGTAGCTATAAATAGAAGACGGTAATACGGACACAAGTAACTTTTAGCGGGAAGCTGGGAAGCGTTATGAATTAGGCAAGCATATTAGAACATGCATCCCCGGTTTGCACGCCAGGTCGGTCTCCGAACATGACTGGGTTGGTTGGTCACTCGATGTCGCATCTTAATTCTTAACCAAATTATTGATGTGATCATAGACATTCTTTTTTGTGATTTTGTCTGTGGCCGTTGACTTCTCTTGGGGAAGATTTTTACTTGTCTGGCAGTTAATCTCCTAATCAATTCGAAATGAAGGGTAATACCATATGAATATGATTTCTGATCCTTGCGTGCTTCGTATTTCAGGTTTTTGAATGCCGGAATATTCGGCAATGGCACAGAATCTTGCCAGACTCTGCCACACTCGGCCACGAGAGCAGCCATGCTAGTCAGAATTAACACTCTTCTCCAAGGATACTCTGGCATCCGATTCGAAATCCTAGAAGCCATCACCAAGTTCCTCAACCACAACATCACCCCATGCTTGCCACTTCGCGGTACCATCACAGCGTCCGGCGATCTCGTCCCTCTTTCTTACATCGCCGGTTTACTCACCGGCAGACCTAACTCCAAAGCTGTCGGACCCAACGGAGAAGCCCTTAATCCCAAGGAAGCGTTTCAATTGGCAGGCATCGAGTCCGAGTTCTTCGAATTGCAGCCTAAGGAAGGGCTTGCTCTTGTAAACGGTACCGCCGTTGGTTCTGGCTTGGCTTCCATGGTTCTCTTTGAGGCTAACGTTCTGGCCGTGCTCGCTGAAGTTCTTTCGGCTATTTTCGCCGAGGTCATGCAAGGGAAGCCTGAATTTACAGACCATTTGACCCATAAATTGAAGCACCACCCTGGCCAGATTGAGGCTGCTGCTATCATGGAGCACATTTTGGACGGAAGCTCCTACGTTAAAGCAGCCAAGAAGTTGCACGAGATGGATCCCCTGCAGAAGCCTAAACAAGATCGCTATGCCCTTCGAACTTCACCCCAGTGGCTCGGCCCTCTCGTTGAAGTTATCAGATTCTCCACCAAGTCAATCGAGAGAGAGATCAACTCTGTGAACGACAACCCCTTGATTGACGTTTCTAGGAACAAGGCTCTGCATGGTGGAAACTTCCAGGGCACCCCAATCGGAGTCTCCATGGACAACACACGTCTGGCTATTGCTTCCATCGGTAAACTCATGTTTGCTCAATTCTCTGAGCTCGTCAATGACTTCTACAACAACGGTCTGCCTTCCAACCTCACCGCCAGCAGAAACCCCAGCTTGGATTATGGTTTCAAGGGGGCTGAAATCGCCATGGCTTCTTACTGCTCTGAACTTCAATATCTCGCCAATCCTGTAACAAGCCACGTCCAGAGTGCAGAGCAACACAACCAGGATGTGAACTCTCTGGGTTTGATCTCGTCTAGGAAAACAAACGAAGCCATTGAGATCTTAAAGCTCATGTCTTCCACGTTTTTGGTTGCACTCTGCCAAGCAATTGACTTGAGGCACCTGGAGGAGAACTTAAAGAACACAGTGAAGAACACCGTCAGCCAAGTTGCCAAGAGAACTCTGACCACGGGTGTGAACGGAGAACTCCATCCTTCAAGATTCTGTGAGAAGGATTTACTGAAGGTTGTAGACAGGGAGCACGTGTTTGCTTACGCTGACGATCCCTGCAGCGCTATTTACCCGTTGATGCAGAAACTCAGGCAAGTTCTCGTGGACCATGCACTGGCAAATGCCGAAGATGAGAAGAATCCAAGCACATCAATCTTCCAAAAGATCGGAACTTTCGAGGAGGAGTTGAAGAGCGTCTTGCCGAAGGAAGTGGAAAGTGCAAGAGTCGCATATGAGACCGGCAATTCTGCAATTCCAAACAGGATCAAGGAATGCAGATCATACCCTCTGTACAAGTTTGTGAGAGAGGAGCTTGGAACTCAGTTGCTAACAGGAGAGAGGGTGATCTCACCGGGCGAGGAGTGTGACAAGGTGTTCACTGCATTATGTCAGGGCAAGGTCATTGACCCTCTTCTGGAATGCCTTGGCGAGTGGAATGGTGCTCCTCTTCCTATCTGTTAATTCTTCAGCTTCTGCCTTGTGGAGATGGTTTCCTTTCATATCCTCGTATATGTGCAGTTATAAACGGTTGGTTTGTTAGTTTGGTGATGATGGCCTCAAGCAAATCAACCTGGACATTAAAGTTGGTTGTTCTAGTTTGCTTAATGTCAAGAGAATATTGTAATTTTGCGTTGAAATTAAATTTGTTTTTGTCATCGCTTCAAGCGCTAGTACATTTATCCACCCGTTTGCTGGAAAAAGGAGGTTGGCTTTTCATCAACGCTTCTGCTAATCTCTCCATTAGGCCACCAAAGTCACTTGTTCTTCTTGCTCTCAAGTCTCAAGCCAGCTTGTCGTGCAAGTGAATAATGCTTTATTCAAAGTGAAAATACTGATTTAATTCCACTTTCTGTTTCAAAAATTTACGGTTTCTTCAAAGGTTTTAAAATTAGTCAGTAGAAAGGTTTTAAGATTGCAGAGATCTTTTATGTGATTGTGTAAATGCATTTCTATTATCACAACAGATAATCGTAATCATCATCCTTTCTAACGCATATTGATTTAATTAAAAAACTTGAGTAGTGATTTGGATGTCCAGTTCCATTTCTTGTATAGAGAAGAAAATATGATGGCTAATTACCTTGCCAAATTAGCTTTTAGTCTTACAAATGATTTTAACTTGTATGACCAACCTCCAATTTTTAATTTGGTTGGTTTTGGAATTTTTGCTTTTTAGTTTATCTGTAGTTTCATACCCTTTTGTACACATTATTTTTTGAATGAAGTGTCCAGTTTTCGCTCAAAGCTAAAGAGAAAGAGGTGAAGATACCGAAAGTGCGCTATGGCTGGTGAATCCATTCTCTCGGCCTTCGTTCACTTGTTTCTATTACATCCAGCCTTACGCATTTACCTCGGGTTTGATGCACGGAAGCATACACTTTTATTATACTCAATTTAATAATTTTATAAATAGATAGTATAAAAAATCACAATAATAATCGCTAATAGACATCTAAATCATATTATTATATTTACAAAGCCTTTGGATATGAAGAAACTAAATTTAAAACAGAACTTTAGATGTGGAAAAAAAGGGAATTACGAAAAAAATATAAAAAAATGGTATGAAAAATATTTGACATTATGATTGATAGTTATATAAGTATGTTGTGTAAAATTTGAGATAACATCAATTATTAATATCAATCCGAGATAACAAACAGAGAGACAAAACACTCCCTCAGGCTACCGAAACAAATAATAAAATTATATTCTGCAAAACTGAAAGAGCCATTAATATCATTTTGATACAACTTCAATAAAAACCTATCCACCACTACACACTTTCAAAACGAAGATGAAAATCGATCAAAATTCCAAATGTATGGTTTTGACTTTAATTTAAGCAAAAAAGTTGATCCTCCCATTAAGAATTAAGTTGGCAATGTAATGCCTGCAGATACTATATTCCATGCTACAATTAAGCACTACAATTAAAAACATCAATGCACAAGTTCATCCTTTCTTCTTCTTCTTTTTCTTCTTCTTTTTTTTGATAAAAAATGCAGCTAGTCTATGGCTGGGGAGCATTATTACAATTGACTAACAATGAAGAAAAAACTTCAGGAGAAGGAGAAAAGACTCTAGTACAGCCTGGCTAGCCATTCAGTGCGAGTTTGGCAAATTAGGCACAGAGTTTCCATTCCTATTGATGTGACGAGCAATGACTTCGTAGTGTCTTCTCAACAATCCATGAACTTTCTTTACGAGGTCATTATGCTGATAAAGAGGATTGTAGTCGCCTTCAGCTATTTGTATAACTTCAAGAGAGTTCCTATAAATCTAACCTCCTGTTAATTAGATTAATTAAGGATAATTCAATGAGATTAGTGTGGTGCGTGGATAGAGAGGACTAACAAGTGTTTTAGACTGTGCTTTTAGCCCTAGATGTAGGTTTGAAGTGAGGTCGGGTTACTAGGACCTCAAAATGGGAGAAAAATAAGAAAAAATGGCTCGGTGCCATATGCCGTAGTGCACAAGTCATAGAAACATGAAGGAACCCTTTCTGTGTCAAATGTTTCAGCGCATAGGGATAGGTGCCGGGGCACACAAACAAAATTTGACAGTAATAAGTCAAAGATCAAATGTGAAAATAGAGATAGAAAAGAAGGAGATAGACAGAAGGAGATGGAGAACACCTCAAACTCTACTAGGGCTTGACTTCATGAAGACTTGGAAGCATTTTGGAGCTTCCAATCACTTGATGTAAGTTTCTCAAGCCCTTGTTCCTTTTTCTTCCATTTTTACATATTTTTGAGTTAGTATTTGTATTAGGGAAATGATTTTCGATCCATAGAGACTGTGGGTTTGAATCCATTGTCTTAAATAGAGTTAATAGGAGTTCTTTGAGGTATCTAAACTTAAGATTTATGAGTTTACAAGTTTTGATAGTAGGGAGGGCATTAATGCCTAAAAATTTAGAATAAATGGAGAAGTTGAAGTTTGTTAGGCACCATTAATGATGGTTGAGAGTTTGATAAAGCTGATGAAAGCTACAATGAGTTAATGAACCCAATGGCTGAGTCTAAATGCTAGAAATGAGAGTGTTGGACACTTTTATGTTGAAATAGGAAGTTGAAAATTATATAAATAGTGATTTTAGACTGGTGGATGTTGAAATCAATATTACTCAAGTTCATGAGTTAATTATAATTTATGGGAGATAATGTACCCATTAGTCGGGAGTAAACTCTTAGAGATTAGCATTATTTAGTAGTTAACATGTTGAAATAGGAAGTTTAGAGATTGTAAATAGTGATATTGATAATTGTGAACTTGATTAATTGTAAATTAATCGTCCCTGGCACAAAATTAAGCTTGAGATCAAGCTCTGAAAGCATTTATTGAGGGGCAAGTATTTAACCACTTAAGGTTTGAGATAACCAAAGAAATTAATCCACTTTATGTAATTATGTGTTAATTGACTTGAATTGTTATGTAACATGTGTTGTAAAATACAATTGAGGCTATAATAATTTTATAAATTATGATGTGATGATAAAATGAAAAAAATCATATATTGTGTCATGATAATGAGAAATTTATAATGACATAATGAATAATGATGATTGTGATAGGAGAATTAGGAAATGTGAAATGATATATATATCTCTCTCTCTGTGTGTTTGTGGGGGGTGAAATGCATGTATGATGATATGTGAAGGTATGTGTTGATCACTATGATAGAATGATGTGTATTCATATATGATGCTCACATGTTAAAGCTTGATGAAAATCTATAAATAAGCTTATTAAGGTAAATCAATAACATCTTATATGTGAGTATGAGTGAATGCATGATCGTATTAGTGGGAGTTTGTCCAGGGAGAGGAGTAGTGATAAAAATCCACTTTGTATTGGCTACTTATCGTTGAATCAAAAGCTAGCTTGAATACCTACAGTTGGGATCAGGAAGTAGCCACTATTATACTATTTGTCGAGAGACTGTCTCATAATCTGTCGAGGGACTTGGATCTAGCTATCTCCACTTATTTGTTGAGAAGACTAACTTAAGGTTTATGACACCCTAGGAATTTGAAAATGGGGGAAGCCATGGTCTAAAAGTAAGGTAGTGACCTTAACTAGGTTGCTTCTCGCAATTGGCAAGATTAAGTAGTTCATTCATATGGATAGAGTTCTATTTAATTAATAGCTCATGGTTTCAATTGGAAGTTATAAGGAGGATATAAGATTGGTTCGATCATGCATATTATCCAACATATCACATGGTTAGTAAGTTTATGATAAGTCATGATATTTGAGTTGGCCATTATCACATGGTTGTTATTATTGTGACAATGAGCCTTGTATAATCAATTTGACCATTATCACATGGTTGTTAGTATTAAAGCAAAGTGCCTTGTGATTTTTACTTATGGAGAGATAAGATTGTGATGATTTATATGAAATAACATGAGTTATATGTGAAATTGAGATATTTGTCAAAAAGGAAAAAATTGCGAAGGTTTAGGAATCAGTCGTTCCTATTGTAAATCCTCCTCCCTTAGGTTAAAGTATGTGTATTGAGTTTGATATTGCCAACTAGTGATATGTTTTGATAATTACTTGGGCTTCATGATTTACATGACTAATTTGTTGTATCTTGGCACCCTGAAATTATTGTGTAATCCTAAGTAAACTTTCTATAGGGCCTAAATTTAGTGTGAGTGTTGAAATGAATTATAATTTCTATTTGAGCATGGATATGATGTTATATGCAATGCTAGATCTCCCTCATTTGTTGATACTAAGGGGTTGAGAATGGAAAGTTGTACCCTCCCAGAGATTAAACCACAATTAACACCAAATCATGGTAATATAGGATTTAGCCCTTAAAGGATTACCAAGTGTTAAAGTTTTATAAAAGGATTTTCTCAAAATTCTTTTAATAAAATCCCAATCTTAGCAATTTAAATCTCAAATATAATTTAATAAATCCCAATCAAAGTTTTGAAAGTAAAGCGGAAGCTTGAAAATCAATTGGAACCTAAATAATGAGTTTTAAAACTCAAAAACAGATTTTATGCAAAAAGTGTCTCATGCGTCGTGGCTTATGTGCACTGCGGCGTGTCTCCTCTGTGCCATGTGTCACGGCGTGAGGTGTCGTGTACCGCAGTGCATTGCACGAAATTTGACAAATCAGTGTTGTCATATGACAGTACAGGGTACAAAATTCTGATGCGTCCCAAATCTCCGTTTGACATCTGATTAAGGTGGTTTCAGTGTCTACATGAAGCTTTCTCCTAGCTCTAGCTAATGGCATTGGTTTTATACTCAAATTCATTTTCTATAAAAAGTTAGATACCAAAACTCATTTTGACCACTTTTTCACAAAATCTCAAAAATGGGGTATCCCAACTCAACCACACGTGCCAATAGCTTACACCAACCATCCGACCACACTCAATGGACTCTTGTGGACTTATGTAATGCACCACACATAATCAAAAACACTTATCTCTTAAAATCACTACTCAACCTCGATTTTCACAAAATATAAAAGGGGGAGGAAATGTTACACAAAATCATCAGTTTCATTCCAAATTTCTCAAAATACATATATTTCTACTTGCACAAGTATTTTGGCCTTATCCATGGGTTCACAACCAAAATGCACTCACCCAGGGCACAAAATACACTAGTTATACATAAAATCATGCAAGTAGTGCATAAATCATGTCAATTAGTCCTAGTTGACAATTACATTAATAAATACACATGGAAGTAACAAAAAGAGGCATATAGAGAATTACTCTACAAATCTTAAGCCTTTGTATGTTTTCCCAGGCATAGATTCGATGAGCTAAGTCCTGAAAATATTAAGAATTAAAAGATGAGTGCAACTATTCAGTAACCAAGTTTTACTTAACCCATATAGTTGCATATCAATTGTAATTAGATACAATTAGGCAAATAAACACATATATCACATAACACTCAACCACGGTTCATAAAACTAACAACCATGTGATCGAGCTTGGCATAAAATATTTTATCATGTTATTTCACAAAAACATAACACAGGGTCACAAAAATAACAACCATGCACCCTCAACACATGTCGAACCATAAAACTAATAACTATGTTGCTGGACTTATATGCATGATCAGATGTCAACCTTATATCCTCCTGTTACCTCCGATACAAAATCGGTGGCTATCACGTGGCTACGTCCTTCATGAACTAACCCAGCCTTCTACTTGTGAGGAGCTACTAGGCTAGGGTGAACTCACTCACTTATGTAATTTGATTTCCTTCAATACTAACAATTATAGAGTATCGTACCCCTAATCTAGCCTCCTTATGAACCGGTGGAGGTTAGTTAGATTTAAGTCCCTTATAAAACAAGTGAGACAGTCTCAAATCAACTATGGAACAAGGCCTACCTCTCAATTTCAACGGTTGGTGCCAAGGCTAGTTCCTGATTCCAACGATCACTGCCAATACCACGTGAATTTTAACTAATCTACTCCTCTTCTTAGGCGAACTCCCGTCAATGATCATGCTATGCACAATTCTCATATATTATACATGTCAATAATAAATTCATGGCAAACAATCTCACATACTCATTTAAATCACTCCACGCATTCAACATATTATATACCACAAATCTTCACTTTTGTAACATGCTATAAGTAAACTTTTAAATCACAAATAAGTAGCATAAATCAACATGTTCTTTCCCAAAATCATTTCACAAGTCAAACATTGCCAACATGCATCATACATTTAAATCATTCATCATATTTCACAAAATACAATTAATATTCAACCATAAAAATCAAGTTTTCCCCGGTTATCTCAAACCTTTGAGAGGTCAAAGGTTTACCTTTCACTATATCAATTTCTTAAAGCTTCAACAAGCTCAAATGGTGCTAAAAACAAACCTATTTACATCCATACCATAAGAATTCATCATTGTCTAACTCTTGAAGCTTTACCAACATATAACTCCACACATTTTATTTTTTTTATTAACTCATAATTACTACCCATTTGTACCCAATGGGCTCATTAAATTTTATTAATGCACATTATCATTAATAACACCTCAAACCATCATTAATGCACATAAACCTCTTCGAACTACATCATAAATATCAATTTTCAAATAATAAATGCTCCCATAAACCAATCACTTTCAAAATCATCAATGTGGTGTTCTAATACATTAAACAACTTTCATTATACTCATTTTAACCAATAGAATTAGATTCATGCTCCTATGAACTAAAAATCCATCTCCCAACTCAAACCCTATCATAAATAATCATAAATGAGGGAGAGAAAGGAAGAATGAGACTTAGATTACCTACCTTGAGTGTTTGAGAGCTTTAAGATGTCAACAATGAAAGCCAATATGCGTGCCCTAGCAGAGCCTCAACATTTTCTTTGTTTTCCTCTTCCTTTTCTCTTTTGTTTTCACGTGCAGAATGAATCAGATATATCTAATTTTTGGTAGTGCATTGTGGCACACGTTGTCTTTCACCATGGTACATGGCACAAAGGAGCTCATTACATTTAAATTTGTCTTTGTATGTCGCGGCGGACCAACCACACGTCACGGTGTGTGGCATAGAAAACAATGCTTAACTTTCCTTCCTCTTTCCTTGCCCGGGTGACCCGCTATTGATCCGGGCCTACTTCTAGGGTTGAAATCATAACAATTATGCCAAGTTAAGCCCCTCCAACCACACACCTCATTAATTCACTAATTACCCTAATTAGGTTAATAAACCAAGGTTAGAATTTTTTGGATGTTACAAAAGTGATATATTTAAGTTATACTGTGCAAGCGGTATATGTATTTACTAGTACAAAATATGAAATTCAAGGGGCACTTTTTACATCGGTTGAAAGGCAAACGATGAAGAAAGTTAAGGCGGTGACATTTTTGTAATTTTGACAACGCGTATTATAGTTTTTACACTGGGTAAAAAGGCAATCACTGTTAAAAATACTTTCTACAGCATGTACATGGACACCCGCTGTAGACATACGATTTTCTACAGCGGGTGGCTTCCACCAGCTGTAGAAAAATAGTTTTCTACAGCGGTGCATATTGACCTGAAGCATCGATAGTTGAAAAATATGTTACTGAAGGAACCATGAAATTTTGTTCTAATTACTTGTCAAGTACAGAATCAATTGAACTTCCTAAATCTCGTCGTGAGAAGAGGCAATTAGGTCAAGGCACACGTGGAGTATCAGTAAAGAGCATGAGTCATGATGAATTACAAGAAGTACATTTATATATCTTAAATAATATTAATGAAGTTAAAGAATACATTTCTTTTCACAAAAAACTTCTAAAGGCAGAAAATTATCGAATAAGAATGACTGAATAAAGGTTGTTAAAAGAGCATAATAAGACTTTTGTAGATTGGTTCAAGCAGAAAGTTTTGAATGAAAGTAGCGTTTCTGATACAATTAAATGGTTGGCAGGAGGTCCTAACTTTGATGTTATATGTTGGAGTGCGCATGATATTAATGGGTATTCTTTTTACACAAAGTCCTTGGATGAAAAGAGCACAGTGCAAAATATTGGGGTTATGATAGTGGTTGAAGTCGTTCACTTCTCTAGCTCAAAAGATAAGAAACCTAAACTAGCAGCAAGGACTTATTTTGGGGTTATTGAAGAGATTTGGGAGGTTGATTATACAAAATTTAGAGTTCCTGTTTTCAAATGCAAATGGGTTGACATCAACAGTGTTTATGATAATAAGTTAGGATTTACAATGGTTGATATTAAAAAACTAACTTATGGGGATGAGCCATTTATCATGGCAGACCAAGCTAAACAAGTTTTTTTATGTGACAGATCCAGAAAATAAAAATTGGTCAATAGCACTGAAAGGAAAAAATGGTGATTGATAGTGATGATAATTAAGAATCAAGCTTCGATATTTCTGAAACCCCTACTTTCTCATCAAGGCTACAAATTTTGAATGTAGTAGATGAAGTAGATGACGAACATGCTATAAGAAATGATCACCATGAAGGGATATGGGAGAATATCCCTATATGAATTTAGTTTTTCAATTAAAGTATGTTTCCTAAATTCAATTAAATTTATATTATGTTTCTAACTATCTTATATTTGTTCATTTTTCTAATTAATTTAATCTATATGAATTAATAGGAACATGGAGTATCAGAGTGAACATGGTGATGACACTTAAAGCCAGCCCACTATTAGCCAGCTACTTAGTGATGACTCAAGTCAGGGTACCCCTAGTGAGAGCCAGTCTATGAGGAGAGGTAGACATGGCACACAATTGAGAGATTTGACATTAAGTAGGAGTGCTGGGCAGAGGTTACCAATTCAATTTAATCGGAGATGGAATCCGATAGGGGAACATAAGGCCAAGTTTATTAGTTTTCTTAGCCTCCTATCTCGTGCCAAGCCCCCTATTGTATTTAAGAACTAGTCTGATGTGCCAGAACATGTGAAGGACCAGATATGGGAAAGTATTTAGGTACATAATTAATTTATGCATATAGTGAAATATCATTGTTAAATTACTAATTATCATCTTGTGTTTTAATTGTAGCTCACAGCTAACGAGATTGCCATTCATTCTAATTCAAGATTGGAGAAATACAGGTTGTGGGTAAGGAATGATAGGAGAATTAAGAGATTTGCTAGAGTTTTTGTCAGAGTCAGCTTCCACTCCACACATACATTTTGATGAAGATCTTGAATGTTAATTAACTTAATTGGGTCAGTCTAATGATCTAATTAATTAATTAGTTAGTTACTTCACTTTCAACATTTAAATAAATTCTTTTTTTGAAAAATGACTAACAGAAAAGAGAATCTCCAGTTCAGGGTTATCTAGCTGAAAATATGTGAAGTTAAGAAGAGAGGAAGAAAAAAGATCAATTTGTAATTAATAGTTTTTTTGATGTAGATTTACTTTAACTCGTCATATTTTACAGGGACCATTGGCAGTTTGTTTGTTCTTTTTCAATGAAGAGCAACACTATTGTCTTTTTATGTTCCCTCCATTACAAACAAACTTGGGAAGGAAATGAAGAAGACAACTAGACGCGTTAGTATATTTGTGCAAAAATATTTTATATAATTTACACTAAATATTTAGTTACTAACTTGGTGATCTTGAACATAGAGTAATGAAAACATATCAAAATATGGTCTTTGCAAAAGCACGGACATGAGCTCAAGATCCTACATGGATCGAGTCAAAGGTAATGCTATAGCTTATGAATATGTTCAATTACTAAGATTTTTTTATTGATTTCTTATGATTTATTCTTATACAGAGCCGTAGACACTAGTAGGATGAATTTGTGCGGCCTATATGTCATGAGACATATGCTCAACATTATCACATGGGTATGACTGAATTTACAAAAGAGGTTAATATATTTTTAAGAGTTTTATTTTATTATGTTATTTAAGAGTACATAAAAGTTTCTTTTACAAATTATATTTTAAATGTTTTGACAATTCAGATCCATTCCCCGAAGCTGAAATTGATCGCATACGTTGGGCAACTTATTTTGGGGAGAATTTGTGTGTTTTGTAAAAATTTTGTACAATTTAAGAAGTTTGCTAGTTATAGATAACTTTTGAAAACATTTATTGACACAATGTTTTGGATAGTTCAATATATAGTTCTTAGATAGTTTATAGATAACTTTGAGTTTTGGCTAGTTGTTTATTTATTTTCTATTCAAAATTGTAAATAAATTGCGCTGTCTAATTTGGCTGTGGTAATTTTTGTGTACAGAGTAGGGTAAATTAAAAATATAGTTGTTTATTTTAAAACAAAATATACTTTTTAACAGCGGTTATTACTATAATCGGTGTAAAAACTATATTCTACCTCGGTTAATATAAAAACTGGTGTAAAATAAAGCAATTTTTTATAGCAGTTGGAACCCAGCCGGTGTAGAAAGTCTACTTTCTATAGCGGTTTGAACCCAGCCGGTGTAGAAAGTGGACTTCTACAGCGGTTGGAACCCCAACCGGTGTAAAAAGTGCTCCATTTTTTAATTTTTTGAATCATTGAACTATTTTCTACATCAGTTATTGTTAGCCGACATAGAATATGTATTTTTTATATAGCGGTCGTATAACCCATGTAGAAAGTCTAACTTTCTACATCTCCTGTAACAACACCACCTATTTAACCGCTATAAAAAGTCATTTTAATCGCTATAAAAAGATTTTTGTAGTAGTGATTATTGATTATTCTAGTAAGTTAATGAGTACACACTATAGTCTGTTAGGTAGAGTCTAGAGATTAATATAGGCTTTTGGCACTTGTATTGGGAAATAGACACCCTAGTTGTATGATATTATGAAAAAGGAGGGAGTTTTGTAAAAAGGATGTTCAATATTTGATTGAAAATGATTTGATTGTGAAATCAGTGCCATTAGATAAAGTCAGGAGAAAGCTCTATATAGATATCTAGATCACCTCAATTAGACGTCAGATGAATATTTAGGATGTATTGAAAGTTTGCTCTAAGAGCTATCAAATTTTGTTATAATGCTTTGTGGTGCATGGCATAGAGGCTAAAGAGCCGCAGCCATCTGCAGTGAGTTGCGATGCATCTTACTATTTGGCTAAATGGTGACTTTTAACTTCTTTTGCAAAAATAATATATATATATATATATATATACAAATGAATTCCCATGCTTCTGTAAAGATTGTTTTACTCTGATTCTCGTAAATATGTTTATATGGGTATATTTAAATCATGAAAACTTGATATTTCACTTTTATAAATCTTATAAATTTGTTAATTATTTTGGAGTGAATCTCTTGATTACCTTGATTGTCGCAATTAATGTGAGAGTAGCCAGTAAGGGAGACCTTACACACCTTTTACAATGACCTTACAAAAATGTGAGTCCCACGCTTTTTTTAAACCAATGCACAATTTCATTATGTAAGTAGGAAAATGATATATAAAAATCTATTGATCATTATTATGCATTGTAAAGAGAGCAATACTTGAGACATGAAAGAACTTTGCTGTGGTTGCACTATGGAATACTGTTTTATGCAGGAGCTAATTTTGATCCTAATACTTCATTAATCGAAAAACTGTTGAGAATAAGTAATATATATCTAAGCATAATTTTTTTGTAGTTAAGTATATCTAGAAGACATTCATGGGAACATTAACATAGAAAGACATGTCAATCAAAAGGAGAAGTAAAATCTTACTAGCTGAACAATATATAATCAATTGATAGGGATTTTAAGGTCTCCCGCGGAGTTTAGCTTCAGAAAATTATTCCACATTGATACATCTCATTTTTTCCTTTTCTCAAGAGTATGAAAGGACGAGCATTAACACACGTCAGTTTATAATGTGTTAATCATTAAGTACAATTTCCAATAAGACAAATCATTAATGTAATCCATTCTTCTTTTAAATACAAGTTAGATCAGAGCATGTCAGCTACTGTCAAGGATAGAGTAAGCATCTCATACCTCTACATGTAATATAATGCACAGTAAACGATATAAATGAAACAACCGCAACACGTATTATAGGGCAACCATTACTAATATTTCATACCTTTGCTTATACTCTCCTCTGTGTCAGTAAAGCCGCGTCAGTACCCCACACCTCTTTCCCACCAGAACAAAACAAAATAAAAAAAAAATAAAAAATCAATGGCTTGCCTTTTAAGTCCCTGTGGTAGACATCTCACCCACCGAACAATAATACAAAACACTTGCATCTAATCATCGGCTTTTCCTACGAGCACCTATTAATTATTAGTTATCATATATCTCTCACTCAACATATAACACAGTGGTAGTGATTTAGTAGCCATAGAAAAATAATTAAGATCCAGCACTTGCCATAATACAGACAGATTAATTTCCTCTTATGTCCACTTTCTATTTTTTCATTGAATTAATCATACAGATTTATTTGATAGAATGAAATTAAGTTGTAAAAAATATCCTCATTTAAATTCAACATCTTAAAACTATATACTATATCACCATACAAGCACATTACTCATCAGCATTTTTCAAGTAACTTGGTTTATACAATCAGACTTTATTTTTTAAATTCCAGGGACACACTGGGTTCATTGATTACGTACTTGACATCAATATAGTTTGAGGACGTAGATTTGAATGCAATGCTTTATAAAACCTCTCAAAACAACTCTACTTTTCAATGCAGCCTATACTCGTATCCACTTAGCTAATTTTCGTACTTGCTTTTTCACATTTGGACACATCTTTCAAGGTTTGTGATATGGCCAAGCCCTATTTTTACTCCACCTCTTGACATGTGCGAGAGGTACCTGTAATATTCATGTATACTACTGGTCAGATATTTTATAGGCTATTAGGATCTAAAGATATTGGCGGTAACAAAAGTATGATCTTAGAAGCTAAAGTTCAAAAATTGCATTTTCAAGTTGTCGGAATCAAGTTTAGAATTGCCTCTCACCCTTTCCAACTTTAGCAGACTTTGGTTAAGGCTAATATGTACTTTTTCACCTTTTGGCATGGACTTTAAGGTTTACACTTGCTTGTGTGACATTAAAACCTTGTTTTTTCTATAACTCTAAGCACGAGCCAGAGGTCTCAAAACAAATATATATTCTAAACTAAAATAGAGAGTCAAAGAAGCAAACTTAACTAAAAAAATCCATATACATCCATACATTATATTTCATAATTAAGACAATTAAAATAGAAATACAAAAATAAACAATGGGACTTGTGCAAACTTACAGAGATCATGGGGTTTAAAGCAAGGTTCTTCTGGCAAGCTAACGTTAGAGAGCATTGTCCTACCTGATCCATGGACGGAATGCAGAGTCACAAGTTATATAGAAACTAATAATAAAATACAATACCCGCAAAAGAACTCATTGTGTTTCATACCTATCTTCTACTAGTATTTCTCTCTCCTGCTTTTGAGTTTACAATTTACCTTTCTTTTTTAACAAAGTCCGGTCACATTGTTGTCGTTAGTAATGAATTCCAGCTCCTGGTCTAAAATCAATGCAAACTGGAGAAGATAATACCCCAACCAAACCTAAATATCTTCTTCCCACTTCATTCCTTCAAATACTTCTATGGTTGCCAGGCCTTCAAATATTTGGATAAGAGTCATAAAAATCTTTAGGCCAACTATAATGAAGTAACACAAAAAAAGTTTAAAATGGGGACATTTTAGAATCCCTCAAGGTAACCATGCAAAAATTTTGAACCACACACAAAACAATTCACTTCCCTCTGAAAATATTTCACTTTAATGGAATTACTTTGGAATTAAAAATGAGGACTTTTAGAATCAAAAAGCATAATGTAAGCCCTGAGACAAAATATAGCATAGAACACATACTATGGAAATCGAAAGTATAATTAAAGCAACTAAATAGAACTCTAACTTTCAGCAACTCCAGAAAATCTTCCAACAAACAATTGTATTTGCACTTTACCATGCAAGCATCAAGAGAACCATAAAATTGTTGAGGCAAACCCCTTTTCATATAACCCTTGAATTTGGGTCTGACAAACCCCTTTGCACTTAACACATACTATGAATTTTTAGGCATTTCCTTCAAGCCTAAAAAGAGGAAAAATGGAATTTATTTGGGGTCTGAAAGAAAACAAATAGATCAAGGGAAAAATGAAATGAAAAGCCTTAGAAAGAAATCGAAACTATAAAAAGAATACGTCATATAACATGGTGTTCCGCCAGTGATTTTTTCGACATCTATGAATGACCAAAAGTTAAACATGTTGACCATCATAGACTAGATGCTTTAGCCTCAAATCGTGAAAATTTGTACTCCTCATGTTTATCTCTTACTGTCCTTTTAACTATAAATTTTTTTCTCATCTCCAAGAAGTTATTGTGGCTGCTATCTAAAGCTAAAAATAAGTGGTGAGTTTGGAGGTTCTATTTAAATGAGTTTGGATTTTAAAAATAATTTTTTAAAGTACCGGGCTTGAGGATTTGCTCTAATAAGCCCTATACAAAAGGGGGTCGGGTCTAAACAGTCCTTTAAGTCTTGTTATATTATTATTAATTTTTTTTTGTGACACACGTTTGAAGCCAAGAACCTGCTTGCCTGAAGCCTTGATCATTGTATTATTATTAATTTTAATTTATTCTAAAATTAATTTAATATAATTTATAAATATCAGTTTATAGTATAAAATTTTTAATATTTTTTATTTTTTTATAATTATTATGTTTGTGTATTTATAAAAGATGAACTATTTTTTAACTAAGATTTAAATTTTATTACTAGACTTTTAAATGTGTGTTATTTAATTTCTAAAAGATTATGAAAATTTTAATTTTTTTAATTTTTAAATATTTTAATTAATTGATAATGCTTAATTTTTTTAAATTTTTTCAAAAGCCTTGAACCCTTCAAATAACCAACCCTTAAAAAAGAGATAAAAAATGAGAAATCAAGTTTAAAGACCCAAGCCCTTACAGGCCGATAAGTATTATAAGTTTTTGCTTTTGTGTTTATAGGAAATTTCTATGCCATCATTTACATGGCAAAACAAATACTACTCTTGTAGTATTATGCAGGTAACAAACCACGTGCATTCAAATTGATTCAAAATAAAGTTATAGATAGATCGAGTCCTACCCTTTTGACCAAACAAAAGGTTTTCAATCCAGTTGAGAGAAAAAGAGCAATTTTGAATTTTTTATGTTTAAAGTTCATACACACCATGCATATTAGCCCCTTTGAGATCACAAAAGGGTCGATGAACTGTGATTTGTGAGAGAAAATGAGGCCATTAAAAGAAAAAAATCAATGGTTTCAAACTTTTGATGGATGGAGAGCAAAGAGAGAGAGATCGTGAGAAGAAGGGAGAAAAGGTAAGTGGAAATGATATTTGACATAGCTCATATCAACATTTTTTCAAAACTTGAAAAAAGAAGGAGATTTGAAATTTAAAACTTAGAAATTACAAAAAAGATTGTTTTTTTTTTGTTGTAGGCTAGCCATGTGAAAAGATATTTGCTTGGTACACCCTCTTTGTGCTTTACCCCATAAAAAGAGCAGCACCCATTTATAAAACATGAATCAGTGTGAACATAGTGGGAAACAAAAGCAAAAAAACGGACGTAATAAAAGTTATTGTGTTGTGCGCTTCAAGAATCCCGTCATGTTGATGTACAAGAATGACCTATGTCGAGGGACGTCTTCAAAAATGGCTTTGGAGCTTCTCATGACATTGTATTGAAAAGGCTGTGAAAAACATGGTAGAAGAAAATACAAAGAAAATAGGAAGCTCCACTGAGCTATACTAATTTAAAAATATTTCATCCCCTTCATCCTACTAGGATCAATTAATAACATGAACTGCATTTTGCATTTGGCAAACAGTATTATGTCTCCCTAAATGTACTATGAATCTTTGATGGGATCTTTTACCTTTTTAAGGCCCTACACACACACACACACACAAAATCACTCACCAGGAACTTGTGGACTGCGAATCTAAGCCTTGATGATGAAACATATCCAACTTCCAGATGGATAGAAGGTAGGAGAGATAGCACAAAATCATAATAGAACAGGGGATTTGAAGATGAGATTCAATTAATATTCAGTCTGACTTTGACTATACTTCACATTGCGCAAACAGAGCACTCAGGAAGATGGACAGGGATGAAACCAAACAAATCCCAAAATGGCAAAGTATATAAATGATATGAGTTAATAATGTCAGATGATTCTCAAATTTCTCTATTCTAGATTATGGGTTCAGGTATTCAATATAATTCTTCTTCCAGGCAGTTTGCAAACAAAATAAACAACATGATGAACAATTTACAAATATAAACAACGTGGTTCGGTGTTGATCCCAAACAAAAGGTGATGATAAATTGAAACAAACAATTCAAAAAATCGACAAATTACCATCTTTCTCAAAAAGGTAAATAAGCATATCCATATATTTGTTATGGAAACAATCATATGTCAACATATGTGACAGTTGAATAATCATCCAAAAATGGAAACCAATAGCCAAAGAAGGAAGTAAAAAAATTAGGCACTAATGGCGACCTCTACAAAAGGATGTTACCCAGCTCATCTCCAAAACCGAAAAAAACAAAGGAGTGGCAAAAGTTCAACCACCTTTACGTTTTAAACAAAACTTTTGTTTGCATTAGCATATAAGCATACCATTAAATCTAAAACAGAATTGGAGTATCAGGGAGCTCCTGATTTTGTCGTAGAAACAAAAAAAAAAAACTATCATATTCTGCCCTTGTTTTTTAAAGAGAAAAATGAAAAAGAAATAATAGAGGTAATTTTCTCTGTGTCATTATCTGAAGATTGAAGAGGATGGGAGAAATAAAGATAACCAATAATAGATATTAAAGGAGAGAGAGAATGATAATACGTTACCTATTTCTATCATAACTGACATGAAGCGAACTTCACACCCCCCATTAGGTAAGTTGGCATAGCACATGTCACAATTAAAAGGTGTAAACAAGAAGTCATTAATTTTTAGCAATGCATGAGAAGGTTCCATAATTTACTAATAGGTTGTAAATTAGTCCCTAAATCAAATGCTCCAGAGTTATCAAAATGTTACCAACTACATGAAATTTATCCAAAGAATGAGTTTCCCTATCTCATAACTAGAAATTCGATCCACCATTGGAAATCGTCTGGAAGTTATAAATCTTATAAAATGCATATGCAATAGAGAGATTAAAAGGAGAGGTTTGGAACTATCGGAACTAAACGCGTAGGAAGAATAGAGGGCTGAACACAATGTCCTTATCTGAGTCTAAACAGAGAATGCGAAGAATGGTGAGAAAGAGCGACGTGCAATGCTAACAGATTTGGCGAACTACACAAGATAAACCCATGACCAGATCTGAAACTATACCTCTTCGGGTGGTTTGGCATGGTGTGTGTTGCGATTGTTGATGGAGAAGAAAAGGGCCGATTGTCCGAGGAGGAGGTTTGCATGATCTGATCATTCTCTTATCGGATTGTGCACGATTTTTCTTTAATGGTGGTTGAGTATACGGAAAGGAGAGAGATGACATGGGAGGAGAGAAGAAAAAGAAGTATAAAAATAAAAGAAGTGGGAAAACAAGGACAAAGAGAGTGCGGGAGTGCGGAGAAGAAAGGAAAAAGAAGAGGAGAGGGGGCACGATAGAGTGAGATAAAAAGTCAAGATCACTGAGAAGGCATACGAGGGAGAGAGGAAAAAAGGGAGGGGTCATGAAACAAAGAAATACTCCTTTCAAAATATAAATAATTTTTTAAAATGCATATACCAATAAATTTTTATTTTTATAAAAATATATATTATTTTTTATTTTATGTTTAGTCTCAATTATCAATACACTCTCTATAATAAGTAAGATACATTTACACAAATATCTAAATTAATAAATATAAAAGATAAAATAAAAAATTAATATATACTAAATTGTTTATGTTTTAAATTAAAATTAGTTGAGAGAAAATTTTATCTTTTAAAAAGAAAGAAATAAATGAAAAAAGGAAAGAAGGAAAAGGATAAACGAAAGAGAAAGATAAGTTTCTTTGTTAGAAGGAGTAATTTGACCAGAATATTTGGACCAAAAACTTTGCCAACATTGAGTTAAAGATGGCTTGTCAAAAAGAGCAAACACAGAGCCAGGTTGATGGAGCCGTTCCTGTTTATATAAACAGTGAAAATAGAGAAAAGTCTGATAAGAAATTTAAAAGGTGTGGCTTGAGATGTTTTTGTTTTGTAGGTATATCAATTGATATATTCTTTCCTATTTGATGACATGTACATTTTACAACTTAGCAATGGAAGAGCTCTTCACAATTATAAATACATTTTTTTATTTATCTCAAACAATCCATTTGTGAAATCATGATTCTCTCGTCTTTTGCAGGAAGTTAAATGATAGTCAATGCTACAATATATGATTTTGTGTTCAATGAACTCGGATAATGCTAAAACTTAGGGGGCAGTCGTTTTCTTTCAAAACAGTATCGGTAATCACCCATGAACATTTGATTTAACAGCTGTCTAAGAATTAAGCATCTAATTATATTATTAAAAAATAATTAAGTAGTAAATAAAGCTGCCACGGTTCCCTCACACAGGTCAAATCCCTTGGAATTTGTCAAATGTTAGTGCATCACATGCCACATGGATGTCACAGTAACATGATATGTATTCATATTTCAAAACACTAATTATTCTGGATAATTTGAATAAAAAATAAAATAAATGAAAGGGAATAAGACATCTCTGAGAATTATCTTGTAATACTTATGATTTTTTCTTTTGGTGGAGATTAGGAGTCAATTTTTTAAGGGTTAGAATATAAATTCATCCCGAACATTTTAGAAAAGATACAATAATATTTTAAAATATTTAAAGTCCGATATTACCCATCACTTTTTGAAACGCTAACAGTGTTAATTTGGTCAAATGGTTATAAATTGCCATGTAAAGTATATGGTCAGCCAATTTGATTTTTTAATCTTTTTATTTTCTTTAACTTTTTTCTGACTTTTCAGCAACACATGGCCCCTAACATCGTTACCTGCGTCTCTCCCATATGAGTGAAGCCAATCAAGCTGCAGACATAATTGGGGGAGAGAGGCAATAACTTCAACTCATGTTCCTCAAATTCTCCCCTTTTTTCCATATTAACAATTTTCTCTCGAACAAATTAATAATCATCATGTTTTAAGCTTTTCCAGACAAAATTGACAATATTCCTCTCAACAAATTAACAACAGATCAATTGGAAGCCAAGTGAAATTAGAAAAAGCCCGTATTAGATTTGAATGATGAGGGAGGAAAAAGAAACGACAGGTTGATGATGAGAGAAGGAGGACGAAGAAGCATAGATTGACATCGAGATGAAGAAGTGCAGGTTGATGAGGCGTAGATCTCGAATTTGATGATGTCTTTGCTACTGATTATTAGTTAGCTAATTTAATTTTTATGGTGTCTTTCTTGCTTTTATAAAAAATAATTTAATATTTAATTATTTTAAATTTTTATAATTTTCATGTATCATATTATTTGATAGTTTTGTCCCAACATGTTAGAAGAGTGTGTCATCAAAAGATGTAATTTAACTGACATGTAAACAAAGGGTGCGTTCTTGAGGCCCTTTATCACAGTTTTTTTAAATACAAGTACTTAAAAATAAATGAAATAAAGGAATAAAAATAGATAACTATGTGAGGCTTGCATGCTGAGAGGATACATGATATTATAATGGTAAAAAAAAATTATAACAAAATATAAGATGAAAAGGTGGTAAAAAAAAAAACGCTGGTGTGCTTTTAATATTGTTCTGCTAGAAATTAATACTCTATTGATTGTTGAAAAATTGCAGTGTTTTTTGATGAATTGGTGGCATGCCAAGAGTGCTGTGTCGAATTTGCTGAAGAAAAACATTTTTAGTTTTGTTAGACAAAATATTGAAGCATTTGAGATACTTTTGAATTGATTGGAACCGGCAATGCTGAAAAATTAGAAAAGTAATTGTGTAGAAACGTGTGTACGGTGTAGTAGAACGGCAGTGTCCCATAGCCCCATATTCAATTTTTTTAGGGCCACTAATTATGGTTTTTCTCATTTTTTGTTTTTTTCACTTTTGCCGTCTTGCCGAAGCCTGGCGTGCTTAAGCAAATCCTTCTCTACCTTTTTTTTTTTTTGCAAGAAAACCTCCGTGGATTTAAGTTAAAATGACTCCTCTTAGCTCAAATAACTTGGCTTTAGAGCGGGTAATTCAGACGAATCGAATTTATTTAGGTCGGATTCAATTAGGTCGAATTAAAAAATCTTACTCTTTCAAAAAGCCCTATAACCAACCCCAACCCTAACACACCCTCGGGTTTCGAGCTTATTCGGGCCGACTCGAATACCCGAAACTTTTTTAAAAATATTTTTTATTTTTAATCAATTTTAATTTTTAAATAATTTTATTAAACATAACATATTATTTTAACTTGAAAGGAATAAAAAAAATAATAACTTATTAACTTTATAGTTAAGTATTTAAGTAACTCTGTTACTGTTTTATTGTATTATGTGCCAATTTATTCATAATGTTTTCTTTACTTATAAATTAATATTTTATTTATTAAATATTGCCCTTATCATGATTATAAAAATATTTATATATTTTAATTGAATCATATTATTTTAATTATGATCAAGTTAATCTCAATTCAACTACAGTTAAATCACCAATTTAAATTTATTGTCTTAATTAGTTTAAAATTTTAAATAATTATTAGATAAACTGTACTTTTTATTTTTAGAAATATAAGAAAAAATAGTCATTATTATATTATATAAAATAAAATTATTTAATTATGGGTTAAAATACTATTTTTTAAAATTTTTTTGTAACCTTTTAATATTATTTAAGTCCTATATACAAAGAGTATTACTTTAATTCATTTTTAATTTTTAACTAAGTCTGACGTAGATGATAATTAAATAATTATTTAAAAATATTATTTTATTTATTATATTTGTTTAGTAGTAGAGTCAAGAATTCGTATATGCCCAAATTTATTTTAAAATTATTTTTAATTTAAAATTAAGTATCTTATTCTATAAAAATATAAAATATAATTTTTTGGACAAGAGAAATGGTGTATAAAAAATTGAGTCTTAAAATATAAAATTAATATTAAAATATATTTTAATTATTATTTTGATATATTTATTTGATTAAAAATAATAAAAATAGAAAATATAAATATTTTTTTTTAAAATAACTATAATAATACACTCAAATATATGGTATTTTAAAATAAATGATATAAAACTTGAAACCTAATGAATATTTATTATATTATATATCTTTTAAAATTTTATTTTTTTATTCAGATATTTGGGCCAAGCTCGAACCCGATCGGACTTGGCCTGAATTTTTTCAAATATGCCAAAATAATAAAAAATTATTTTTTTTTGGGCTCAGGCTTAAATTTTTGGGCGGGTTCAGGTTGGCCTGTCGGGCTTGGTCCAAATTACTGCCATCTACTTGACTTAAAGCAAAAATCATATTTAAAATCAAAAAATATATTTTAAAATATTATTTCACATCTACTGCTTAATATTTTTTTAAAAAATTACTCAAGGTAATCTTTTTAAAATAACTAATTTTTTTATTTTTTATTTTAAATGTTCAACAAACATAATAAAGAGGAGAAGTTATTCAGGTCTCACATAAGAAAATTATGACTTATATAATTCATTTACAACCAAACTAATGGATTGATACAAAATGAGTTATTGTAACACACCAAATTTTTTTTTTTTAAATAATTTAACTCAACCATAGTTGGGTTACAGCCACCCAACACATTTTTATATCAATAATTTCGATATAAATATTTTATAATTGGCTTCAACTTACACACTATAACATTTCAGATAAATTTTTACCTCCCACATGCCATTAGGCTAAATCACATTTGTCCATCCTTATACTCCCAACAAGTAAACTAAATCACATTTGTCCATCCTTATACTCCCAACAAGTAAAATAAGCAATTTAGTCAATTTTCAACACAAGCCAGTTATTTGGCCTTATAATCATGCCATTTTAACCAATCCAAAGTAAACCAAATATTAAAATTACAGTCATCCAAATTGTACCAAAAATAGAAATAGTTTGAAAGGCATGATTACATTTATATATTCATATAATTGACAATAAACAAAAAAAGTCCTAATATTGGCAATATAACACATTATAAATCATAAATTAAATACCCAAAAGAGACAGTGGATCTATACCACTAAGCCTCTGGGACTCCTCCACGTGTCACTCTTGGCTCTTCTCCTGAAAATTGTTAACCACATAATGAGACTCAAAAGTCCCAGTAACCAAAGCCAATTTATGATAGTGTATACAAACAGTTAAGTGTGTGCTTACTAAGTGAGAATTAAAAATAATATAATTCAACAAATATAAGAAATATTATAATAAACACAACAACCATCCTTATATCCCTCCATTAACCTCGAGCCGTAGCCCTCACTCGGTACTAAATTACCCGGCCAAAGGTAGATTAGCCGAGCCCTTACAACCACCTATTGAGCTCCAATAGGGGCGTACCACGTGGCACATAAATACAACAACCAATAGCAAGTCTCCCAACACCTCCCACAATAATTAAACAATTCATAATAATATTGCACAATTATACAATATTACAAATTCATAATTTTCTCAATAATCACCCAATTAACATGAAGTAACACTAATCCAAATTACTGTTACTTGCTTAAAGCAAAAACAATTTTAATCAAAAATATATATTTAAAATATTATTTCAATTACTAATATTTTTTAAAAAAATTACTAAGGTATCTTTTAAAAAACTAATTTTTTATTTTTTATTTTAATTTCAACAAACATAATAAAAAGGAAATTATATTCAGGTCTCACATAAAAAAAAATACTATATTTCATTACAACCAAAACTAATAATTGATAAACCAATTATCAATCTCCTTAGCTTAATTACATTAAATTTTATAGTAATTAATGTTATTGTGTTGGACTTTAACGTAATTTTCTATAATAAAACTCATAAAATAAATTTAAAAAAATAAATGAGTTTTTTTAAACAGTAAGCTGAAATAGTTAGAAGATTACCTTTATTTTTTATATTGTAATTATATAAATAAAAATTGTAATTTTTAAATTTACACGGCTTAAAGTAAATTTGAATAATCAATTTATAAAAATTATAAATTTTGAATATTTAAATTAAACTATCTAAATTAAATCTAAACTATGTACATTAGGGATGAGCAAACTTATTAAAAAAATTATAATTTTTATAAATATAGGATAAAAATAAATAGAATCATCTAACTGATATGTCTTAAAAAATAATTTAAATTTGAATCATCTTAATTAAATTTAGATAATCCAGATGAGTGACACTTGTGATGAAGTTAAAACCCTCACGAGGTTAAAATATTCTAGAAGCTTTGAAAATGATCCAGGACAATCAAGAAGGTATCAGAGTTTTTTGAAATATGCTGGTATGATCTCAAAAGATCTAAATATCTCTAGAATAGTATAAAAAGCACTTGAGGTATCTACATTATTCTAAGGATATCCTTCTCTTGTACATTCTAGAGTTCTCTTTGTAAATATCAAGAAATTTCTTGTAGATATTTTTAGAGATAGAATGTTTACCGTAGGATCGAATCAATCCCAACCGTCCATTAAGGAGGTGGGAATTTTCTAGAGAAAGGGGAAGACCTGTAAATATTCCCTCACCCCTTATTTGTAACAACTTAAGCAAAGCAGCTCTCAAAGTTTATTCACTCAGACTCTCTACTCCCTATTCGTGCATCTAATTGATCAAGTTAAGGTTGGTATGGCTTAAGAAAAGAAAAATTCTAAAGCCGTGTCGCACCGCTCTTATTCCGACGAGTACACGGAAGACGAACGCGATGTACGTGGGTTCTGTGTGTATACTCTATTATTGGGCCTGGCGGCCTGCGGTCGGGCTTCCAAAAAATTCGCCAAGAAGGCGTAATCATCGCACCCGGTCCCTAACACAGAAGAAAGAAAAGTACTGAGGAGGAGTGACTCATTGTGATCGGCTTGGCCTGGTGTTCCCTGCTTTATCACTTGGATTCTTGGAAGCTCCGAGTTTTCGGAAATAGTTTGGCATCTCCATCGGTGGTCGTTGTCAACGATGGCTTCTCAGCTTCTTAGACGAGTTCTTGGGAGGCGCTGTAGCCAGGTTTTCTCTTCGTCAAATCCCAGGGCTTTCTCTTCCGTTTCTACTCCGATCCGAGCCACTCTTTTCCCTGGCGACGGTATTGGTCCCGAAATCGCTGACTCCGTCAAACAGGTTTTTCTTCCCCTGCCACTATTTCTTACTTCGAATTCCGTGTTCTCTACCTTTGATTTGAATAATAGCTTTTCGCACTTTCTCTTTGATTACTGTACCGGAATCAATTATTAGGAGCTGCTCCCTGGTTGATCGGTATGCCTCTTACTCCAAATTATACGGAAGCCCGGGGTATAACTTGGCCTTAAATTCATTAATTCAATGTCGAGTCTTGTGATTATTTGCTAAACTGTCTATTCTCCATCGATGTTTCTGGTTTTTATCTTTTAAATTTATTTTAATGTAGGACTTTCAGATTTGTTGTTGCACACGTTTCTTAATCTTGTATTTCCGATTGGCTGGTTTTGTTTGCATCCGGGGTCCGGACAATTCTTTGAAGAGTATTCTCTGCACCAAAGAACGCTGTTATGTTCAAAATGGGCATCGTTTTTGTGCTTATTTGACAGACCCTCCCTCTGTTTTTACGGAAAATAGGTGGAGAGCTGGGAAATATTTTCGTAGGGGAAAAAAAATCTTAGAAAGTACTTTCAGGAAAAGAAAATCTCGAAGACAATATCTTAACATGAATCCAATTTTATGGAAAGCTCTTAATGTATTTTTTATTGTGTTCGCTTGAAAGGGAATCTCCCTTGTTGAGAAGTTTATAAGAATTAAACGAGGCACCATTTTGCAGTTGACTATTACACCATGCATTGGAAAATGTTTTTCAGCACTAAACAATGAATTTTTTTCTTTTGGGTAACTATTTTGTGCTCTGAACACTAGGAAATATAGGAAACCTTTTCCAGGAAGTCATTTGTCTGAGTTCCGCCTGAATCTCAAGGTCACCATGTGAGTGTAACTAGTTTGCACTTTGAAAATATTGTGAAACTATTGCCTTTTCAACCACAATGTTTTGCAAATGGGATATTTATAATCTGGTTCAAGTTAATATGATATGAGATGGATGATTCTTTTCATATTATGCTTGTAAATATATCAAAGCTAAGTTCTGAACAAGACTTGTCAAGTTTTTAGCATGGCCTGCATATACCATCTTTAAGCTATATAGTATGAGTATCCTTTGAATATCTGAATTTTAATATCAATATGGTGAAGTAAGAAATAAAGCTATTGATGCCAAGATAAGATATGGGATGAGGCAATAAGAATAACTGCTGCGGCCAGGATCAAGTTTTAGACTTCCAAACAGTTCTAGGGAATGCTTGTTTATGGATTATGATATCTATTTTGTGCTCTGGTAATTTGATTTTGGTTGTTGCTATAATTGAATGGCAAATTTGATTTATTTGGTTGTTGAAAGCTTGGTAAATGATAAAACATAATGGTGTTGTACAATCCATATAGCCGACCCCATTTAGTGAGATAAGGCTCATTGTTGTTGTTATTGTGGTTGCTGAAATTGATTAATAAAAGTTGTGGTTTTGTCTGCCTGGTCTCTCTTGCTCTGTATGTTTCTGCTGATGTATGTTGGTAAAACTTGATTCATTTAGTGAATTTAATGTATTGTTCTTTCAACAACTTTATTTGCAATGATCAGGTGTTTAGTGCAGCAGAAGTACCGATAGAATGGGAAGAGCACTATGTTGGGGATGCAATTGACCCTAGAACACAAAGTTTTTTAACATGGGAAAGCTTAGAATCAGTAAGGCGAAATAGGGTTGGTTTGAAAGGACCAATGGCCACCCCTATTGGAAAAGGTCATCGTTCATTAAACCTTACTCTTAGGAAAGAACTTAATTTGTATGCCAACGTCCGACCTTGCTGTAGTCTTCCTGGCTACAAAACTCGTTATGATAATGTAGACCTTATCACTATCCGTGAAAATACAGAAGGGGAGTACAGTGGACTTGAACATCAGGTAAGTTCTAGCAATTGATTTCACATTCTATCATTGAACTTATGACTGATATTAACTCTTTTCAACCTCCATCTCCTGTTGACAGGTTGTGAGAGGTGTAGTTGAAAGCCTCAAAATTATTACACGTCAAGCAAGTTTAAGAGTGGCTGAGTATGCTTTTCATTATGCCAAGACACATGGAAGAGAGAGGGTGTCTGCAATACACAAAGCTAACATTATGCAAAAAACTGATGGACTTTTCCTCAAGGTTCACGGATACATAAAATTGCATGTACAATCAATTGGCTCCAATTTTTCTTCCACAATTTTTTCCGTTAACTTGTATTTTGAATTGTTTTCAGTGTTGCCGTGAAGTTGCTGAGAAGTATCCTGAGATAACTTATGAGGAAGTTGTCATTGATAATTGTTGTATGATGGTATGGTGTCTCCCTATATGAATATTGGCAAATCAGATGTGTGATACAATTGCATTTTGGAATTGTTTTGTCAGAAAAGGAATAACACTTGCTCTTGCCCATTTACAGCTTGTGAAGAATCCAGCTTCATTTGATGTATTAGTGATGCCTAACCTCTATGGTGATATTATCAGTGACCTTTGTGCTGGTTTGGTTGGAGGATTGGGCTTAACACCAAGGTATTTTCATTTTTTGTTAAAAAATGTAGAATGTTATGAATACCATTTGATGCAATTTTGTAATGTCTGCAGCTGCAACATTGGTGAAGGCGGTATTGCGCTAGCTGAGGCTGTGCATGGTTCCGCTCCTGATATTGCTGGAAAGGTGAGCTGTTTCCAACCACTCCCTAATCTTCATCAATCTTCAATCTTTTCACCTTTTTTTTCTTTTGGAACAATCAATCTGCTCGCCTTTTTATTGTAGAGTTTGCATTTTTTGGGTGCTTTTCCCCCACTCGTGTTTGATTTGTGATGGCATTGGAGGAATTAATAGCCTAAGACACAGATCTTTGCCATCATCCAGATCAAGGGTGAAGTTATGCTTATAGGTTTTGTTTTTAACACTATTGTTTTGGTTGCTGATACTGAACATTTCCCTTTGGAATCTGAGGCCTAAAATCTTTTCACAAGTTTAGTTGTAATATAAAATACCTTTAAACTGACATAGAATGCATATATTTACAAAAATAATGTTAAGTAACTGGTGTCCCTGAAATGTGAAATGCGACCTGTGTGTGAAAGTTGAAAAGGAAGAGTTGCAGTTCTGTCAATATCAGAGGCATTAGTGGTCTACTGAAGACTTGGGGTAGTGGACATGACTTTCACAACTATGAAGTGAAATTTGGTGGTGGTGTTTTTTGAATGAGATCTTTTGAAACGTTTGTGATCTGTGTACTTCAATTTTCTGCTAGTATTGTATTCTGCTATGAAAAGTTTTGCTGCAGTAATAAACTATATGTGCTCGATTTATTAAAACATTTTTATTGAAGTTTTACGTTAATTGATATGGTCCTCCTCTTTCAAGATAGCTTTTCTTGTGTGCGTTGCTTAGATTGGCTGGCAGACTGAGGCTAGATAATGAAATTGAGGCAGAAATTAATGATCTTCCAAGAAGAAGCTTAGATTTTCTGATTTGTTGTCGTCGTATAGTTGTCAATTCATTTTCCCCTCAAATGCAGCCTGGGTCATAATGCCATTTTTCTAATTCATATCTTCTTTGGGTTTATGTAGAACTTGGCAAATCCAACTGCTTTGCTGCTGAGTGCTGTTACAATGTTGCGCCATCTTGAGTTCCATGACAAGGCGGAGCAGATTCAAAATGCCATACTCAACACAATTGCTGAAGGAAAATACCGAACTGCTGACCTTGGTGGCAGTTCATCAACAACTGACTTTACAAAAGCAATTTGTGATCATCTTTAAATTTGTGAGTTAACCAAAAAGGAAACTCATTCCCAATGTTTTTCCCCCAGCCAAGTTCTAATTTATTTACAAGTTTTTTCTGTTGAGAAGAGTAGGATTACATCAACTTAAATGAACAGCTCACCTGCTTATGTTACCTTGCCTCAAAGGATGAGGAATGGATGGGCAAACATGGCTTCAAATATTCGGGGCCAACGCAGTTGCATGGCATTAATGAGGGCGATGGGGTCTCTACTCTTAAAATGTAATCGCATGGATGGAAAACCTCGGCTATCCTTAATTGCTATTCTTTGTCAATAATGTTGCCAAATAAAAGCACCATATGATGTTATATTTCATCAAACTGAAGATTTGTTTTTTACAGTCATTTTAAACTTAATTTTGTGGTTATACTCCCACTAGAGGGTAATCTGGGATGTTAGCGCATTGTCCATTAATTTTCAATTTATTCTCTCTAATTTGTAATTTGCAATTTATTCTTGTTAGTGTTGTGCATATTAACTATGTAAATAAATTTCATCTTATAATTTAATAACTTGTACATCTTTAAAATAAACACAGTGAATTGTTGTATTTTAAAATTTTTTATTGGGTAAAAATCATATACACCCACTCTTTACAAATTTATGTAAATCAAATTTGTTCTTGAAGTTATTTTTTTATGAAAATAAGTTATTTTAATATCAGATTATTATTTTTATACATCTTGTTACTTTTATGTGCAGTAAAAATATAAATAACTTGTTTTATTTTGATATAAATTATTTTAAATTTTGTTACCACATACATATTACAAATATAAACAATATGTTGTTATTCCACAAATATTATTTTCACCTACATTAAATTAAAATTTAACCAATAGTTCGTTTTATTTTATAATTTTTTATTCTATTCATATTAAATATAGGTTAAAAGAATAAATTGACATTTAAATTTTAAGTTAAGAAATTTTTTGAACTCCAAACTTATTTTTAGTGTAATTTTTTTTTTAAATTTTGAAGACAATGTAATTTATATTTTATCATTAATAAAAGTTAATTTTAAATGTTAATTGATCATAAAATGACAAAAAAAAGAGAGAGATTTCAAAAATTTTAAAATAGGTAAATAATTTTTTGTAATCTTTTGGATTTTTTATGCAATTTTTAATGTTTATTTTATCATTTTTTTAATCAATTAATAATTAAAATTAACTTTTATTAATCATAAATGTCAAATTGCACCATTTAAAAAAAAATTTGCTCATAAAAAATTAAAAGAAACATTATATTAAAAATAAATTTAAAATTTCAAACGATCTTAAACCTATAGTTCAATGTTAAGTTGTCATTTTATCCCTTAAAAAATAAATAATAATTTATTTTACTCTAGAATTTTTTTTCCCACTCAAATTAAAATATGATTAAAATTTAGATAACAATATATCAGGCACAAATATATGAATTATTTATGAGAGTCAAATATTTCATTCAGTAAATTGTTGGGGTAAGTTCATTTTAAATTTTTATCTTGTGTATATTAATAAGTTAAATGCCATATTTCATTTCATAATTTATTACCTCATATACCTCATGTATAGTAATTATTTTAATAATAATTTTTTTATGTTGTATGCTTGTATGCACGTTAAAAATATAAAAATTTATTTTTTATATAAATATAAAACAATTTATTACCTTGTACATATTAAAAATGCAAAAACAAATCATTGAATTATAAAATTTGTTATTTTTTGTAATTAAAATTCTTAACATCTATCTTTCTACTATTCATATAAATTTACTTTTTGTTATTTCATTAAGAGTTACCCATTAACCTTTTTTATTGTTTAATAATTATTAAAATATTATTTATTTGCACACTATACTATTATACTTCTTTTCTACTTTCTCTATCCAAAATTATAAGATAATCGGGACAAGATGATACATATAAAAAATTAATAATAACACTTTACAAATTAATTTTTAAAACAAAGATATAAATTTTTAAAAATTCTCTTCATTTAATATAACTTTAAATCTATACAGTTACAATACTACAATCATTTCAATTCTATTTTCATTTGAACATAATATTATAAAAGCATTTTTAATGAAACTTTGTCTTTTATCAAATTATCTTATATTTTAGAACAATAAAATATTTTTAAAATTATGTTATAATTTGATATGGAAGAATATACTTTTGTCCATCAATTTCTTTTTTTTCATTCCCTCTGTTATTTAACCATAATAAATGGGGAAAAAAAAATTTGGACCCTGCTGTCACCTTCAAAAAAAAAAGGAGATCAAACAGTGACTGTCAATATATTTTACGACCTCTGTTTAAAAATATAAAATATTTTTAATTGAATCTTACTTTTTATAAAGGAGTTATCTACTTTTAAATTAACCTTATTTTTTTATATTAACTCCTATTAAATACCCTACAATAAACATAAAGTTATTATCAATAGAGATATTTAAAAAAAGTAATAATTATGCCTTAAAAATTTAAAAATATTTTATATTTTTTAATATTTAATTTTTTAAAAAATATTTTATATTTTTTAACGAAGGGAATACATAGAGTATGGAGGAAAGTGATGCTATCATACAAGCACTCACCCGCGTTATCCTTTCTGAATGAATAGCAACTCTACTCGTCCTTCAGTCTGGAATAAATGGTGGGTCCTCTACGCGGCTAATGTTAAAACAATCTCTGTATCACTGTGAAGATAGAAAAAGTACAATAAGTTTCAGAAATTTAGCACTCATCCATAATCTCTACTGTTAATATGAAGATATTATGAACGAATATTTTTAAAAGCGTTATTTTAGTCATGAAAATGAAAATGTTGAAATTGAAGGTATGTCTCATTCACGTTGTTACTTTTTGTTGAATTTTTTTTTTTTTAGGAACGAGATTTTTGTTGATTTTTAAAATATATAGGCCGCAGAGTTTACCCATCTCGGGCGCTTGGGAGTGTATATGCTTGATTTGATTTCTATCCACCCGCTAATGGGAATGGCGAGTTGGTAGGAGTGTTGATGTTTGACTTCCCAAAAGGAGAATGGCAGATGCATGTGAATCTTCTGATGGATACGAAATTGATTAAATAAAAAGGTTGTGAATGAGTGGATGGCTCCAAATTCCGCCAAGTCGCGCCTGCAGCTTTTGCTTGTCTCTACCCTCCCATCATCCACCAATGGCGTCCCAAGGCATTCTTCTGGGAATGGGCAATCCCCTCCTTGACATCTCATCCGTCGTCGACCCCGAGTTCTTGCAAAAGTAAGCACGTTTAGTCCCCCCTCTCTTTTCTTCGCCTCTCATGCTCTGCGTAATTTCCTTCCTTTAATTTTCTCTGGCAACGTTATTTGTTTTAACTATCAAATAGTTCTGCAATCTGAGTTAATCTAATCCTACGTGTCTCTTTGAGCTTCATTTCACACTTACCCACTTCGTGCTCTTGAATCCTTAAATTTGAGAAGGCCTCCCATGGTTATTTCGTCTATAAAAAAACAGTTCAGAGTCTCATCATGTTATGTTAGTTTGCTCACAAGAGATTTCTGGTGAATGTTAGTTTGGCCTTGCACAAAATATCAAGTTGACAGAATTTGTTGGTTCTTGCGCTAACAGTCAGGTATTTCACTATTTCTGGATTTGCGCTTCATAAATTTATGGATGGCTAATATCCGACGATCAGTTCTATTCCAAACTTTGTTCTATCGTGTGTGTACGAGGTCTCCGGTTATCTGATTTGTCAAAAATTCATGATTGATTCGTATTTGATAATCAATGTCAAGGATCACTTCTCACTTTTCTAGACGATTTGACCTGGCTTTTTTGTGACAGATACGACCTCAAGTTGAACGACGCAATCCCTGCAGACGAAAAGCATCAGCCTATGTAAGAAATCTCACTCGATGCCTACGCTACGGTTGTTCACAAATTCACGTTCTTACTGATATCGTTCATTGTCTAGCTTATGTTTGGCATTAGTTACTGTTGGAACCGTCACCCTTCAATAACATGTTTGCCTTGTTATCGTTATGCATATTGATTAACATAAATTACTAACAAGTCTGTTCGCAAATCAACAAAGTGAATTTGTTTTAGCTTAATGAGCTTGTGGTTAATTTTCTCATTGCGTCATTCTGTGAAAGTTAAAGCATGTTACCCGTTTGCCAAGCAAAAGAAGAATATAGTGCGGGACTTGTGTATGACCTACTGGGAATAGATCCTCGGAACAGTTGGTTCCCAACAGAATCTGGGCTCTACATTTTCTTTATCACCTTGGAATCATTTGTGTTGACAAAAGATAATTTAACTGAGATGAACTATGGACCAATCTTTCGCACATGATCATCTCAGGTACGAAGAAATGGCCACAAAACATAACGTGGAGTACATAGCTGGAGGTAATACATTTGGTCTAACATTGGAATTGAGAAAATTGATTTACTCGTCATGTCATAAGCATTCTTCGAAGCAAAATTCTAAGTACACATTGTTGAATTTTCAAAAAATTTCTTATTTGCAGGTTCTACTCAGAATTCAATTAGGGTTGCACAGGTATGCACTTAAACTTTTATGATTCATAATAGAATCTAGAATCTTGATCAAAGTTATTTTCTATTTGTCTTGCAGTGGATGCTTCAAACACCAGGTTTAACAACTTATATTGGTTGCATTGGAAATGATAAATTTGGCCACGAGATGACGAAGTACTCAAAAGATGCTGGCGTAAATGTAGGTTTTATCTAGTCTCGTACTTTCTTTGTAATATGTTTCTCTGACGCGGACCCTGGAATCCTATTTTTTAAAATTGCCTTATTCATTCAAAATTAGGTACAATATTATATAGATGAAACCACGCCCACTGGAACTTGTGCTGTTTGCGTAGTTGGTGGTGAAAGGTCTGACATTAATCTGATCTTTCCCTTATCTCCTTAAATACTTATTCTTATTGTTGTTTTCCTAGAACTTATATCTCCGGCTTCAAGACAATTGGATCAGTCCGGATATTTTTTACCTTTTCTTAGTGATCTTCACTTGGATTTAAATTTAGGTCTCTTGTTGCCAATTTAGCGGCTGCAAACTGCTACAAGTCTGAACATTTGAAGAGACCGGAAATTTGGGCTTTGGGTACCTTGTTTGTCCATGCTGTGTCTCTCCATGTTTTTTTTTTTTTTTACCTTCCTCTCATCTCCAAGTAATTCCCGGTGACTAACAGCTGATATGATGCAATCTTTTCTTTAATAGTTGAGAAGGCCAAGTATTTCTATATTGCTGGCTTCTTCCTCACTGTCTCCCCAGATTCCATCCAGTTAGTTGCTGAACATGCAGCAGCAAATAACAAGGTATGATAAGATGAAATCGGCCATGCCTTCTTACTAGCTGTTTCTGATGTTTTTCTATTTTGTTTCTGTATGCAGGTCTTCATGATGAACCTCTCTGCCTCGTTTATTTGTGAGTTCTTCAAGGATGCACTGGATAAAGTTTTGCCGTAAGGAACTTTCTCATTCGAGTTCATGTGAATAAAATTTAGATACTGATATAAGGGATGGCCTTTCTGGATTCAGGTATATGGACTTCGTTTTTGGAAACGAGACTGAGGCAAGGTCATTTTCTAAAGTGCATGGCTGGGGGGTAAATATGACTTGCTATTGCTAGCAGATCTCTGCTTTCGCGGGCTTTAGATATTGACTTGTCAGGTCTCTTTATATCGACTAGATTGATAATGTGGAGGAGATAGCTCTGAAGATTTCCCAGTTGCCGAAGGCATCAGGAACACACAAAAGGATCACTGTGATCACACAAGGAGCAGATCCTGTGTGTGTTGCTGAGGATGGGATGGTGAAAAAGTTCCCTGTGATACCATTACCTACAGAGAAACTTGTTGATACAAACGGAGCAGGTACCTGTCCAATTGCTTAGGAGTTACAATGGAGCATAAAGTTTGCGTCTACAATTTTGTGCATAAACTGTTTATTATGAGGGAAAAAAAAAAAACAAAGCAAAAGAAATATCAGTTCAATCCTGCCAAGGCATGACTATCTGTCAAGTATCTTCCTTTTGTCATGGTTCAGAGTGGATCGAGGAGACCATACATCCAACCAAAATGGGAAAATTAAGGTAATATATAACATTGTTGTTTTGTTGGCAGGAGATGCATTTGTTGGAGGATTCCTTTCACAATTTGTTCAGGAGAAGGCCATAGAAGAATGTATCAGAGCTGGATGTTACGCAGCAAGTGTTATCATGCAAAGTTGTGGGTGTAAATTCCCAGAGAAGCCTGATTTTAACTGAATAATCCTTACTCCCCATTCTGCGAAGGCTCTGATTGTCGACCACTGAGAAGCCACTGCTGTATTTTAATTTATAGTTGCATTCGTAGTCATGGAATTAAAGGGCTATCATTAGCATGGCTCTTGCCTCTTGGGGTTGAGATTTTTGAGCCGTTGGCCAGGGAATATAGTTGCAGAGAGTAGCTGATGTAATGTAAGGTAGTCCAGGGAAGAAGATTGGAGTAGGTGAGATGATATCAAACAAGGGAAAGAATTGTAATGTCACATGACTGCAATAATTTTCAGCGAGAGATTTGGACCTCCCAGCTGGTAGCGTGGACCCTTCTGACTAGCATTTAGTTGGATGTTTGGTCATCCTTTCTCGGACTTGACATTATCTAACAGGATCTTCTTTTGTTTTTTTTTTTTTTTTTAAAGCTTGTTCTAAAATCTAAACTTCTTATTTTTCTTATCAATCATCAACTTTAACTGCAAATCAGGTTATATAATCCCCCCCCCCGGGCAACAAAGAGTGTAATTACTTGACACCATCTAGATCTCATCCTAAGGTGATATAAGAATTATTTTAATTATGTCAGTCTTTTTCCTGGCAGAATTAACCATGTTAGGGAGCACATTCTATGCTCATATAAAAAAAATATATATCATGGCATTATCTCCTGAGGTTTCTAATACAGATTGTAATACTCTAAATTTTAATTTTTTTACTTATTAAATTATATATAAAAGGAGAGACAATTTGATATTTCATGATGATAAAACGGTAAAATTTTAAATTTTTTATGATTTATTTTAAAAAAAATTAAAACTCTGCAATTTTAATTTTTTAAAATTCCTAAAGAATACATAATTTCGTCATTTCAACCCGTGTTACATCAAAATGGCTCTCAATTGTTTTAGATTATATTGATAAAAAGAAATAAAAAAATTTAAAAGTCAAAGCATTTAAAAAATTATTAGAGTAGAGTATTAGAGGTCCAAGTCCATCTCTCTGTTTTTTTGTTAGCACATCCTTTACTTTTGGTGAAAATAAAACTATGCCAACATTTTGTAGTCTTTTTCGATGGAATGAGGAGAGGCTTAATACAGAATTACATGGGCGCGCGATACGGGTGAGTTGCAAATTTATGCAAAATAAAATAAATGTCTATAAACTCTTTTTTGTGAAAAATGTATTTTAACTTTATTAGAATATCATTAGAGCTAGTAGGACCCAAAATAAATATCTATTGTTTGGCATTAAATTATTATTCATTGAAATATGACAGAAATTTCTCAAGAGATTAATCTTATAATTGTCAGTCATAAGATATCTTGAATTATAAGAAAAAATATGATAGGAATATATAGTGGCATGATACATATAAGATAATGCAATTCTGAATTAAATCATATACTTTCCCTCTCATATTACAGTTTTTGTTGAAAAATTTAATGTCAAGAGTATGGGAAAAGAATCAAAGATTAAAAGGAGAAACATGACCTCGATTTAAGTCTTCGTTCGTACGAATTTGTTTGATATAAAAACAAAAAAATGAGAAGTTAGATGAAAATAAGGAAAAAAAGATAATAAAATTATTTTAAAAGATATAAATAATAATTTAATTAAAATATTATAATTTTTTTAAAATCTCTAAGAATTTTTCTATCGATACTAAAATCATATAAATTATTAAATTACTCTTGTTGAAAATAAATAATTCATAAATTTTATTTAAATATTCATAATTTTTTTTTATATTTGCAATAATATAACAGCAATTCGTAACTTCGTATGTTAAATTTCTTATTTGTTATTATATTATTGCGAATATAAAAAAAATTATGAATATTTAAAAGGTGTGAATAATTTATTTTCAACAAAGATAATTTAATAATTTATATAAATTTATTTTTATTATTAATAAATTTATATAAATTATGTATTTTGAGATTTAGAGATCTAAATTCATTAATGAATTTATCATTCTTGAAATCTCTAAATTATGACATTTTAGGAAAATTTAACCATAAATTTATTAAAAATTTTAAAAAAATTATGATATTTTGAAAGATTAAATTATTATTTATATATTTTAAAAAAATTATTATCATTTTTTTATGAAAAATAACACCCTCATCCTGATAAAAATAAAAATTAATTCACAATTACAATAAAAATATATTATTAAATACTATTACTTAAAAGATCTCCGTCACATATACGTACACTCGTTAATAGCCTTTTTTCCCCCCAGGCAACCGAGAGAAAGTACGGTGCTGAAATATCTTCAGGGGATTGGCCCACAAAGATTTTTTTACAAAATGGGAGCTCCGGAGGTATGACGCGATAGCCCGATAATTTGTGGAATAATTCGGTTTCCAGTTTCCAGTTTCCAGTTTCAACCCGCTTAATGAATCACAAATCTTATCCCGAACCGTCCAACAATATCGCCCCGCGCGTCCATTTCACGATATGCTTCAACGCGTGAAGACCTCCTTCTCTTACCTGGAAGTTCACAGCTGCAAAGCCACATAGCTTTCTCCACCGACGAAAACCGCGAATCGAAAAAAGCACCTCGACCCAACATCCGCGATTTCGAAGGCAGCAGACAATCGCAGAACCGCCATGAACCATCATCCTCGGTTGCAGAACCTGCGATCGACTGCCCAACTCCTCAGAGAAGCTGCCTCTTCTTTCTCTTCCAATATCGTCACCTTTCTTTTACTTTCTCTTCTCATCTTATCCTTCCGTACCGTCGTTGAGAACGGCACTGCCCATGTCACCTCTTTCATTGACCGCGATCCCTCCCTCAAAGCCCTCCTTTCTCGCCTTGAACTCGCCGGCAACACCGACTCCCGCCGCTTCCGATCTCCCGACGATCCTTCGTCTGCCGCCTTTCGCCGCCATCGCCGTCGCCCTTTTCTTCATCTCACTCGTGTCGGAACTCTAGACGATGACTTCTTTTCCAGCGACGATGACGATGGTCGCTCCTTATTCGGGCCCAACAAGAAAGCGTCTGTCAATGGCAGTTTTGTGGTTTTTGGCTCGTTTAACTTGAAATCAGGGTTCTCGGATCTTGTTATCGATAATGGAATTAGGGTTTCGGAAGTGGTTCGCTCTGGAATCACCTTCAAAGAAGAAGGTTTATCATTTGCTGATGATAAAGATATCGATAACGACAAAGAAGCTGAAAATGAAAAGGTTGAATTGGGAACTGGTCAGGAAGTAGATAGAGCTGTCGATTTGCAGTTCTTTATAAAGGGATTAGAAATTGGTCGTCGTGATGCTGCGGCGCTGTTTTTTCTTGTGAGTTTTCTGTCTGCAGCTTACGGGTGGGTGATTTTAGTTTTTCTTGTTACATATTCATGGGTTTTGGGCATCGTTTTCATTGCTGTTGTTAACGATCTATTGGGGAGGTTTGGTTCGATTGCTGGTATGATTTGGGATGGTACCAGATTGGGACTCAAGAGGCTTTCGGGGTTCATTCTGATGAGGTGGGCCGTTAGGGACGCCTTGACTCAGCTTCTTGGACTCTGGTACTTCGGTGAAATCGAAGATCAGTATTCTTTTTTCAAGCTGTTTGTTAGATTGAAATTGATGCCATTCTCAGTTATGTCTCCGTGGATTAGAGGGTTTGAGAATGAGATTTCCGGGTTCTTGTTTACTTGGTTTCTACTGATACGTTTGTGGCATTCATATTTTCTGTAGATGCCTGGGTTTCTATAGTGGACTCTAGGAGGAGTGGGAGAGAAATTGTGAAGGAAGGTTGTTATTTGATATCTACAATGTTGAACCAAGCTATACAAATTAAATGCTTGGAAGCTATATGTTGTGGATCATTTGTGAGATGGGTTTTAGCCCGAGCTTGTGGAAGATCTTTTGCCAAGATGTTTCAGGCAACGATGGAGGTATACTTCATGGTTGCTTGGCTGATGTTTTACTTTGCGGCCAGGTGTAAGGATGCCAGTCTACAGGGTAGGAGGTTTGGGCAGAGAGAGTTGGAAGGCTTGCTTGAAGGTCATAGATGATACGTGGTGGTGACTGGATCACGATTTTTCTTGCTGGCTTTAACTGCACTTAATTTGCTGCGATGTTTCGCTGGTTAATGTTTCTTGCTTTTGCAGCTTTGTCGATCATCATTGCCAGTATGTAATTTTGTCACCAGCAATGTAGTTTATGTACTTTACAAGGAGGCCAACATACTGGCTGTGTATATTCTGAACGAGAATACATCATGTGTATATTATTCATGCAATGATTTAATTGGTTCAACCAATTCTTGTTGGTGATGATTGTAAATCATGCTTTTTGAAATGAGAGAATGTAATTCTCAATATCAATGTGGCAAGGAGTTATGTTATAACTGCCACTGTAGCCTCATCCTCACAGGACTGTTTGGTGTTATGTTCTATGTTAATTGGGACAAGTTATGGCAAATGTGGATTTAGTCTGCAGCCGCTAGAATGGGAAAAAGCACATTAATCTGCATGTGTTGTGGGTTACGCATTTTCGTTCAAAAATATGGACTGCGGAGCTGGTTCAGACTAAATGACATTTGTTATACATGATCACTTCCCTGCTGCCTAGATTGATTTGCCTTCCAGACAGACTTATTTTGCATTGGCGGGAGTCCGGAGTGAGTAATGCAAGGTTTTGGCTGAAAGAAAACATTTAGGCCGATTTTATGTTTGTTGATGAGCAATACGTTTGATTCCCCGAGTCTAATCTTCACTGGTCAGAGATGACATCTATTTCTTTTCTTCAGATTACTAATTTTGGAAAAATGGTTGATTTGACGGCGGCTTGGCTCTCTAATTCGTTATTCTTTTTCTAGGGCTGAGGAAAGTTTATCGCTTTGCTTGTATGTCGTCTCAAAGCGTTCTGGTCTTCTGGAGGAGTTCGGTGACCACTGATCAAGATGCAAATAATCTGTTTACGGATGAATCTATCACAATCAAATCTAAACTGAATGTTAGTTGAGTACTTGAGTTTGACTACGGTTAAATAGCCTTCAAAAGCATAATCAAATTAAACATAAATCTAACCAACAGCTTTAATTCTAGTGAGAAGGGTGATAACTTATAAGTGCATAAATATTAGTTCTTAGATTTAAGTCTCTGTAAATGGAGAAAAATATTGGAGGTTATCTTCTGGGCTACAAAATTAATCCAATCTACTTCAGTAGTTTTAGATATCATTTGGTAATTGAAATACTATGATGTCGGATTATTTCTAGCTCCCTTCAAAGTCAAGTGACGATCCTCTACCTATGGATTCAAGGATACAAAAAATTGTACGCCCTGTCATCGGCTTTTTTGCTCTCTGTAGTGTCGTCGTCTGGAATACACTCAAGACTCCTCAACTGCCATATGCTCCTTCCGATGTTGTAGGAACTCCCAACATTTCATCTCCGGATGGAGTGTTCTGTTGATCTGGCGAGATCAGAAGTTATTCAAATTATTCCGTGTTTCTACACTTGATGTTAACCAAAAGGCCGTGAAAGGTAATTTTTTTTCATTCTTTCTTCCCCAACAGTCACCGCCGATCTGGACTTGCATGTAAACTTCTCTCATAGATCTATTGCTGCCCTGGCCTCTGCCACGGGAACAGTATATTTTAATTGCATATTTGACTGGTTCAATTTTTTGGACAAACGCAATATTTATCATATCGATCTTAAGCACGTCAAAGTGCGTCAAGCCAATGATATATTTCGTCATTAATATGCCAATGCGAACGTTTTTAGTGCTACTTCAGTATCTATTTGTTGGCTCTAAAGAACTGGTTTCTTTGGTCATCAATGTGCAACCCTTCTGTATATATAGATCTTATTCTGATTTACACAAGTGAGCTAAATCACACTTGTGCCTACATCTACTCACAACATATTATGGCTACATATGACAGATCAGCATACTTGTTAGGAAGAAAATGGCCGTAATTAATATCTCGACGTCTGATTTCTCAAAAACAAAGACACGCTTCTTTGTTCTTCGGAGAGCTAGCACAGCGAAGGACACTGAGGAAAAGATGCTCGTCGCAGGGAATGCAAAGTTTTGAATATGAAACAAAATCGTACTCTTCCCGAGCTTGATCCAGCAATGCTTTGAAGAGTGGGTGGCTGAGTAACGTGACCTTAATTACAAATCTCTTGAAATTCTCCCCTACATAGACAACAAGGTGCCCCTTTGGGACATCACTAGGGATTGATCTTCTTTCATGCACGGACGACCATAAAGCCCATTTACAGCAACACTCACAGGCACAACAAGGTATGACTCGACTCTTCATTTTCTTCCACTTGTTAAGGCACACTCTCAGAAACTCTCTCTTCATAGTTATTGGGTGTGTGCCGTGAGAGAAGAGATAGGGGGAGATAGGGGGAGAGAGATAAGTGCTGTGAACACTATGAAACTGAAAAGGTATATATAATTGTGGCACACGGGATGTAGGACTGCTGGGGAGTATTAAGTGGTTGGCAGGCGTGATAAATAATTTATGCTAATACAAATGAGAGGATTTGATTTTGAAATGATATTCTATTAAAGAGTGTTTGTTAGTACAGATAGTTGCGGGCCTCCTTCGTTAGTCATTTAGGGCAATGCATCTTGATACGAAACTGTACGAACATGCATCGGAATGATTTCACACGTTATCGATAAATTAATATATCTCCTAAGCAAGAACTCTGTCTTTCTCTGTAATTCTTGAAGGGTAGTACCAGCACTTGCTCATCGATATTTGGAGGTTCAAAAAGTTAAGGTCCCACAAGTTGGAGGGGGAGAAGATAAGGAAGGATATGAAAGAGGGATGGGATAGTCTCTTGGGTGTAGTGCGAACCGGCTTATTTCATAATATACATCAGGATAAATATTACAAGCTCTAATTCAATCTGATAAGAGCTTTAGCTTTTGTGACTCGTAATCTTTCAACATCTTGTATTGTCAAACGTTAAACGACAGTGAGATCAATTGATTTGATTAGGAAGTGGGTCAAATATTGAAAGTGGGATTGATCACATTTTGGATAATGAAGGGGGATGAATCAATAATCACTTTTAATAGGCATTAGTGTGCGTGCGTGTGTTAAGCAGCTCAAGTTTTCTTGGCCTGCATTGTGAATTGTTTCTCACTACTTGCATAAAATAAATTAGTGGATGTCGGCCGCAGCATTAATTTTTTTAAGGTGGACTAGTGGTGCACTACCGTACATTAGTATTTCTTATTCAATCTTGTAGCAGCAACATCATGCATGTGGATTTAAGATATGCTTTACGGCTTATCTAGAAGGTGATATCAGGCATGCAGGAAATGGGCTATGCAAAGCAAAAAGGATGGAAGAAAAAATAAAGTATTTTGGCTGCAGAGAGGAAGAAAAAGAAGTCACAGTTCTTCTTAGCAGCAGAAACATTTGACCCTCAATTAACGTGTCATCCTTTTGATTTGAATACATTCCTCCCTTAACTAATGAAACTTGACCGTAAATTTCGGTCTGTTAAAACTTAGAATTTCAATCATGGACATGGAGCGCCATTACAGGTGCTTCAGATATCATGTGGGACTAGCTATAAGATAATTTACCTGTATTTCCTATATAACTGGAAACTTAATTTATCTTGAGACCCTAAAAAGGGTTCAGGAATTGAAATGAAGAAGTTGAAGGATAGGGTTTGAGGTGCCCTTTTGTGGTGGTCTGATTTCTGATCATGCTTGCTTAGATGGGGCAGAAATGATTGAGAGCCAGCACATTGTTCATTCCCTCTGTGAGACGAAAGTGCGCTGTGCTGTGCTGGGTTGGTTGAATAGAATAGCACGTCCTCTTTGTCGAATCAGATGCAGTGAAGTAAACTGTGAACAGTTTGTCCATCTCATAGAGAGTAAATAATGTTGTTGGCTTGTAGCAGCAGAGAGATTTTTCATTTTAGCTTATGTGACGAATAGAGGACCAAGCATTGAAGGCGGATGAGTTAGTATGTGCAGAGAACGCGTGAGAGAGCACATGACTGGAGGAAGACGATAGTGGAGTGTCAAGTGTCCCAGTGTGAGAGGCAGGGGCTGAGAGAGATGGCTGTTTGACACCTCAAGGTGCAGAGATGCTTATGTTCGTACAGTTGAAAGCGTTGTAATTTGATTTGACTTGGGTTGGGTTAGGCTAACCCATCACCTGCTTCCACGTGCATATCTGTGTTACAGTGAGCTGGCATGCCACTCCCATCGTCAATTCTCTTTCTTTTTGGAGCCCGATCTTCTGATCAGTGACATCCCCATTCCCCACCATATCCCTCCATTAATTTCTCTCCATGCCTTCTACGGGGAACCCAAGCCAGCTTTCGCTTCCTCTTCCAAACTTGGATACTCTGTCACTTTAAACATATTCATGTGTGTACTTTTGGCTTGGGCGTACGTTTTCGTTGGAAACTGTAGCCAGTTTTGTTTGTAAAATATCTTTAACGGGCATAAATAAGAAAAATTATATATATATATATATATATAAAGTGTCTTGTTGGATGATAATGCCTGTGATATAAAATCATGTTAAAATATTTGTTATTGATTTTAAAATTATAAAAATATTTTTTTACATGGGGAAATGAGAAAAAAATCTCCTAAAATATGTAAATGATAATTAAATCTTATAAAACATAATAATTCTTCTCAAGTTCTTTAAAACTTTTCTAACATTAATGTCATTTGCGAAATGACTATAATGCCCCTAACTTTAAATAAAAAAAAAGAAACGTATATTGACTATTTTAATTTTGAGTAATAACTTTTTTTTTTGTTAATGACTACAATGGGAAAGCAAATAATAAGTTTCACTTTGCAATTTTTTTTTAATGCTAAAGTCTAAGTTTTGTGAATATTAGTGATTCTTTTAATTTAAGTAATGATTATTTTTTTTAACAATGACTAAAACGAGAAAAGTAATTATAACTTTCCTTTTACAAAATTTTTAATGACTGAAATTCAAGTTTGATTTAAATAATAATTACTTTTCTTTTAACAATAATCAAAATGAAATGGAAAATGACAAATTTTTGATATGCCTATTTTTTTATTTTAAATTGAGAGTATTATATTTTTTTACAAAAGACATTAATGTCAAAAAAAATTTTAAGGGACTTGAGAAAAATTATCAAATTGCAGGAGATCTCATTGTTATTTGTATATTTCAAGTAATTTTCCTGTCATTTTTCCTTTTGACATCCATTTAATCTATTTAATTAAAAAATAGTTAAACATTACATTATAAGGGTATCTTTTTATTATTCTGTGTTTCTTTGTTTTAATTATTTTATGTCCACTAAATCCAATTGCCTCAATAAGCCGCCTTGTAAGCCCATATTTGTTCAAGAATAGGAGGCTGACATGGGCTACGTTGTGAGGCCTGTTTGGATTTTGGGCCACGAGCTAAAAGTGGGGTAGTTAATTACTTAATTTCACTTATTCTACTGGAAGGGCTAGTACTAAATTCTTTATACATGTATGTGTATGTAACTGGACTGCTGCCCTCTTTTCTACTAAAAAAGTTACTGCACTTTACTCAAAATTTATTATAAATCTATATATAAGGACGTAAAACATGAAAAAAAAAAAAAGAAAGTATAGAAACATGGAAACAAAAAAAAATTGTAATAAAACTCAAACAAAATAGAAGGATTCAAAATTATGTTTTTCTATTAAAAAAACAATTAGCTTATTGATACAGGTTAATCCTTGATAAGTAAATGTATACTCTGTATTACTTGAATTGATAGGCACTACTCAAATAGAAACGTTGCCTTTAAAATACGAAAAAGAAACAGACGGAAGATTGAAAGGAGTTTTGAAGAGCCAGTTAGATTAGAAACGCGTGCTGTAAAAGATGCTTGCTAGCAAACTCCCACTCTATGATTTGACCTCGTGAAGCATTATCAATTCTTTATGTGATCCACTAATAAAGATGGTACTATCCTTCTCCATCCTTATCTTGGACGAAGATTTGTCTTCAGCGTGATTGCACGAGCGTGAAATAATTAATCTTAGTGAACTTGCATGAAAACCCACTTTCTCTGTTTGAAATAAAAAGAGCCGGTTCTCCATATATAGCATATACTGAGATTCGTTTGCATAGATAGAAAGCAGAGGAGATGAACTTCTTCAAAATGAAGCTCCTAGTTTTATTAGTCGCTATCATAATTGTGAGCTTCAGCTTGGGAGACTCGACCACGTCGGGCCTGGGTGGTATGTTCGGGAAGGAGCAGCGATTCCACGGTGGAGGGGGAAAGGTGATAGAGGGCACTGAAAAACAGAGCATCAATATCAACTCCCCTGAAAGCACCACTCAAATGGTTCGACAGAGCTTCCACAAGAGGGCTGGCACTTCTCGAGAAGATGACGATGTGAAGTTACAACATATTGATGGCCGTGCTTGAGAGATTGTATATTCTGATAGTAGAGATGGCAGATGATATGAGTTTGCTGAAAATAATGTCGCCTGCGGTTTGTTCTGAAGTTATGAAATGTGTGACTCGATAAGTAATAACTTCTTGTTTGATGGAATAATAACATCTAGGTTTATGCCGTACATAAATAGCACGTTTGGGGAGCACTTTCGGTGCTCAACGGGGGTGATCACTTCTGAAATAATCTAAGACTATTCATATTTAATTTCGACAATTTGTGTTTAAGCACTTTTTTTGTATTTTTTAAAATACAAATTTATAAAATTTTGAATAAATATGTTAATTGTCAATATGTACAGTTCATATTTAATCAAATTGATTCAAATTTAATATAAAATTGATAATATTTTTTATAAATTAATTATACAGATTTATTTTTTATTGTTCAGATTCAAAACTTTTAACTTATTCTACCATCAAATTTAAAATAATTCAAAAAAATTTGTATGGTTAATTTATAAAAATTGTAAAAAATAATATTAAATTTAGACTAATCTAATTAAATGCAAATTGTATATATTGATCATTAATAAATTTATTAAATTTTATAAATTCTTTTATTTTATAAAAAAAAATGTACTTGAATGTGAATCGTCTAAATTATTTGAGGGATGATAAGCGTCAAATGTGTTCGCACACGCTTGGCATACGATACAAAGGTGCAGCTATATGATGAGACATGAGGCTCCTGGTTCCATTTGTTTGAATGACGGGTCCCTGTAAAATACCTTCAAGTTGTTACGTTGTAAACTTCGCTTTATGGATTCTCCTACTAACATGGACTGATATACTAGGGTTCACTTTTATCTTCCCTACGCGAGAAATAACCGAAACCTTCCTCCCACTTTCATGATATCTTCTAAATTATTGCTAAAGTATTTTCAGATTCTGTACTAATATCGTAATCGAAATATTTAACATTTAATGCACTTCGCACTTGTATATAGTCATCAATTTTGTGTACTCGCTGTGCTGTTTAACAGGAGGACAGAATAACCTTGTCACGCTCGCCGGGGGTGGGGTGGGGAGGGGGGATGGGGACTTAATGACAATGACTCGGGCTTTTTCCAAATCACACAGCTGATCTGACATGTTCAACTACGATCTACACGACGTTGAAGCCTCCAGTTCTACTACCCACAATTTATCCATGACGAGATTAGGGGTGGTTGTTACAGATCGGGAATGACTTGGTTTTGTTTCTCCCAAAACAGAGTACTATAGTACGGGTGGCAGCAAGTATCAGTGACAAGTACTCGAGCTTGGATACACTTCGTCTATACACAAACACAGATTACTAATATTCAAATACACTTCTTCCTACGTACATTTCTTTTGCTAGGACCACATTTAGTTTGAATTGGAAGGGCAGAGGAACCAACTTGGCCAGCAGATGATTCCTTTGAGTAACGCTCCCTCGGGTATGGATGAATTTTAGCCAGTTCACGAACTCGGCGAAGTACAGTACTTGGCAACGAACGCAAGGCATGCTGCTGCTTTTGTTCAGTCTGCAATACCATGATTAACAATAAACTCACTGACATTATATCAGTTTTCAAATAAATTTTGACCAAGGATACAATCTTCCACGCCAATAAGTTCAATTAGATACTTCCTCACATGATCAAAACCATGTTATCAACACCCCCCCCGGAAAAAAAAAAAAAAACACCACGGAAAATCAATGAACGGTTAACCTCTTTGTTGTTAAATTTCTGTGCTGAACTGGCTCTTAAAAGATTCCGCCACTTGTCCTGCAGAAATTACAAGTAGGTTTTAATCATGGAAGAAAGGGTGACAACTGAATGAGTGAATCTTTGCAAATACCCTGAGATCTATCGGTGTACGGTAACTGGAGGAAGAAAACAGAAGACGCTTTATATCAGTCCATCGCCCAACTCCATGTTCAGAAATACCATCAACCAACTTGATCACTTCAGATAAAGTCCACATTCTTTGATGCTTCCTCCGATCATTTTTATTATATCTTTTTGGCGTCACGCATTCATCCTCAGACTCCGATGCAGACTCTTCATACTCAAGCTCCTAAGAAAGAAATCGACCTCATCAAAAAGGGGCCAATGATTTAGAATTGCCAGTCATTAGCTATGGATATCGGGCAATAGCATCAATATGCAGCTATCTCCTCAAGATATAGAATGGTGACACTTATACAGACGTTGATCTCATATCTTGTTAATTTAAATGCATAACTCAATTACAGGAACCACTTTGTCACAAAGGTCATACCACAAAACGACAAAAAGGTCTGCCCAAGAATATCACAGTTTATGAATCGTTAATGAGAATCTAAATGCAATAATCTACTGAGACACAAGGTGCAGAGGCAAGCAGATAGTACAATGAAGAAAGTTTGCGTCCAAGAACACAGGTCAAAATCAATACCTCACTTTTCAGACATTGCTTGTGATCCTGCAACTCAGGAAGCGCCATATCACTTGTTTGACTTCCAGAATTCTTGCATGGAATGTGTCTCAATGCTCTAAACCTTACATGACGAAGCTTGTGATGTGATGTCAAACTAGAGTGTTTATTTTTGGTTGCAGAATTCAAAGCCTTTTCTTTTGACCTTAAATTTGAAAATTCTTCAATATACCTCAGAGTAGGCTTACGGCATCTCTTCTCTCTAACTGCAGTAATTTGACATTCGTCCACAGAACCCTTTTTCTTCTTGCAAGACAATATACTATCTGCTAAAGGGGTATCATTATCCAACTCATTTAGATGCTGCATATCAAGTGAATTGCAAGTTCCATCTTCAATGGATGTTTGATAGGAATTGTTCCTGAAGGCACCATGCAAGTCATGGGCAACTCTATCATCTAGAAAATTATTTTTGTATTCTATTTGTTCAATGGCCACTTTCGATGATTCAGATACTCCACCAACACCGTTGCTACTTCCACTTAATCCTGGAGAATGGCTCTCAGAGCTTGAACTTTGTAGTAGTAATTCTCCACAAAGACCCACAGCTTGGTCAGGATATTCAAAATCTATAGTTGAAAATATATTTGTAATGTTAAAATCAGAAAACATAGAGGAGGACTCAGGAATCATAAATAGTTCTATATTCTTCTTTTCATCAAAGAATCATAGCAGAAATCAACATCATAAAAGTTGACAATCTACCCAAAAGATAATCTTCACATGAAAACCCATCTGTCGCATTAAGACCATCAATTTCAACATCATCCAGCAATCCATCAAGTACCTAAAAAATATCTTATTTATCACTGCTTGGCAATAAAAAATTAAAATAAATAATAGAGAGAGAGAGAGAGAGAGCTAGTAGCTTTGATCTCACTCCACCGATAGCTGTAACTAAAGACAAATACCTCAAGTTTCAAATCATGTTTTCCATTCAAAGTTGTATGAGAATCCGATCCACCTGAGAAATATAAATACAGTAGTAAATAAACAGTAAAACTACGCCAAAATCTGAAACTAGCAATTCTCAATATTCTGAGAAAAGAAGACAATATCAATAGACCATCAGCAGCCTTTATTATAAATTATCTAATCAAAATATCAAAATAAAAAAAATGAACTTTCATATCTTTAAAGATGCAACATTTGATTCAAGTTTGTGGTGAGCAGTCTCCTTTATCATTACTCAGTTTGTGATTTCTGTTGCCAGTTTGATCCTTTCAATCCCTCATTACACTTCTGTAGTTATTCCAAATTTTCAGCAACAAAAAGTGAGCCGGTAGCCAAATAATCTTGCCAGCAGATAAGTACACTAAACAAGGGTTCACTTCTCAACATGTAAATAAAATAGATTTACATAACACTTGAGCCATTTTAGATTTACCTATGCTTGTTCTTAGACCAAATTCAAATCCATGGGAAAGATTTTCGACAGCACATCTGCCTACACTCTCCTCATGAAAATACAAAATACCATCCACTGAAACATGATCGTTTCTAGGTTCTGCAAGCAAATGTTCAACTTCCATCGATTCGTCTTGAATAGCAGGAACCAATGATCCATCTACTTGAACCTAGCAAAGTATACAACAAAGATATCATGAATTATAAGCCTTTACATATATCAAAAGATTTTTATAACATATGCTAGAGGAAATAGCAGATTACTGAAGAAATGATGCTCATGTGTACACATAAATTCAAGCATAACAGTCTTTTTAAAAAAAAAAAAAAGGCCCGAAAGATAGATGCCATATATGAATCAGTATGGGCCACGGACATATATGCTTGGGTGTTATTTTCTAATAAATTGAACAAACTTCTAATAGGTTAAGCAACAATGACAATCATTTGCCTTCATAAGCCCACATAAGAACATAACACTGCAAAGCTTAAAAACCCAGCATTTAGCATAAATGAACTCTAGATGCCAGGATTTAAGAGTTTTCCAAGAATGGATTGAATTATAATAACTACAACTGTTAGTTCACATAATCTCTTGAAATACTCTACTGCTGTCAAAAATAGACAGAGAATGGCATCAGGTAGATAGATAGTTTGCCAGAGGCTGCAATTTGGGGGAGAATGTCAAACAGTTGTGCCTAAGATACAACAACAACAACAACAACAAGCCTTTATCCCACTAGGTGGGATCGGCTACATGGATTGCAAGACGCCATTGTGTCTAAGATATAATGTAGAAATTCTGTATGCTTGAAGAATAAAGAAATTTACAATAATGACAAAATCCTTACCCTTTGGCATTTCATATTGGAACACTTCTGTAAGTATTCTTCAGGATCCATCTCATGTTCTGTTGTGCATCCTAGAAGTTCATTGAACACCAATTTACTATTTTCCCCCTACTCAGAAGAAATATGCATTAATAAATTAAATGCATTTAGATGTGTACTTTTATTATGCATGTAACATCTTTTTCCCTCGTAAAATACTCGTACATATCTAGAGCTGTAAGGCTTCGACCTAATTTGGACATGGGAAATCTAGGACAGTCCTACTGTTCCCGTAAAAGTAAATCACATGCATATCTGCGTCCAAAGATTTAATCAGGGTGCATAAGGAAGCCAAATCTAGTTAATCTGAAATATTTAATAGACACAATAAATTATGGTTATAGTGAGTTAAAATTTAAAACTATATGCAGTCAACACAGATTTTGATTCTGACTTGACACAGCAAACTCGTCTTTAAGAGTTAAAATGTGAATTACATGGGAGTTCATTACCACTAGTTCCAGACTTTGTCAGTTTTACTGTAAAGCTTATTAAAATTTCTCAGTTGAATTTCCTTTTACTGTTTGCCTTATCTAAAGTTATCTGTTCTTTTTCAATGGTATATCATACACAACCATTGATATGTTTCAAGCAGTCGGTTTCTTACCCATCAACCTCTTGACTAGTTGGTTGAATAGGCTCAAAATCTGCACCTAACAACTTCCAATTTTAAACAGCATTACAAGAACAGGATACTATAAGTTAAGACTTTCAGGTATTACCAAAAATTTGTCAAGAAAATAGAATGACAAAGATTTGGATCAGCACAAGACAACCTTCGAAGTTCGAAGGCCGTATACTTTGCCTAAAACAACCCAATTCCATCAACGATTTCTTCGGAAGACAGCCGACGAGGAAAAACAAAAGGATAGCGAATAGATAAGTAACTATCGGCCCTGCGAGCACCTAAGCGCATGCACAGTAAGCAGCGAAAGGAGAGGAATATTTACAACTTTCATTTTCTCCTCAGTTTCTCAGCACCCAGACAGGGTAGAAAGAGGGTGAAAAGTTATAAACAAGGACAAAATGAAGCAACGAAAGTCCAGCCTCATTCATCAAAGCTAGCAAGCTCAAACTACCCAGCAGAGAAGAAACAGAGATTATCAAGATCAAGCAAAAAGGAGAGAAAATATCTAACCTTGGAGGGAGTACGAGAGCAAGAACACGAGAGGAAGAGAGAAAGCGAAAATGAGAAGGGGAAGAGGGGTGTCAGGGAAATTCGAGCGAATGTTCGAAACTGAAAAGCCTCAAACCGCGAAAGAGTGACACGAAACTGAAGGATAGAGGGAAATGGCGGATGCGCCTTTTTTATTCGACGGAATCCAAAAGGTTTTATGACAGAGGTTGTAATAAAATGTGCGTTTCAAGTCCGCTGAAACTGGACACGTGGATTTGGTTGTCGTCGCTTTTAACGTTGTCTAACGGCGTTCAAGGGGGTTTCGGTGTTTCGCATCTCGATCTCATGACATCAACTGCTCGACTGTAATGCAACAAACTACTTCCAGACTTCGGGCTCATAATTTAATTACCGGGGGCCACTCCACTCTATTTTTCTGTTGAGGATCATTATGAGTTTTTTTCCTTTCTTTTTTCCTCAAGATGATAGTCTCATGATGTTTTTAACTTTTAGAGCTAGGCATTATACCGTACTGGTATTATTGATTATTGGTATTTATTGTATTCATCAGACAACTGGTCCATTTAATTTGTGAGCATCTCTCTTCATCCTCTACATTTCACCGAGTAAGAAAGTCTTGATTCATCCAACATGTTATTTCATCTTTTAAAAAAAAAAAAAAGATATTTTCTTTATATTAGATGTTCAAGAATACTCTCATTCTGTCATTCATTGCAAAGTTCTTTCAACTATTTTATTACGATTAAAAATAACAATTAACTCATTAAATATATCTTATAATAAAAAATTCTAATTTTAACCCTATTAAAAATAAAAAGAGATAGATGCACAATGTAAGATGAACGATAAAATTAAATTTATGGCAAGAGTAGAATTAGATAATAGTAATAAATAATTCTCTATATGTTTTATATTATTGATTAAATAATTCTTCTAGAAGATGACCAATGATAAGATAGAAGGGAGTGTAAGGTGTTCTTAGTTTTTTAATATATAATTAATAAATTTTTTAAGAATACCTTTAATAAATGAATCACTCAATTATTAACATCAAAGTATGATATCTTATTAAATAAAGACAATTGTGAAAAAATTATGTCAATTTAAAGGCAATAACTAATTTATTAAAAGTGTAATTTAATTAAAAATATTTTATATTTTTTAACGAAGGAAATACTTTCTTTAGACTTTAATTATATTTATAAATCACTCTCAAAAATTTTACTGGAACAGAAGAAATTTTAAACCTCATTTACCCTATCTAAAATTTAAAGTTTCTAACCTTCCTTTTATTTTATATATATATATATATATATTTTAAAAAAATAAAATACCCTAGCATTTAATAACCGATAGAAGTAGAAGGGTAAAAATAAATACGATAATCATTGAAGTGTTATATAAATATGTCTGTAATAAATACTCTCTCTCTATAAATAAGATCAAAGGAGTGATCATCTACCTTTTCAAATTATTTTCAATTAAAACTATCACTTCTATCAATAAATATTAGTGTAATTGATAAAAATTTGACATATAACTTATAAAATTATAGATTCAAATCTCATTGTTAATATAATAATCTTATCAATGACTAAGTTATGAAGCCAAAGTTCAGATATTAAATTTTTACTAGGCCTCAAATTTATGAAAACCAATGTAGACCAAGTTAAAGATGAAGAACTAAATTTTGATGAGTTAAGATCATAGCGTTGAAATAATTAACTTATCTTATATTCAAAACAAGAGGAAGAGCACATGCCTGAGGTTGGCAGACTAGAATGAGAGCATTGAACTAGGATGAAATTGTAGTAACTAGCTTTTTTAACTCAACTTTACCATATAAATAGACGTTTAAGATTATGTGTGATTTGAGGGAGGGGGATGGGATGGCGGGGAGGGGAGGGAAGAATTTTAATGCTACCTTATTTGGTTTTGTCAAGAGAGAGAAAGGAGAGAGATTTTAATTATCTCTTATTTGATTTAAAAGGGGAGTGGAGGGGAGATATTAACTAATTAACCATTACATTATTATATCTAAGTTTTTTTTTAATTATTCCTCATGTAAATTAATTCTATACCTTGACCCAAATTGCAAGGTTAATATGATTTTGCATCTTAAAACTTTGTCAATAATCATGTAAAATCTACATAGCTTTAAAAAAAAAACACTCAGAACAGAATTATTTTATTTTTAATTCTTAAATTAATTTTAATATTTTAATATTTCTTAAAACACGGAGGAAATGTTGTTCATTCTAACATTCACACGTCAGTCTCTCCCCTACAGGCCTTCACAGCGCGAGAAAGCACGCAGGAGTTTTGGATGATTTATGGCTCTCCATCTCAGCCTTGTGCGCAATACAGTGAGGTCCATGGGAAAGTTGACTTGTGCACCAAAAAATAAGGTCCACGGGTGAGTCGACCTGAAAGAAGAAGAAGAAAAGCTTGGCGACTCAGTCTAGAATAAGAAGGGTAACAAGTGAAAGAGTAATTTTCATATTTCGATATGCTTAAAATATTAATAATAAATAAAAAATAAAACAGCCATAAATTTTGACTCCCTTTCACAAAAAAACCTCAATTTAGAGGGTGCTAGAATGAGAAGAGGGGAAGGTAGGGGCCTCCAAAACTTTTGAATCAAGTGAGTGGAGGAGAGCCATTTCCCTCCCCCTCCCTTTTAAACACTATTAATTAAATAAACCCTTAATTTCAACTTGCCTTCCAGCGTGGCTTTCATTTGGTGTCAAAACGGCTAATGTTAATGGCTATAGCAACTGTCGTGCATCCTTGAAGCTTCCCACTCACATATGATCTTTCTGTTTATTTCACTATCCCAAATATCCAGTTTTCTTTTCTATTCTTGGCTTTTTTATTAAGCTCACAAATATATACATACGTGGCATGAAACTTGGCTTTGCGATATTGCGATTAGTTAACAATGAGCGAAGTGCCTTCTTCCTGTCCTCGTTGTTGGAAATGTATTATACTCATTGTTTTTAAAATCAGATCGGACCGGCCGGTCCGACCGGTGAACCGGTGACTCGGCCATGTGTCTGGTTTGATTTTTTTTTATTGTGTTTTAGGATTAACCCGCCCAACCCCTCGGTTCAGGCGGGTTGGGCGGGTTGAAATTAAAAAAAAAAAACTTAATAATGATTAACCAAGATGCATATTTATTTTTGACATGATAATGATTAATGATAGGTCAATAGGAGTCATAGGGTAAAAAAATATACTTATGCCAGATGAGGGGACGGAAGAAGTAAAAAAAAATCAAAAAGTATAAATATATATTATATTATATTATTTTTTAATTTGAATTATTTAATTAAATAATTTTTAAAATATATCACTTTCATTTATTATCTTTTATTTTAAAATAAATTTTTATTTCTATTATTTTAACTCATTGAAATTTTTTTATCATTTAGTTAACCTTATTTTAAAAAAATATAGAAATGTTGTTATACTTTATTATTGTTAGAATTATTGTTATATGTTATATGAGATATTAAGACTTGGATATGTATGAACGTATTGAGAATTAATACATTTTTTATTTAAATTATATTATTTTATTATGATCGGTTTGACTCCGGTTTGACCCCCGATTGAACTCATGACATCAAACCCCTGAGTTTGATCGGTTCAATAATCGATTCGATTTTCAGTACCTTGATTATACTTAAATATCTGGAAAACCAAACTCGCGCCCCATGACACAAAAACAATGCCGAGCAGCAGTGCTATCCTCATTAAATGCATATGTACAGGGCCTTCGATGGTAATGCCCAGCTGTAGTAAATACTAAAATCAACCCTGAAGACTTTACTGTAGAAAGTGGAAACCCAATAAGCCTTCAAAAAGAGCCGAAAACAGTTTTTTTTTTTAATGATTTTATACAGTCAAGTTTCAATACAAGAAAAAAATGCCTTTTGGGTTTTTTTCTCTTAAAAAAAGAGTTAATGTTATTAATCACAAAAAAGTAAATTATACTCCATTCGTTAAAAAATGTAAGGTATTTTTAATCAAATTTCACCCCCAATAAAGTAATTACCTACTTTTCAACTAATTCTATCTTTTTATATTTACCTTAATTAAATACTCTATAATAAATATGAAGTCATTATTAATAAGGGTACTTTAAAAAAAGTAATAATTACACTTAGAAAGACTAAAAGTGCCTTACATTTTTTAATATTTAACTTCTTAAAAATATCTTACATTTTTAAATTGAGAGAGTACATGTTAATAATCAAAATGAAAGAAAAACACTCAAAAAAACCTACCAATGTTATCTAACACTCTAAAGCACCAAAAAAAAAACAGTTCAAGAGAAAAATAAAAAAACAATTAAAATATCCAACAGAAGCCAAAAGGAGAATAAAACAAGAAATCTCAAGGATTAGCCAGTGCTTTTTTTTTTTTTTTACAGAAAAAGTAACTCCATTAGCATTATCCACACTCAATGATTTTGCCTTGTCAAGAAGCAAAATTTGAGTAAACACTGAACTAGTTGGTTCATCTTCCTTTTAACATCGCTTGCAGAGAAATTTATAATTTTATTCTCATCCTTACAAATTGGAGACAAACAACAATTATTCACAAAAAGTAATAAAGAACAAATGTCGCTGATAATGCCAACACTTTTCTAGTTAATATTAACAATCACACCATTGATAACAGCTTTACATAAAACCTCACGGCCACCCTCCACATGAGCCCAAATAAAGTCAAAATTTGGGATGAATGTTATGGCGCTCAAATTTTTGGGGGTTGCATTTTGAAAGTGAATCAACAAAGATCTCCAAACGGTCCACAAGAGACACAAAGCGGCATGAGCCCAAATATGTGACGTGGAAGAAAAAGCAACCGCTCCGTACTGCAGTAAAAACAAGAACGAGCAAAAAATGACACTACCAAGGCAAACCTTGAGGATTAACCTTAAGTTGAGAAATTAAATGGTTTACCGATGAGGGTCAGGTCTAATGAAAATAACTAATCCTGACAACATAATAAATAAGGTTTGAATTTTTATTGAAAGGGTTGTCCATATTTAATAGAAAGCGATGCCTCAACCAATATTATTAAAAAAAATAGCAACAAAAAAAGAAACTAGAGTTAGGGGTTAGCCACGTGACAAAAACTGAAAAAATAACTACTCCTCTACTAACTATGACAATAAACATGGACGAGTGGGCTTCATTTAACTGGATGCAAAATCTGTCCATTTTCTTATTACCCTTTTTTTCTTCATTTCTCAACCATGATTATTGATATTACTGCACTAAATAAATTTGTCTTCGTTATATATTTGATGAATGATTACAATTAAGAAAGTAAAGAGAAAAGGATCATAAATAAATGAAGATATCCGGGGTCCCATTGAATCGCATCAGTCCAATTGAACTACGTTGTCCATATTGTCCCCCTGAACAAACAACCATGCAACCGCAAGCCCATGAAGAAAAAGACACTAATGATGCACCAGCCATTAGCCAACACCTATGAGCACACGAGATGGGGATCAATGCAGCATCGAAAAGATCCACCAATAATATAGCCAAATTGACAATAGGAAAAGCAAAGGGAGAAATTAAAATAGGGATCAAAGATTTTATCTAACTACCAGTATGTCTTAAAATTTTTTAAAATTTTAATTCAATTGAGGGGTTAAAAGTAAAAATAAATTTTATAGTAAAAAAAATTAAAGTATTACTCGCTTATTATATAAGATCATTATTTATTAATTTCTTACTTCACTTGTTAATTTATCAATATTATTTAAAAATTATATATATTTATCAGACAAAAAGTAATATTAGTTGTCAATTTGCAAAATTTACTTACTAATTTACTAAAGTCAATTGTAAATTATAAAATCTATCAATAATTTATAACTAATATTAATAAATTATAATACATGTTAATAATTTATAACTGATATTAATAAATTAATAAATAAAATTAAAAATTTAATAATCAATTTTGCTACTTGTGCTTAAAAAATTAGTATCAAGTCTTATATAATTACTGACATGTTAATTCATGTAATTTGTAACTCATATTAATAAATTAACGAGTGAATTAAAAAAATAATAATTAATAATTCTGCACAATAAGTGAATAGTATTTTAATTTTTCAACAGTTGATTTGTTTTTTAACTTTTATTCCCTTAAATTGAATTAAAATTTTAAAATTTTGTAGGACTCACTAATAATTAAATCATATCCCTTATCCTGATTTAAAATTCTCCCCAAATCACGGTAATGAAAGAAAATCAAGAACTTGTGATTTAATAATTTGTCACTTACAATTAATGGTGAGAAAACAAAATCATAAAGATTACTTGAGAAAATGTAGTATGACATTGACATGAAATGCAAAACTTTTAACACGTCATGTTACGTATAAAAGTTGTAACTTTAAACAATTCAATCTTTCTTGTATAATAAAGCTTGCACTTGCAGGTTTCTGATGAACCCAGATCAATCCACTTCCGTGTAAATTAGTCAGCCCCAACTATTATTATTATTATTATTTTGATAAAGAAATGCCCCAATTACAATTCACAGTATTGGCTAAAAGTCCACGATTCTCAGTCAAGGGCCTTGACTAGGACTCGGTGCGCTCGGTCAACCAGGGGTAAAGTGCGGGAAGGTCATATAGCCAGAAAAAGCACCGACTGGTTTTTGCACAACGAGGTGAGTTAATCGAGGTGAAAATCACACCCAGCATTTGCGTATTCATTACTCGAAGAGCAGTAATACTGCCACATGTTCAACGAATCAAAACCCATTCGCATCAGCTTCCTGGGTCCTGCCTTGGTCTCAATTCAAATCCGAACCCCATTCACACACCCTATCGGTTCTAATATTTTCAACATCAATTAAGGTCCCTAACTGTTTTTGTTTTTAATCTTTTTGTTCGGTAAACTGACCTGCAGCTGCCGTGTGTGGACTTCCCTTCGGACCAGAGAGTCTTTCTTCCCAGTTTTTACGCAGCAAGTTCTTCCTGAGGCTCAATGCGTTAAGACTTGAGATTATCCTGTCAGATTCTTAGAAAAAGGGGAATCGGTTGGGCTTAGACTCTGAAGGTTTTTGCGATCAGATTATCTATCACGTAGTGGAGGTGAGCCTACTCAGAATTTATTTTTATTGTCTTCATTTTCAGTTGAAGGAAAAGGGAAGTGTAGATGGTCCCATATCAACCAAAATATGTATGGACGCTTTTGGGCATATCTGCTTTCAGATTTCTATTACGGGAAATTTTGGAAACATATGTCAGTTCTTGATCTTATTTTACCAAATACGGTGTTAAGCTTTTTGGTCGACTTTTTCGCCTCTGTTGGAAAATATCAGATTTCATTTTATAAAAACCTTTCCGAGTCGGTTATCTGAAATTGTAGTTGCTGGGAGGCGCAGATAGGTTGCCAGGGGATGCAATAATCATTATGCGAATGTTTATTTGATATAGCGGTAACCACATATGCTTAATTGAAGTCTTTCCCTGTCGCTAATTTTTCAAAGTATATAAGCAGTCGTCATCATCCATGAACTTCACCGCAGATGAGGTTTTGCTTTTCCATAGTTTTATTTTATCGTCAACTTCTCTTCTCCATTCTGAATATGCAGACCAATCCGTTGCAATGAAGTGTTTACCTTTCCACTATGGAGAGAAGAAGGAAGAACCGATGAGCATGAAGTCAGCTTCGGGTCGGTCCAACAGTTCCACAAATGCTGAAGATGATATGAGAAGATCTGGTTCTGAATTGAATTCTAAGGATCCTTTAGAAAACAGTACAGAGTCCCTTGGGAGGACTGCATTACCCAGTTTGTCTCAAAGACCCAGCAACCTGAAAGTCTTCACTGTTCCTGAACTAAAATCAGCCACGAAGAATTTCAGTCGCACTGCTATGCTTGGAGAGGGAGGGTTTGGATGTGTATACAAGGGATTGATCAAGAGTGGAGAGGATCCTAACAGAAAAATTGAAGTTGCAGTTAAACAACTTGGTAAAAGAGGAGTGCAGGTAAGTGTTCTTTGTATTAGGTTTTGTATTCAGAATGTATGTAAAGTTAATTGCTTTACCAATATCTTGCGATATCATAGTAAAATATTAGGCAATGTTATTGCTCTAACTGATACTTTTTTCCCTAGAAAAAGGACGGAAACTCTGGATTTTATTAATATTCCTTTACTTGTGGCATAAGAATACTGTTGGTACAAAACAACTCCAAATGAACAAATAGAACTCAAAGATAAATGAAATGAACTAAATTTACAAAATAAAGGGCAAAGCAAGGCTAAAACTTTTTCTTGTTAAACTAGACATAAGATTATAGAGGTGACTCTAAACAAAGAATAACAGACTATCCTAGTATTATCATAGAATAAGTTTGTTCAAGTAGAGCCAGCTAGAAGCTAGAACACTCATTGTGGGGAATTTTTAGCAATAGTTGGTAAGCTTTTCTTTATGCTCAGAATTTTTTCTGTCAAGTCTAAGTGATAATCTTATTGCTACATTATGATAGCTTGGAATTTGGTTATGAAAAGTGAATCAATTAATTCCATTCCATTATTCAAGTGTGTGTGTGTGTGTGTACCAAACGAAGCTTACAACCATATTCCATTTACTTTTTCTTACTTGCTTTTCATACATTTGGTTCCAAAAATTACATTCCATTTGAAGCTCATTCCTTTTCCTTTTCCTGCTTCCATTTGGTCGAAAGTTATTTCAGCGTACCAAATAAGGCATAGAGGTATTGTGCTCATTGTTTAGCTATGCAATTCTTGTTTTTACAGTACAATGCGTAAATCTTGTATTTTGACTTGGTATTTGCAGGGGCATAAGGAATGGGTGACAGAAGTTAATGTTCTGGGCATTGTTGAGCATCCCAATCTGGTAAAACTAGTGGGTTACTGTGCAGATGATGATGAAAGAGGAATCCAGCGGCTTCTGATTTATGAATATATGCCCAACAGAAGTGTGGAACACCACTTATCACCCCGTTCAGAGAATCCTCTCTCATGGAGTAGAAGATTGAAAATAGCTGAAGATGCAGCTCGTGGCTTAACATACCTGCACGAGGAAATGGATTTTCAGGTATACACAAACAACATTAACTTGCCTCAATTTAGTTGAGCATTGTCTACAAATTGGTTTGAGTTCCTTTTACATTCTTGAGCCTGAAATGGAAATGGAGCTGGCAGGAGCTAAATTGGAATTTTATAAACTTGCTTTCATTTGCTATTCAAATATTTTGTGGCAGTTTATCGTTGCTTATTGTGTCTTGATGTGTGATACATAGATAATCTTCAGAGACTTCAAATCTTCAAACATCCTCCTGGATGAGCATTGGAATGCAAAGCTATCAGACTTTGGGTTAGCTAGATTGGGACCACCTGAAGGATTAACTCATGTCTCGACAGCGGTATGGCCCCTTGTACTAATCTACAATATCATAGATAAATATACAGATAACTATTCACTATTTTAGCTCCCTAAACTTTTCTGTTGGCCAAAAAAAAAAAATCACTATTCACATATAGAGAGAGAGATTTGCATTCGATCTTTGGGACTGATTATTTGAATAAGCATAGACAAGTTCTCTATATGCCTGAGGACCTGAATCTAGAGGTATCAGGGGCTGAGTTCTCATATTTGTTAGGTCATGATGTGATCACATCTTGATACAGGGAATCATGAACACTTTTTTGTTGCCTTTGGATATCGATCAGTTCAAGCCTGACGTGTGGTAAAAAATAAAACCTATGTCTTTCTTATACCTTGCCAAAGCCCTTAATCCAGGATCTCTAGTTTTTATTTACTGTTCATGCCCAAATCAGACAGTCAAAGTTAGTCCTTTGTTGATATTGCACACTGTCCAGAGTCCAAGCAGCAGCAAACACTAATTGTAGGTGGCTTCCAATGATAAAATACACTATTTGTGCTCTCACATGCTGGTTATGTTCATCAGGTGATTAAATATAATATTTGCGTTCAAGCGTTCATATTCTGGTTATGTTCATCAGGTTGTGGGAACAATGGGATACGCGGCTCCTGAATATGTTCAAACTGGCCGTCTGACATCTAAGAGTGATGTATGGAGCTATGGTGTCTTCCTTTATGAACTCATCACTGGCCGGCGCCCTTTTGATCGAAATCGTCCGAAGAGTGAGCAGAAGCTCTTGGAATGGGTGAGGCCATACTTGTCAGATGGGAAGAAATTTCAACTAATATTGGATCCAAGGCTTGAAAGGAAACACGTTTTTAAGTCAGCTCAAAGACTTGCTATTGTAGCTAACCGATGCTTAGTCAAAAACCCAAAGAGTCGCCCTAAGATGAGTGAGGTATTGGATATGGTGAATCAGATTGCACAATCTTCATTGAGTGCAAGTCCAGAGCTACCCTTGAAGAATTTTGCATCAACGCAAGAGTCGCAAGAAACGAAATTAAAGAACAAGAGAAGGACTATGGACCTTAAACCTGGAGAAACTAATTGTTTTTTTAGGATATGGAGACGAAAGCAGCAAGGAGCCATTTGATTATTTTAGGACTTGGCCGATCAAGTTTGTTATTGAAGGCAAAGCAGCTGTTGCTTCATGACAGGAATCATTAATCATTGCCCGTGACACGATGAAGAATACTTGTATATTTCCTAGCTACGTCACTTCACACAGGTGAGAAGCAGTGTTCATCGCTTTATATATATATATATATATATATATTAATAAAGCCGTCGTCCTATGCTTTATTAGTCTTTTAATTTTACCTGTCAAGTTTTTTTGAGGAAATGCAAAGGGATGCTATTTAAGTAGACATAGGAATAACTTGGAGAATTTCCAGGGCAGACGTGTCTGGCCAACAAAAAAAGGCAGACATGCCGGTGGACATTGGCAGGGCTGGGAAAATGGGCCACACCCAGCGAGTTGGCCTATACAACGCTCGAAAATGTAGGGTTGCAAAAATGAGGTCATTTTAAATGGGTCAACACTAACCTTGTCCATGGGTTAGCCTTTTGCTTTTTTTTTTAAAAAATGTGTGAAATAGATCAGGTGGAATTATGAAGTAATCTATGTATATTTTTGTAATTTTAGCTCCCTTCTTTATTTTCCAAGAAGTTTACCGGGATAATTTCAGAAGAGATACATTTTACTCCTATAGTCATGTTCCTAGATGATATGGAATTTTTCAGGCTAGTAAAAAATAATTTAAGAAGTATAGTATGAACTTGCATCACCAAAGCCTTAGGATTCAGCTAATTTAAGAGGTAACGATACTGTGTATAAAAAAAGTAATAATACTTTTAATGACAGAACAAGTTAAAAAAAAAATCTGCAGGTATAATTTTTAAAGGTGCAGTTTAACTCCTGTCTTAAAAAAAAAAAAGATCGATATTTCAATATTTAATTTTTTTCCTATTGAAATGACATGAAAAACCTCGATTGAAACATCCATTTGCCTAACTTGGCTGACTAAGAACATTGCATTAATTATCGTGCATGGAAGTTGTTATGCGGGGTGTATTATTTCTAAGGACGATAAATATGAACTTTGACGCTAAGAAGTTGAGATATTTTCCTGCTGATGATGCGTGCATCAGTGGCTTTCTAGTTTTCTTAGGCGCATGAGTGAGAGTTGAAAAGAGACGAAGTTTTAGCACGGATAGGAACAGTGCAATGGTAGGGACAGATAAAGAATAAAAATGTAAAATTGACTTGACTCTGCACTCAGGGGGGAAAAAAGACTTGACTCCGGAAATCAGATTCCCTTTAGGTGGCCACTTGTGGGACGTTGAGAACCAGAACCTCACTGGTAATTAACAGGATATCATGGCGTATCATGCACTTTTGGTCTAATATTCATCGTTCATAGGTGACGATGCCGAATTTCATGGTACAATGATGGAATAGGCGTTGTGACAGATGACCTGATTGATTTGATTTTTTCTCCTCCCAATTGAATGTTTTATCATGGCTTCTTGGTCTCCGTGTTTATTTTGGGAAGACAGCATGAACCTATTAAATCACTGGTTCTAATTGCGGACATTTCACTGCTAAACTTTTGTGGAAGTCATTTGTTTGGAATTAAAAAAAAATGAATTGAAAGAAATTTTTGGAAGCATGAACCTTGGCAAAAAAAAATTTTTTTTGCTTGGAATTAAAAAAATGAATTGAAATAAAAAATTCCTTCTAATAACTCCAGATTATTAAGATTTCACGTAGTGTTAGTTTTGAATTTTCAACAAGTCATTTGTTAAAATCAGGTGTTGCACTTAAAAATAAAGACATTTCCAAAGTGTCAGGTTCTTAGAGAGCTTACTTTTCTATTTCCTATAATTATAGACTGTTGAATACCATGGTTTCAATAGGGAATTACTGGTAATACATTGGTGTAAATTAGGTAATGCACTTATGAATGGGTTGTCTCCTAGTATGAATATCAAATGTGAATTATAAATAGTAACTTGTAAGACCAGATAACGTGCTTGGAATTGTCTCTCAAAAAGACTATGTTTCTTTAATAACAATTTAATAATTAAAAATTGCAGTTGGAATTAATGACTCACTCCTTCCAAACCAAAATATTGGCCTTAGAATATCAAACGTGAATTATAAATAGTCACTTGTAAGATCAGATAACGTGCTTAGTATTGTCTCTCAAAAAGACCATGTTCCTTTAATAACAATTTAATGATTAAAAATTGCAGTTGGAATTAATGACTCACTCCTTCCAAACCAAAATAAAGGGCATGGGTAACTTGATAGTTATTAAAAAATGTTAATTGAAATTTTAATTTTTTTTCAAAAAATTCACATCTTTTCAATTTCATTCTTATTAAATTGTTCATAAAAGTATTTTGAAAGTGATAATTAAAATTTCAACACATCATTTGTTTAAAAAGAATAATAAATAAAGTAAGAATATAGTTGAAAAAATAGTTATAAAAATAATCTAATATTTTATATTTTAAACCAAGCAAAACTTTTTTAAAAAAATTATATTATGGTTTGAAGGGAGTAACAACGAAAGAAACTAAGCAATAAAAGTGTCTTTGATGAAACAAGCCAACTAAATTAAGAAATAAGATGAAAACCAACAATACAATATAAAGTCTGTTTGGTGAATATGTCTGCAACTTCATTCGCGTCATATGAGATATTATGAATCACTACACTCCAATTACAAGCTAGTACAGCTTGAATTTAGTTGTTGAGAGGCCCTACACCATTAAGCAAGTCCACAACTTAGTGGCAGAGGGCCCTCTTAATTTCTTGGAGGGGATTGTTTCCCGGGGTCCCCTTCTTGGTAATTATCCTGCCCTCACATATTGAGGACAATGGTTTAAAAAAAAAAAATTAAAAATGGAAGCCTACACTCAATTTGTAAGGGTAGGATAATCATCAGGAGGGGAACACTAGGAGAGATCTCCCTCCCCGATTCTTATTGACACAGTACAAAGTTCTGCTTAAAAAAAGGATAATTAAAGCAAAAGCATAGGGACATGGTATTAATTTCAGCATTGTTGGATGAATTTAGCACATGCATATATTCCAACGAATATGCAATAAAACTAAATATTGAAATTTAGGTACAAATAAAAATACAATTAAAACAAGGCAAAATAATTTAAAAAATGGTATTAAAATCTCTCTAAATTATGTAAATGATAATTTAATTTTTTTAAAATATCACAACATCAATGAAGTTTTTAAAGATTTCTTTGTCAATAACCTTTTTAGAGAAAAGATCATTTTATCCTTATTGATAAATTGTATTTTTTTTGTTCAATCCTTGTAATTCTTTTAAAAAAAGTTATGATTTTTTAATCAAAAGTTGTTAATATAGTTTGTTATTTTAAGAACTTATTTTTTAATAATAAAAATTACATCTGACAAATTATAATTTTTTATTCAACTCTTAGGATTTATAAAATAAAAGTTATTATTTTTTAAATAAAAGTTATGATTGAAGTTTGTTTCTCAATAATAATAAAAATTATACTTAATAAGTTATAATTTTTTGTTTAACTTTTACAATTTATAAAATAAAAATTGTGATTTCTTAAACAAAAGTTGTGATTTGATCTTATTATTTTTAATAAAGATAAAATAATATTTTTTAAAAAAATTATTGACAAAAAAGTCCCCAAAAACTTTATTAATATTATAATATTTTAAAAGATTAAATTATTATTTATATAATTTAAAAAAATTATTGTCATTTTTTCAAATAATTTTTGACGATTGATTGCGAAATACGAATTTCACATCCCTTGGCTAGCGCAAGCGTGACATAAAAAATGAGGCGGACCACAGAAAAAAAAAACTACAAAATACAAAGAAAAAAATGGATGGAAGAATGACGATCAAAGAGTCAAGAGCCTTAGTGCAATACACGTGGAAATGACTTAGGCAGCAAGTTTTGATAGAGAAAGGGCGAGACTCTCGGTGTGGATTTTTTTTTTTTTTTAATATAGGTAAATGTTTAATCGAAGATTAAGTTAAGCCGACCAGGCCTCGCTGCTTCAGGCCGCCTCGGGTGCAAAGGTCGTCTTTTCAGCCACTAGCAAGAAAGAAAATGAAAAGGTCATCCCACGTGATACATTGTCATGAATAATAATAAAAAAAAATTATTTAAATAAAATTTATGAATTATTTTATTTTTAACAAAAATAATTTAATTATTTATATAAATTTATTAACGATAAACTCTCAGAACTACATTAAAATTATAACGAGATGAATTTATTCTTTATATATTTTAAAAAGAATTTATTGTAAAAAAAAGAAAAGAAAAGCCAGAAGTAGTTGTCTGTTGTCATGCTCCACCAATCACAGACGTTCCTTACCTTCTTCCTTCAGTGACTGATCTGAACCGTTCGTTTTAACATACTCTCAGTCTCAGATCCAACCGCCCCGTTTCTCACGAGGAAAATCAAATCTTCCCCTTAGTTAACAATCATTAAGGATCTGGAGCTCCGACCCTAGAAAAAGTTTATTACGGATTATTAAAATATTCAGGTTATGAAGTTTTGGGATTAAAGAAAGCCGTCCGAGGAAATGCCGCTTAATCAGTGCTTCAAATTTATATTAACTATCCCAGAGTTCGATCCTTTAGCGCCGTCGCAAACAGTATATAAGCGCGTGAAGGGCGCCTTTTAATTCCATTTCGTGCAGCACTTACATTCAATTCACTATCGTCATCTATTGCGCGTCCTCAGCTCCTCCAGGTAAGCAGTGGCTTGTGCAATCCCCCTGTGACCTTTCTGGCTATTCGCTCTTTCTGGACACGCCCTTGATGATTTTCTGAATTCAGTGGAACGCAGAATCCAAGGTCAGAGAGCTCTTATTTGTATGTTTTGCTTATTTTATTTGTTTTCTCCGTTAAATTTGTGGCTCTTTTGTTTTCAATTGTTCTTTATCTGAATTGTATTGGATCATTTGTTATGTATTGGATCGTTTGTTATTTGAATTCGAACCTTTTCTTTTCGAGCATATTTGGGTTCGTTTCCGGTCGGTGTAAACGATGCTATCAACGTATGGATTGGAATGATCTCTTCTCTTGGTTTAATAGGATCTTGAAACAGTTGTTGTCTGAATCCTCTGGATTTCGATTATGTTGCCGTCGAATTTTCAAGTTTTTAACACACTCGTGCCCACATACTCATCTATGTACTCCGTTAAGGGGCAAAGGAATAGCCAAAGGATCAGCAGTATGAGTATGTTACCTTTTTTGTAGCTCTCTCTACAGCTTTGAGACGGACAGATGTTAGTAGCAGACGATTGGAAACTTTTATAACTTCATAAAGTAATGGTGCTTTGACTTCAGCCATTTATGCTAGACTAGCGAAAGTACCCTTATGAGTTCAAATTTGTAAGAAAACTTTCATCGGATCCCATAGAGATGTGATATAATGTAAGGGGTATGCGTAAATGAAATCTCTTTTTGGATTTGCTCCCGAAATCAATCCTAAGATTTGATGAAGATAACCAAATACAGACAGTTGAAACTTACTGCCACTCAAATTAAACTTAGCCAACGTTTAGCGATATTAAACTTCGAGATAGAGTAAAATGGAGTTAGAGCTGAGCATGAACAGGGCGTCCACTTTTTATTGAAATAAAATAAAGAGGGGGCGAGGGTATAGCCACTGGGTTTCTTTGTTTCAAATTCAGCGGTGAACACCGATCATTTCGTCTGAAAAGTAGCCTCTGCTAGTCATGGTATATCATGTAGATTTCCTGTTTGTGATCGTGAATGTAGATTCTCCTCAAACACTAAGCAGAAAATGGTTCATGCTAGTTCATGGGAATGCTTGGGAAGAAAATTTACACATTGAATAAATTTTGCTGAAGGGACAAGTTTCTGTTTCAGTTTTGTCCGAGTTGTTGGACATCATTGTCTTACTTGCAGCTGAGTCTCCAGTCTCTTAATGCATAGCTCTTTTGAGCAGGTCAATTGTTGCTGGTGAAGAACAGTTCCAATATTTTCTAGGAGAAGGCTTCAGATTTTTTTTTTTTTTGGGTGCAAAAATTAACTTTTAGGGATGGTTTTATATGAAAATTCAGATATCATTCAGTGGGGTCTTCGCCTTCTTGATGGCGACCCTAGTTACAGTCCAGAATACTACGGTGACATAATTCAACATGATACCAGTAACATATATGATGGAAACTACTACCATGGCCATTATGATGCTGAGAGTGATCATATAGAGAATGATGAGATGATTGCACGGACTCTTCAGGAAGAATTTTCACAGCTAGATATTGCTGAAAGTTCCAGATATTCACAGGCAAGTGAGGAGCATTACCATACTCCAGAGCTGGCATATGGATGGCATAACTCTTCAATGATGAACCATCACTCAGAAGGTATCAGTAAAGCTGCTTGTCAGGTCTCACATTGGGGAGGGTCTTGGCTATATAAGCGGGTGCGTTGCACGCCCTAATGGGTTAACCTTTTGGGAAGAGAATAATAGCCCCGTGACAAAGTGGTATTAGAGCTAAACCAGAATTTGCCCAGTCGGTGGGCCTCTTTGGTGGGCCACTAGTGACAGGGACGTCACGGATTGGCCAGGATAGCTGTCAGGTCCCATATTAGAGGGACTTGAGAAAGGTCTTGGCTATATAAGCGAGTACACTGCATGCCCTAATGGGTTAACCTTTTAGGGAGAGAGTAATGGCCCCGTGATATGCTGCTTTCTTGTTTATATGAGGGGTTTATTTTATTTGTCTACCAGAGGTTGGTTAATTTCAAATTTTGATTAAAAATTCTGTCTATGCAGACCATGATTATGTCCAGGAAGGAAATGATGATGCAGAACATTCTAGTTCATGTTCTAGTCCTTGTGAAGGGGGAGAACACTCATTAGAGCTGACTGATCCATTTACTGACGAAGTGGGAAGGAGATTGAGTCAAATGACTCCAATTCCTGTATGCTTAGCTTCTTCTGCTTCTAAAGATATATCCGTATACACTATTCAGTTAATGAAGCAATATTTTAAATAAACTTGTCACCTTTCTACGGATTTCCGTTTCATGGTCATGCAACAATTGATTTATCATTATCTTTGTTTTCTGTATATCAATTTCTTGGGCTAGTTTTTCGCCCTCTTTTTCCTGGACTGCTTATTCATCATGTTACGTATAACAACATTGAAGTCAAACAAGTTTTAATTGACAGTAGTGGTAGTCATGCGGCTCATAATTCTTTACACACAGTGATGAGTGAAGCAACTGTTTTGCTTGAATCATTTTTCCAGGTTTTTCCTATTGTTTTGTTTTGTTTTTGGTGTGTATAATACGTGAGTTTTTTGCTTGAATCATTTATTCAGGTTTTTCCTTTTTTTTTTCCTTGCCTTTTTTGGTAGGAAAGTTTCAGAAGTTTTATCTGTAGCTTTTGTTCTCACTTCTGAATATTATCAATTAATCACCAAGCTTTGGTACCTCACAAGTGATTTAGTTTTAGCACGTTTATTTATTTTAATCAGTCGTGTAACTCATGTACTAGACCCATGGTGCTTAAATTGCTTCTTTTTGCTGTGAAGCATGTTCCAAGAATTAATGGAGATATTCCTTCAATTGATGAAGCAACTTCAGATCATCAAAGGCTTCTGGATAGGTATTCTTTAATAAATATTTGTCTTTCTTTAAGAAACTTCAATATGCTTGCATTCATGTTTCTCCCGTAAAAGTGAGTAATTGTCAATTTATTTTTTTTGGTCATTTACTTGTTTTTGTGCGTGTGGAATGAAACTTATGCCACGGATGGACTTTATTGCGTTTTTCTTTCTTCTTCACTAGTTCATTAATACATAAATTCGTTGAAAGAATTATTCATTTCTTGGGCTTGTTCTCACATAAACATATAAAGCTGTGCTTATTTTTAAACAGATTGCAGTTATATGACTTTGAAGAGCGCAAGGTACCAGGTGATGGTAATTGTCAGGTTTGTTTCTGTTAGCAGTCGCAGAGCACATTTCATTAATTTCTGTTTGTAAACATCAGATAACGATAATTATTTATGTTTCTTCCTCAGTTTCATGCATTATCTGATCAATTGTATGGCACACATGAGCACCACGAATTTGTGAGACGACTAGCAGTAGACCAGGTTTGTTGTCTAGTGGATTAACTTTTATGATGCTTGGTGGAATGTAATTTCCACTGCTTTTGTGCTTTTATTGTTGTTGGTTCTGATGGTGCCAGCTTAAGTCTCATCGGGAGATTTATGAGGGATATGTTCCCATGGAATATGGCGACTATTTGGTGAAGATGTCCAAGTAATAATCCAACAGCCTTTCCCGTCCATATATCCAAATATACTCTTAATGGTTTTTTAGAGATTAATCAGTAACCCTTTTTTACTTTTCTTGTCAATGAAACTAGGAGTGGTGAATGGGGTGATCATGTCACTCTACAAGCAGTTGCAGATACGGTATGAGCTTCAGAACTTACTTTTCCTCTCATAGTTTTAGAACTTGTCCCCCTATTCTTTCGTCGACTGTGAGACAAATCAATTTGTTTAAGAAACTTTCAGATAAATATGAATCTGTGGCGTGACACTTTTAATTTCCCCAAGTTGAGCTGTTTGTTTTGAGCCTAAACTTTTTTATTTTATTATCATTATGCATCTGCTTTCGTACTTAGGTTGTCGAGTCTCTTCAATAATTTCTCTGCTCAGTCAACTGAGCCAAGCCTGGGCAGCACCTTTTTTTTCTTTTTGTTTTTTTTTTTAATATTCCTGGGTGATTTCTTAACCATAACTATTATGTTACAGACACAATCCCTAATTTTGTTGACACTGGATAGTTGAATTTAGCTGTGGATTACAATCCTATAACGCTGTTGATTTGCAACTGTAACACAATCCAATTGATCATATCACAATAGGGCTTCATGACTAGTATAGTGTTCAACGAAGGTTTATAATCCTTTTGTATTAAAAAAAAAAAATCATGAACTTGGAGTGAAGTATGTCAAAGTTTGGAGTTGTAGTTGCCTGGTAAAGTCTCCTCTCCCCTTTTAAATTCTCAAAAAACCACATTTTAAGCTCCTGTTGCCTGGTTCTAAGATGATCTAATTGCTAGGTTTTTAGTATTATTTGAATTCAGCAATGATCTGATATGCCTGATCATTTTTACTAATAATTTCAAATTTGATCTGCTGTTTTCTACAGTACGCTGTGAAAATATTCCTGATCACTTCATTCAAGGATACCTGTTGCATAGAGATAGTTCCTCATTTTGAGAAGCCGAAAAGAGGTAAGTTTTATTCACGGTGAGATTTGAGCAACGGATTCTGCTTAGGTGAAGTGAGAGAGGCCAATGCCCGGGATTTTTACTTCTGCTCGGATTTCTTCCTCTTTTTTTTTTTTGGGGGGGGGGGGGAGAAGGGATTTTTTCCTTCGTGTAACTAAATTTGCTTATCTTTTTGGGTCTCGTGTTAAGGTCACATTGTTACTGACTAGTTAACTGGAAAGTTTTTCCAAACTTGACCAGGCCTTTTTGGATAATGCAATGATGCCTTCACAAAACATGCTATTGATTATGAATGATTGTATAACTTCAAAACTTTTTATATTTAATTTTCTCCTGTTTAAGCCTAAAGAGTTGTGGAAATTGATAGATGAAAGGTTTGTTCGGGTAATTTTTAAAAGCGCATTCCAACCAAATTTGGGATGTATTTTTGTTAAATCTAACAAATAGTTGAATCTTTCAAATGTATTTTTGTCAAGTAAACTGATATCCAAACAGGCATGAAATTATGTCTGATCTATTGATGCTTTTATCAAACAACTGCTAGTGTTAATGTGTCGGCCATGCCCCCCCCCCTTTTTTCTCGTTTGTATATTCGTTCAGTAGATTTGGGAATAGCTTAGCTGATGGCTTTATCTTCCATCATGGGTGTGTTTGTTGCAGTTATTTTCCTGAGCTTTTGGGCAGAGGTGCATTACAATTCCATCTATCCTCAAGGAGGTAATTTTCCATCCTTTGTTTGAATAGGCATGGTTATTGAGACAGTTTAGGATCAGCTTGCCCAAATCGTATTTGGTTATCGAGACATTATGTTGATTCAGATTCAGGTATGCCTTCAAGCGAGTCAAGGAGGAAGAAAAGGTGGTGGAACTTTGGGAACAAGCATTAGACTGAGTCTCTGACCCTGCCAAGAAAGCGCGCCTGAATTTGTGCATGTTTCCTTGGGTCAGAACTGACGGACTACTCTCAAATCTCGACCGCCCAATTTATTAGTTTATTACTTTGCACATTTCAATAGATTTTTCTTTCTGTAACCATAAATCTGGTCATGCTTAAATAGTCACATCCAAAGTGAATTTCGGGTGCTATACAGTAGGCCAGTTATATATATGTGTGTGCGCGCGCGCGTTTTTTACAAAAAAAACTAAATTAAATAGGGTGACTTCATTTAATAACGAGTGGTTTTCATCAAACACATTCCCCAAGTCGGCACGCTTCCAACGAACTCTACAATGTAAATTTGCCAAAATAATATCACACCCTGAAGGAATTTGCTGGCATAGAGTACAGAAAAAAAAAAATCAATGTATTGTACATTAAGTACCCAGAGTCCAAACTCCAAATATACATGCAATGTAATATAATATATAAAGCATCCTTGATACCGTTTATAATCATATACATCTTTCTCCCCCCGTCCCTCCCGTCTAGAATGAAGGAAAACGAGATAACGAAGAACACAGTCAGCTAAACACATCCACCGGATCAAAAAAAAAAAAAAAGAGCAGAGACAGACATTCACGATTTAGAAACAAGCTCAGGTTTAGAAACACATTCACTAAGCTGGGAACAGTACAAGCTTAACCTCTTCGCTTAAATTCCGCGAGAGGCTATTATTCTCCGATAGTCTCATCTTGCTGCGTTTCCTCCGTCTCCTCCGTTGAGGGTTGCAACAACAAAGCCGTGAACGGCATATTCCTGTACCCATTAGCCGCCGCCACGGCATACTCCATTCCGATTGGCTGGCACAAGTCTAATCTACAGCTGGGCTGCGGCGGCGGCGGCGGCAAAGCCATTGCAAACATACCCTGCCCACTGCCACCCGCAGACACGGGGTGGACTCGGCAAGGAACAGAAGCTGCCGACGACGATATAGCAGCATTGCTGGTGGACACCGGTTCTGCGGGGACCGTTCCGGTGCCGGTGGCAGCTATAATAGATGGCTCGGCCTGACGCAGCAGCCACTCTATGGTCTCGCCATCTGAACGGTGACCAAGTTCTCGGGTCAGTTGGAATATTCGGGCGGCACAGAGAGGCGGCATGCGGACACGGCGGCCCCGACCATTGACCTTGGTGTGACGGTCTTTGGTGGAGCGTGAGGAAGATAGGGCAGTAGATTTTCGAGGATGGGAAAGTTGGACATTAGAGTCGGAGTCCACGGTGGTGAGTGGCCCCGTATTAGATTTAGGGTCGGATTGGGGGAATCTGTGGAGGACCACTTCGGAGCTCATGAGTAGTTAGGGTTTTTGAAGGGGAGGGAATGGCAATGTTAGGGTTTCAGGGGGAGAGAGAAAGAGGGTTCAGTTTTTGGGTGATGGTCGATGGATTCCATTGACCCCACAGAGAGGGTTAAGCCCATTTATACAGAACCATTGATGTGAGAGACGTTGCCCTTTTTGTAAGCTTATGTATTTAGTAGACGCCGTGTGTGAAGCTTGTGGGTGGGTCCAGTGGGCCTCGGCTGTGTCATTACGGTTACGGCTATCACGCTTTTTGCACTAGGTTGTCCCGCCATAGCGTTGTTTACGTGATACTCCGTTTTTGAGGCCGAATGTTACTCCGTTTCAGATATTAATATAAACTTTTGGAAAGCCAATAAATTTTAAAAAGCCAATATAAGATGAAATAAGGATATTGACATATATTTTTTAATAAGAAAAAATTTAAAGAACCCAGACCAACTTTTTTTTTTATCATGTAAGCTTTTTTTAAAAAAAATTTGCTCATTAAAAAATATATGTCAGTATTAGTTTGACATGTAAATATAAAATTAATAGTATTAATTAATATTTCAATATTATTAACATTATTTATACTATATCAATGTTATTGTACAAATGCAAGGACTAACGTGGAAAAGTGTTGATTCATTGATGTTGCATTCAGCCCATAAATGTTGTGCTAAAAAACCCATAAATAAAGATATTAATAGAAAAAAAATCATTAAATATGACATTGGACCATTGCTGCCAAATTCTCAAGTTAATTTTATGAGTGTATCATTTTTACATTTATAATTTATAAAATTATGTCAGCTTGCTGATAAACTCGGGTTAGGTATAAACTCATTTAAACTCACAAGTTGACATCTGAGTTTATTATTTTTATATTTTTATTTTATAAAATTATGTTAACTTACTCATAAATTCATATTAAATACAAACTCAGTTAAACTTGTTAAGCTTGTCGATTTTTTATCAAGTTGAGAAAATTAAGTATATACCATGTAGAATTTAGTTCTTAAAAGTGCTAGAACCTGATTCAAAGAAAAATAAAACTTAAAAAGAAAAAATTAATATTAAATTATTAATGAAAAAAATACCAAAAAGAAATTGCCTTATTTTGAAATTTTTCATGTTTTGTATGATAATATATTAATATAAATGGATTGAATTTTAATTATTTATATTTGAAATATACTTAAATCATATTTTATATTTTAACTATTTAATTATATGCTTTTAATATATATTTTTTAATAAATGTTTTACGATCTGAGCTTACATACTCATTATGAATTACTTAAATATGCGAGTTAGATAACTTTGCTCTAGACTTCCAAAAGTACAGGTAAAATGAAATAAAAATTTCTAGAAAAACATATATTTTGATGTAAAGAGAGTAGTTTATAAAAAAGAACCTGCACCTTGTAAATTTTTTGAGGGTTTATTTTCATTGTGTTCTTTTATTTATGAAAATAAGATGTGATATTTTACGATACTTGATTAGTTGGTTACTTGTCTTTTAATTAACTTATAATTTTGTTAAGATAATACGTGGAAAAATAAAAACTTTGCTATGTGAAATGTTTTTGGTAAAACTAGAAATAAAGGTTTAGTTGGGCTTGTAGGTCTTATTTAAATAAGGATTCAGGCTTTACAAATTATTTTTTTTAAATGAATCGGACTTAAAGGCCTAGCCTTGATAAACCCTGTAAAAAAGGGCTTAGGCCCGGGCGGCCCTTCAAGCCCTAATAAGTCTGATTATTTTATACATATATACACATACATACATATATTTGATTGATAATGACATAATTTGGTTAATATTTATTGTAGGTGATGAAAAAAAGTTGTAAAAGTAATTGACATTAAATTTTCACATTCATCTTCAACAAGTACACTTATATCTAAGGAATTTAATGTTTTATTTGTAGATAATAAGGATGAGGAGGATTTGAGTTTTGATTGATGAATGTGTGTTGTTTAGATTTTTAAATATGTTATTTAATTTTTAAAATATTGTGTAGATTTTAATTTTAAAATATTTTAATTAATATATAATGTTTAATTGTATTTTAATTTTTTATTTTTTTAATAGGGCTTTCGACCCCGACCCTAAGCCCTTTATGTAAGGGTCGGGCTTTAAAAAAAGAGTTGAAAATGAATAATCGAGTTCAAGAGCTTGGGTTTTGAAGGGCCAAGCCCTTAAGAGTCAAGTCCGCCCGTATTCCTAACTATAATTTTTTAACCAATATAATGGATACATCAAATTGACATGAAATGCGATTTATTAGGATTATATCAACAAACTTTGTCTTTTCTTACTGTACTAAGTCAAAAAAATTTATAAAATATTTTATTTCACTTAATGTGAATGCTGATCACTAGGTGTGTGTTTAGTAGATAGAAAATTTATCTAGGAAGGAGAAAACGTGAGTGAAAAAAAAAAAAAAACTCTTGTTGTGCTTTAATCAAATAGTAAAGTTGTCATTGAATCTTGCTAATGGCTTTTTTTTTTTTTTTTAATGAGAGCAGATGTCCATTTAAAATAAAACAGAAGGAAAACAAACTCTTGGAGAGTTTCTCATATATATGCCCTGGATAGTAAATTCTCGCTTGTTCGAGTAACAACAGAAATAATCACTTATGAAATGAAATAATTATCCTGATTTAAAATTAATTGAAGATGCAGTCACGTGGCACCCGATATATATATATATATATATATTGGTTGGGGTTGGCCAGCTGCACCCGATTATAATTGTAAGGTGATGTTATTTTCACTCAACTTCTGAGTAATTTCTCCACATTTCATATCAAAGTTCTAAGAGAGCTTGTTTGGTTATTTATTTCTCCCAATGCAACCCCCCACTTCTATCTTTGTTAATTATAGGTTTTACTGGAACTGAGAAGAATCATTAGTCATAATGGTCCTGTCGATACAATTGTAGGGGAATGATAAATCAATTTTCGTGTGTAAAAATAAGTAATTTTCAAAAAATATTCTTCTTATTTTGTTTATAATGCACTTCCAACATATGTTACTAAAATTAAAAAAAAATCTTAAAACTTATTAATTTTGTTTAGAAATTTAATTATTTGTCAACTTTAATCCTATTAAATATGAATATGTTAACAATATATTTCTTCTCTTCAACATTTAATGAAAGTTAAACGAAAAAAATTTACAATATAAATTTAGTGAGATAACTTATGAATAGGATAAAAAAAAATTTATATGTGTCTTCTAAATGAGACTAAAGAGAGTATATCATTAGTGCGCTAACCACATGCAGGTCCATATATAGTTAAATATTTCCTCCATGTTATTGTAATCTTTCATATTTCATAATATAAAATATTTTAGAGTAAACAGTTACTCTCTCCATCTCGAATTATAAGATATTTTAAAAAAATTAACATCTCAAAATATAAAATACTTTTAAGAAATAAGATTTTATTAATGATGCTTTTTTAATATTACACACCCTAAAATTACTGTCGAATAACACCAAGGTTAATAAAAATTAAATTTTGCAATGAAACGCAGTCTAGGTTGTCCTTTTAAGAGTCAATGGATTAATTATTTAAATTATGATTATAAAAAGGTAAACAGTGGAGGATTTTTTTATGATGAAATTCATTTTAAAAAACTAAATTAAAAATTAAATAATTAAAATAAGTTTAACTAAGAAAATTACCAAACATAAGTAGCGCAATCAATCTCTAGTAAAAAAAGTGGCGCAATCAATCACAACCCAATCGCCTAAACTTAATCTTCCTCATCTACAAAATAAATTAATTTTATTTAACTTTATTATTTTAATTTTATTATATATTTCTTAAATTATCATTCAAGAATTGAATAAGAATTAAGCTATAAATTAATTGAAATCTTCTTTAACCCACAACTTAATAACTTTTTTATGTTAGTTAGACCAGAAATAAAGTATGATAATCACTTAAGCTAGGCTAAATTACTCTTATTTTACTATATCAATCGATTATATCAAGTAAAATTTTAGATAAAATTTATAACCTAAAAATCATGTAATAAAGTTACTTTAATAAGTAATATTAGTTAAAATTTAGAATTATAATTTTGTGATTGATCACACTAAAAAAATTAACTTTTCATAAAATTAAAAATCAAGTAGCATGAGATGTGAGTGAGAGCAAGGGCCATTGCTCTAAGAAATTGAAGGAAATAAGACGAAGAACAATCGCTTTGCTCCTCCGTTCCTTCTTCTGCCACTAGCTCTCTCTCCTTTTCTCTTTCAAGACTAAGCCTTTGTTGGGATGGGAAAAGTTGAGAAGAAAGGAAATAAAGAAAAAAAAAATTAAGAAAAAATAGTATCTCTTCTTGTTTTTAGATGAACATGAAAAAACAAAGAGGAAAGAAAATGAGCAACTATTACAATGACTATAATGCCCTTATATTAGAATAAATTATGTTTTGTATAATTATTTTTATAAAAATAAATTGAAGGAAAAGATTACATTAAAACTAATTTCACTGAAATAATTTAAAATCTAATTATTTATTAAAAATCTATTTTCATGTTATTATATTTTCAAACCAAATAATTTAGTAAAAATATAATAACGTAAAATAAAAAATTATCATAAACTTTACCTTTTTCTATGACTAGTCCACTATAATATTAGTTAGTTTACAAGTCTTCAATGTTACAGAAGCAATGGCCGCTGCAATTAGTCATTATTAATATTACTAGTTAAAGCCATGGTTTGTTCGTTGTCATGTTTTTATTTTTTCTTGATTTATCAAAAAAAAAAAATCAAAAGCATTTCTGGGTAATGACAAGATAACTAATCCGAGTCAATGAAGAATAGCGCGGGCAGCGGTGATCCAATAAAAAGAAAGCAGCAACCAAAAAGATGTACAATGATTGAAAATGAAGAAAAAATGAGAGAGAGATGAGGGTAGACACAGCATGACAATTTTCTCTCAAAATTTCTCCAAATATGAAGAGAAAATAAAAAAAAATGTGATAGGATTTACACCTTATTTTCTCTTATACTTTTTCTTCCTCTCATTTTTTTTTTCAACCAAACAGGAAAAAGCATGTTTTCTTTCTTGTTTCTCCCTCACATTTTCTCTCAATCCAAATAGTCCATCCAAATAGAACATAAAAGTCATGCGTCTCCTCCCCTCCCTTGCTCCTTTATTCATTCATTATGATTTCGTGAGTGCCGTCACCATCTGCGTCTCAACAGTGAAGAAAAACTCATATTATAATAAAAAGATTAAATTATTCTTAATAATCTAATTAAAAACTACACTAAAAACTTCAAAATAAATATAAACAAAGTTTAAAAATTTATTTTTAATTTAATCTTTAAATATGTCTATATTCTTATTATTTAAAATAATATTTATCAATATTTTTTAAATTAAAATTAAAAAATCTGCACAAATAAAATAAAGATTAATAGCAATCGTGTAAAAAATATCAAAGATATCTTTTATATTTTAAAATAAAAAATTTAAATAGTTAAAATTTAAAAGTTAAATATTAACTAATAAAATTAAATAATATCGAATTAAACTTAATTAATCTCAACTAAATATTTAAAAGTCTAAATTAAAAAATGAAAATATATAAAATCACTATTTATCAAGTCCTATATATTCTTTCTACTCTCTCACGTCTCATTTATAGTGCAAAAAGAGAAATTTTTATTGTCTTGTTTATAAGTTACCTCATTAAATTATCATAGCAAATTTTTCACTTGACTTTCATTGAATGTTGTAGAGAGAAAATATATTATTAATATATATATATATTTAATTTAATAGAGATAAAGGTAAAAATTATTAAATTTTTAGATTCAGTTAATGAGTTTTAATATTTTTTTTAATTTTTTTGAAACATGTTGAAAATGCCTTATAAATAAGATCAGATTAATTTCTTAATGATTAAAAATTATTGAAAACTTCAAAAAAATTATGACATTTAAAGGACCAAAATATTATTTATATAATTTAAAGATATTTTATCATTATTTTTTTCTTATACTAAGTTGTAGATCACTACAAAATTTAAAACACTGTTTTTTCGGGAAAAAAAACATTCACGTCAAAAGCTAACTCTCATCCACTCTCCGTCACTTCAAGCATATTTTTTAACTCAAGCCAAACAATTGACGCTTTTAAAACTTAAAATAACAAAAGATTGAAAATTTACCAGAAAAATGGTAAATTAATTAAATAATTGTTGAAATTAATTAAATAATCTAGTTTTTCGATTTAACTGTTAACACATGTTGCTGGAAAACTGGGCTTGTTGAAATTGATTGATTCGCAGTATATTGGGCCACGATGCGAGAATAGCCCTCACTTTAGAATTTGAACTTGAAGTTCGGAGACAACCTAACAAACAACCTTTAGCCCGAATGTGAACCCCATCCGTTTTCTGGAAGAAGATCTTGAGGTCTGGAATACACTTCGTAGTCTCTTCTTGCTCGAGCTTTATCTATATTATCTACCATGGATGCTTCATCTTTGTTCCTATGGAATCCAAGTATCTGATTAGAGTACCCACATCCACAATATATGCTGAATTATAGTTGTTTAATGTGATAGTTTGTTAATAATAATTCCTCTATGGAAGCTGCAAAGAATTTGTTTTGTTCATCCCCGTTTCCATCAAGAACTAATCACTGGAGCGGTCCTCCTTCGTCTTCTTCATCTTCTTCTTTAGGTACACTTGTTAGAATTACCACAAAACTTCTATCTACGTCCTGCATTTCATTATTCTCTCTATTGCAATTTACGCGGTGTTGGGGCGGGTTTCTTGAGTTCCATTTCTCTTGCTGTGAAAGCTACCAAAAATGGAGACTGTTAGTTTGATTTTTTCATGGTGCCTGCTTCAGCACCCTTTAAATCTGGACATTCAATTCTGTGCCTTTTCTTCTTCATGAAGAAAGCAAAGGAAGCACAGACTAATGATCGATTGTGTCCATCGGTGTTATCATATAATATGCCTGAAGTTCTGGTAATCGAAATGAGGTAGTTGGGTTTGTACAATATTTGGGTTTGCTTTTTATTTATCATGTTCACACGAAATGTTTTGTCGTTAGTACTATTGGACATTGAGCGTCATTCGTTTCAGAGGATAGTTAAATTGGAAGGTGCTTTGTAGAGATAAGAAGTGGTGGGATGGAAAATAAGTTATTTATCACGCATTCAAGCTATTTTGCATGGCTAGGTGCTTTGCTCATTTTCATCCCGTTGCTTCTATTTATTCACCCTGAAATTATTTGTTCTTGAAGTTCAAAGCAGTTCAATTTAATTAAGTTTCTACATTCTTAACATTTGCAGCTGTTGAATATGCAGTTCTTCCTTTCTTTGGTTTATCTGGACACTTATGTGGCAAATATTATTCTCAACCTGCCCAATTTCAGTCTTAACGAATTCCTTTTGCTGATTTTTGAACTCCCCATATTCACAGTCTTCAATTTAATTTTTCTGCATGACTTCTTTCTCTTTTCTTCTTTTCCCCCTCTTGGAGAGTCCAAAATGTTGACATGCTTGTGCTCATTTATCTACAGTTTTCACGTTTCATGAACAAGCCACTCCTGCAGTCACCTCTAGGACTGCTATTTTTGCTTCCCAGCATTTTCCCACCTCAGTTCTTTTACAAGAGCAACGTCATGAGTACAGACCTATACTGCGCACGCATAAGGAAGAAAAGACATCCCAGGTTCATGTCTAGTTCATATACCCACTGCATCAAACTCAACCGTCGTTAAATGCTTATAATGAGATCCCTCATGCTTGCATTTTTAAATCTGGAACTTTTTGACAGGCCATCTTAATGAATCCAATTGATGCCAGCTTACAGTTTTGTGACGTTATTTCATATATGATTTGCTGAACCCATGCGTTTTCTTGAAATGCCACTATTGATTCCTTAGGTTCAAATGTACAGACTCTCTCTTTTTCCATTGCATAATTTACATGTAATTAATTTTTTCCATCTGTTTTTATTAAAGGCAACATTAGATACAAGGCAGATGGATATGGTCTCAGTTCATGAAGACAATAGCCCTGGCAATGCTGATCAGTTAGTGCATGACTTTAAGCAGCGACTGCAAATTTGGCCTTGTTTACGGAACTTGTAAGATTAAATCAATTGTACTTTCCTGTCATTTTATTTGGCTTTTAATTACTTATTTCAACCTTTGCCTATCAAAAGTTATCTCCTTGTAGAGTGCATTAACAGTCTATTGCAGGTTGACTTCCTTACCAGCAGAGGAAATTGCAACATCTTCAACTCCGCAGCCTGTTACCTCTGACTTAGAGCATCCTGCAGAAGTTGAACAGCATGATGCAGTTGCTCTTGCTAAGCAAGCATTGTCAGCCTCAGAACAAGCTGCCTTGGTAGCTGCAGACATGAAATCAATCAAAGCTGATGATGATGTTTTACCTCCTCTAGGGTTAGCTCTTCCTGTCTAACATTCTTAGTTTATATTTCCTATTTAGAAGTTAATTTATTTGGAGACTGATCCCTGAAACTTTCATTCAGTTTTTCCTCCACAAGTTTGGATGAAATTTCACTTGGAAAGAATAAAATTGTGAGGTCAACACGGCTTCTAGGGAGACAATCAAAGAAGAGAAAAAAATCAAAGGCAAAAGTCTTAGACGAAGAAAGCTATCTTTCTAAAAAGGCTGAATTAAAAGGAAGGTTACATGTGGAAAAGAAGATAAATGAAGGGTTTGATCAAAATGATCCCCTACGCTTGTTCCTATGGGGTCCTGAAACAAAGCAACTTTTGACTCTGGAAGAAGAAACTAAATTGGTTCTTCAGCTACAGGTTTGTCTCTTAATTTCCAAATCATTCACACGTACAGAGTGGTGGAGTAAGGATCCTCAATTGCTTTGACATGGACTATGTAACAGGATTTATTGAGATTGGAAGGAGTAAAGAAAAGACTTCAATCACAATTTGGGCGGGAACCAACTTTGGCTGAATGGGCTGATAGTGTGGGCCTCACCTGTCAAGCCCTGCAGTTTCAGCTTTATTCTGGTAACCGCAGCAGAGAGAAGCTCATTTATGCAAATTTACGAATGGTAGTTCACATTGCTAAACATTATCAGGGGCGTGGTCTCAGTTTTCAGGACTTATTACAGGTAAATTTTGAGAAATTGAAGTCCTTACATTGCCTGCAGCTAGGACTATTTTACATTTTTTTGAAGTCCTTACATTGCCTGCAGCTTTGCACTATTTTACATTTTTGCTCTTCTTTACCATTAGTTTGCACAGTTATTATCAAGACGGAATTTGCTACACATATAACCTGTATTGTTTCTGAACATGGAAAAACACTTTGAATTAGTATTTTTCTTGAGTTGGACCATCAATCAGGAAAAAAGATGTTTGGTGAAAAAACATTAAGTAGTTACTAAAACTTTACATTTTATTTCTGGTTCTTTCATAGGAGGGAAGTATGGGGCTTATGAAGAGTGTCGAGAAGTTTAAACCCCAAGCAGGTTGTCGTTTTGGTACGTACGCCTACTGGTGGATAAGGCAAACTATTAGGAAGGCCATATTTCAACATTCCAGGACAATTCGTCTGCCGGTAAACCACAATCTATTTATTCTCTGTTGTTTAATTGGTTATATTCATGTTTTTGGTCTTTTGTGGAGAGCCTCTCCCTCGGAAAAAATATCCTCCTTCAAGTGTCAGAATTTATGAAATTTTTAATCTGTTGATAGAACAATAATGGAGTCCCATTGCAGTATTGCTCTGCTTCAGCAGTCAATGTTCTATAATACCTGTGCATTTTATAAAGCAAATGTGAATTCTATTTCTCGGTAACATGGAACCAGTGCGTTATCCACAGGAGAATGTATATACCCTTTTGGGCAAGGTATCAGAGACAAAGAAATTGTACATTCGAGAAGGAAATCTTCATCCCACCAAAGAAGAACTAGCAAAAAGGGTAGGAATTACAGTAGAGAAGTTAGAAAAGTTGCTATATGTTGCGAGAATTCCAATTTCAATGCAACAAACAGTGTGGGCAGACCAAGATACCACTTTCCAGGTATTGATTTCCAGTTAACTCGATCTCCATTTATATGATATAGTTGCTCAAATTTTGGCATGAAAGGGCTAGCCCCAATCACTATGTAGAATGTGAAGAACAGCTGAAGTGTGTGTAGCTTTCTGCTGTAATTTGGGGGAGTTCCTTTATCAAGGGTTTCGCTTGTGTTGATAAATGTAAGAACAAAAATTGATGCAAGTCTACTAACATTATAGGTTGAACAGTAGTTGATTGTTGGGAGAGCCCTTTGATTTTGCTTGTAATGAAGAGAAACAATGGCAACAGCGTAAGTTTCTTAAAGATGTGAGGAAGCTGGCAGATTAGAAAGAGAAGCATGGCATACGTACCTCATAATGAGACTCAAGTCCATGAACTATACGTTGCTGCCAAGTCTGGAATCTTTTAGTCTTTACATACTGTCCATCTCTAGCATGTCTACTTCTGTAGAGTTTTACAACTGGCGGTCTGGAATTATCTATTACGTATGGAATTAAATATTTTTCTTACTTCTATATATCTTGTATATTTAGTAGCTTGTGCAGTGTTATATCAACATTCCTTGATACTTGTCATATTGCTTTGACGTGACATTCTGTGAAGATAGTCTCCTGATATTGTTGAATTCATGTTACCTATCACTTTTACAATGTGTCTTGTGGTTAAGAATATAGTCTTTGCATAATGTAGTACGTGCTTCAAGCATAAAAGACTGAGCACGTTCTTGTTATTGCAGGAGGTTACTGCAGACACAGCAATTGAGGTCCCAGATGTGAGTGTTGCAAAACAGATGATGAGGCGGCATGTGCGGAACCTCTTAAGTATCTTGAACCCAAAAGAAAGGAGGATAATCCGGCTAAGATTCGGTATTGAGGACGGCGAACAGAAATCATTGTCAGAGATTGGAAACACATTTGGCTTGTCTAAGGAAAGGGTTCGACAATTAGAGAGCCGAGCATTGTACAAGCTGAAGCAGTGCCTTGGCAGCCAAGGACTTGATGCATATGCAGAATTGCTTGTATAGGCAATTTTTTAATCTTTCATGCCTGTTTCCTTTCCTGGCTAAGTACTAGAGCAGTAACAATTAAGCTTTTGGAGCCAAATCTGACGCCAAGCCATGGTCCATTATTACTTAAAAGAACCTAGAAGCTTGGCAGTCGGGAAAAGAAACTTGAAGCGTGTATATACATGTTAATATTGAAATGACCTTGAAAAATCTGCTATTTATGGAAGAGCCGAATTACATTGCAGATGATTGATACTGGGTTGCAAGGTCTTTTGTCCCCTCTATGTTTGGTGGCTATGCTCTGTTGAGTGTGGTGGAGGGAAGGATTCAACTTCAAAATGCAAGACCCAAAACAATAAATAAGTCTCAGCCTCTCGCAAAGGGTTAAATAAATTTTTTTTTAAAGAACTTTGTTGCTTACCACTTTAGTAAAGCACATATATTGATATGACTCAATTGCTACAAATCATTGGGCTTGATTTAGTTCTGAAGCCATTTGTTGTGAATATCAATTTGTAAGTTGTAACCTATGGCAGATTTTGAAGTTCCTAGTAAAATTCTAGGCGCGTCAAGTTAACGAGGTTCAATGTTAACGCAGAGTTCAACCTCAGTATCCTCAGTGATATAATAGGCGAGTAGAGGTACGTCATCCTCCATTTGCTTGTCAAAACGACGAAGGGTGAAAATACTTCGAGGAATGCCCCAATACTTCTCAATTTTCTTGCGCAGGTGAGACACATTGTCTGTTTCCGACACCCTCACGTATCCATTGGCACCCTCTTGCTTCACCAGAACGTGCACTTCCCTTCTTTCCGCCATTGGCCTCACCCTCAGATTCAGTGTCTCACTTTCCCGGAACTTGTACTCTCGAATCACCCCATCGTTCCTCAATTGTCTTGTGTTGTACCACAGGCTTTGCCTTTCCACCTCCACGCTCAACTCCTTCTCAATCTCCAATTTTAAATCCAATATGGTTTCCGACGCCAGCATGTCGATCTCTGGCACTATCTGTCCACCCGCAATCCTGAAGCATATCATCATTTGCTCTAACTTCATATCAGGGAACTACTCTACCAGAGTTATTTGCCAGAGATCATATTGTTTTTGCGCGCAATACTCATAGCGAATGGAAATGACAGAGGGATTGAGAATTGGGTGCTTTATTCATTCTCTTTGCATTTTCAACGAGATGAGAATCTCGTTTCCATTTTCTGTTTTGCTGATCATGGATCCGGTCTGTGAGAAAATAAAAACTGCAGTTGCTGATCTGTCATGTGGTAAGTGCGGGATCCTCATATTTTCGGTATCAGCCGAATCTGGGGCTACAGACACTACTCATTTTGCATGATCCCTGTGGTTCAAAGCACCAAATCCCACGCTGATTTTGCATACGAAAGAAAATATTATTTTTCATTTAAACAAGCAAATAATTAACCTACCATTTGCAAAGATATTATATATTTCGTACGTGATTTATATATAAGCCATCCATGCACATGTCATGGATCTGTACATCAATAATCCAATATTTGTGGAAGCAGCACCAACCGAACATTTCTAAATGATGTTGATGATTAGTACATGTCAGAGATTTGCTTGAGTGAGAAGTTTATAAATCATTGCAAATGATGACGGTGATCATGGAATTTAAAATATATATATATATATATATATATGTATTAGACGAACCGTCATAAGAAAGTGGCGATACCATAAGACAGATCAAGCACAAAATAGGACCTCAAGTGGGATGACATTCACGTCATGAAACAAAACCTAAGCGTGCTTTAACCTCTGCATCTGATTGATTCACATATCACGTAGTAGTGTAGCAGCAATGCAGCTGACAATTACTTGAGAAAATGAAAAGCTTGAATATCTTCCTCGCAAGCTCTCCGCAAGACTTCCAAAGGAGAAACATGTACAGTAGAGAAGGGAAAACGAAGGAGCCAAACGATTGACCGTGGTACGCATGTTAAATCGACATAGTGTGACCAATGACGAGGACATTGCGTCAGTTATATAGTGAATAAAAGATATTTCATGTCATGGTTGCCACGAGCAAGAACAACAAGGAGACATAAAGCTCTATTATGCTCGAACTCGCTACACTCTAAGAGGATCAAAACAATCCTCAGGGACTCGCAAGACCTCCATAATTACACTCTTGCCGCTTGCTATATACCCAAGATTCACTGTGATATTTTGAATGTATCAAGCAAAAACGTAGGCTGGGCCACCGTCTGTGTCCTTCCAACAAGGCAAAAGCGTTAGTACTCCCCCAAACTCTAGCTCTTAACCCTTGCATATTCCCCACTCCCAACAATATGTTGTATACAACTTTATTCGCCTCTTGACGTTGAAGGTTAATTACCCATCGATTTATGTATCCTGCGATGATTCTGAAACCCTGTTAGTTTTGCTTCCCAATAAAATCTGCGCCTTGTAAATCATGTTTTTAGCGCGGAGCAAATATATTGCAGTACTTTTTGTCCCCAAGAAAGTGAAATTATATTGCATAATTGGGCTATTCTATATTTATCACAAAGTTGTGATTGTGACAAGTGGTGGTTGCAATAGTAAGTTACTATATACTTGGTCTAGAAGACCCAGAATTCCCATGATTTCTCGCCAGAACAGGTCTTATTTATAGAGTGTAGATATCTTGATATATAGACACTCGGTGGAAGCAAGAAGTAAGCACGCTAGCATTTATTGCATGAGTTGGCTGTATATAGAGAGATTCATGGCAGCGAAGGAAAGCGACTCAAGCCAAAGTAATGAGGAGCAGCGGCAGCATTGCGACCCAAATTGCGAGTCTTTCGGGCAGAAGTGCAGTCATATGGTGAAGAAGCAGAGAACTAAATTCTACATTCTTCGCCGTTGCATAGCGATGCTCGTCTGCTGGCATGAGCATGGGGAGCACTGAGCTGCACACAAGCCTTCACGGGTATCATATATCCTCTCTCTCTCTCTCTCTCTCTCTCTACACACGCGCGCGCGCGCGCGCAATAAATCAGGATATTGTATCTTAAATGGGGTAGCATGTTCGTGATAAATAGGAATTGCAAGTTCCATATACTATTATAGTTTAGATAGCATGCAAAAGAGGTGCTTAGATCTGTTGCAGCTTCTGAACTGTTAGGGTAGAGATCTTCTGTTGTTCTACTTCATATCAGAATTCAGAGCTATATTATATCAAGCGTGCCCTCATTCCACCCCCCCCCGACCCATTTTTTACGTTAATTTATTTTTCTGAAATCTAAAACTTGAAATTCCACCATCCCTAACTTTGACCTAATTTCCAAAGGCTTTGAACTTTTAGTTGTTTGATTTTGAATATATTGATCGTAGGGTGTGTGTTTTTTTTTGGGGGGGGATTAAAAGGAAATCTAACGAGGAAAAGTGACGGATAGGTCTTAAAAAAATAAATTAATTTAACTTAAGTTTTGAAATATCAAACTTCATAAATTTATAAGTTTAACTTTTAATTTTATAACTTTAAGTTTAAAATTTATTTTTTAAATTTTAATATGGTTGAAAAATAAATAAATTTATTTTTTTCATTAAAATTTGAAACATAAATTATAAATTTATCACAATAAAAAAATAAAATTGAAAGTTGAATTTATAAATTCTTAAAATTTAATATTTTTTTAATTTAAATTAATTGGTTTTCTTGGGATATGTCATTTTCCTATCTAATAATAATTTGATTTGTTATTTGTTGTGTAGGTGATGAGAATAGCGATGAAGAATCAAATCAACTGCTCGAGAAGTTCATATATCCACATATTAGGAATAGGATTCAAACATTATTGAACATTGATATTGATGATGATTGAAAGATGATTATATTTAATTTATATGTTTAAAATTTAGATGATGGATTCTGGTGTGCGTGTGAATTTTATTATGAGTTATGATTTGAATTATAAGTAGTAGTTGTATGTTTTTAAATCGACAAAAATATAAATTTTTGTTTGAATTATGAATCGTAATACTATATAATTATATGTTTTTAAAAAATCAAAAAAATAAAAATAAAAACTGTATGGCTGGGTCTGAAAAAGTGTGAACATTTCTTGAAAAAAGGTTTTAGCCTTAACCCTCGAAGAGCCGTCCTTAAGGGAGAGACTTAACGTTTTTTTTTTTTTTTTTGACAGCTCTACTAACAATTGTAACTTTTTATGAATATGACCATCTCCGAAAACGAGAGATCATGAACTGATGGCTTACAAGTGCAATTTAACGGCGGCTTCTTCATTGGTTTAGAAGGAAAATTTACAATTTAAATTAAGATACTGAAAATTAAATTAGTCATTAAATCTATCAATACACTGATTTAAGGAGTAATCATTAAAATCATAGTTAAACTGTAATTAAATTAATCACAACTATAGCATTTTATTAAATTGGTCAAAATATTGATTTAATAATTTATCTTAATGACTTGAATTTTTCATACTATGCTTTAAATATGTAGCGATATATTTGGGGGTTTTAGTAATCTAATTCCAAACTTCAAAGAAACTAACAAAATATTTTATCTTATTTTTTATATAAGCTAAAATTTAGAAATTTTTGGTTCTTACTATAAAATAAAAGTAGAATAATTAATTTCATCCTTTAATTTTATTTTTATTTGTTTATTATGGTTTGAATTAATATATAACAATTCATTATGGTCATTAATTGTAAAGAAAGATAAAATTAGAAAGATGCGTTTTTTTATAAATAATTTTAACTTATATTAAGGACTTGAGAGTAAATTGGTTAACTTTAACTTATATTAAGAATGTGAGAGTAAAATTCATGGACACCCTACTTTGCAGGTTGCAGCTAAAACAGCATAAATGATTATAACATTGGCGGCTAATATATAATGATGTCGTGATTGTGGAAACATAAAAAACAATTAAGTGATTGAATCGTGAAGATTGCTCTTTTTCGATCCTCTTTCGATTAACATCAAATTAAAGTGTAAAGAGAAGGAAAGAGAGCTAAAACTTAGTTTAAGAACATTGTATAACGCACGCACGCATTGAGATCGCAGAGGAGGGGCCAGGAGACAACAGAAAGCCACAATTAACGTTTATTTTTGTGGGGGTCCTTTCCTTTTCAAAGGTCAGGTTGTGTCCTCAAATTTAAATGTTTCATTAAAAGCAGCAAAAAAAAAAGGGGAGGGGAATTCACCAAAAAGGAGCAGTGCACATCGTACATGTAACAGTAACTAATAGACTTGGTCACCCCGGACACCACAATCAGCGAGCACCAAAGTCCACAACCCCCCCACGGTTTAATTAGTATGGGAAAACAATATGGTCATTTTTTTAAAAACTTTTTTGTCCTCTTCATGGTCGAGAAAAATATGGCGCTTTGATTTAGCTTTATTTGGACAAGTTTGTGCGAGGTTGCTTTTACGTTCGTCAGCTTTTTCTAGGACGACAAAACATCTCTTCATGAATGGTCCCCCATGCGCAAAGCGAGCCTGTCTTGCTTTATTTTTCTTTATCACTTTGCTCGTGGAAGTTGTGTTCAGGTAAAACAGACTATTTCTGTACTAGTGAATAATAATCACCTTATGTTTCGACTTCGTTATACTTGTCTATTTAAGAAAATGGTTCCACATTCCGTATTTTCAGAATTCTAAACCCATTTAATACTTATGAATATAACGTTTTTAGAGGCATAAAATATGTTATGAATGTGCATTTTTTAACGCATGCAGTAATTTGAAAAGAGAAATGGAATAGGAGGAAAAACTCGTTAAAAATGGGAGGCAAAGTAATTGTGGGAGGAGCGCTGCAAATACATGAAGCACAGGACAGGAGAGGGGTAGGGCCCCTCATGAACGTGGGTCCCCATCTGAAGGACACGTATTCCAGTAGGACTCCTGATGTGGTTATTGCTAAACACCAGAATTTTTCTTAATTAAGGACTAAGGACCCACCCACCCTTCAATCTTCTCCTGCCTTTTTTTGTCTGTTTGACACGTACTCACTCTTCACCATCAGTGACTCGTTATAAAAACTGTATTTCATCTATCATGCTTTAAAAAACAAAAAAAACAAAATAACTGTATTTCACTGTATCAGTTAGACGTGAAGATTGTACCAGTCTGTTCCCCCCCCTCTTGCGTGCCCTATTTTAAAATCCATGTTACTTAAACTGTAAATTCAAAGTTCGTATGAGTGTAAAAGAAACGTAAATTATTTTCAATGATTCGAAGATAAATTTGATGGTCCAAAAAAAAAGGATATTTAAATTTTACCTGAGTGATACGGGTTCTCAAATAACTATAATTAAAAAGATACACATTATTCAGTGTCGGTGCATGGTTTATTTCAAAAACACAGTGTAGTTGGGCGAGGCTTCTACTTGGAATTGGCTTCATACGTATCCAAAAGCCCAATGGCGTCAAAGCCACTTGAGAAAGGGCCCAATTTTTTTTTTTTTTTCAAATTCCTTTTTGGGTTGAGAGTAGGGAAGGATCCAGTTTCATCATAGCGGTCTAGCTAGATGATTCAAATCTAATATAGATAGTTTAGATTTAAAATTTTTAAATAATCAATTTATTTTTTAACCAAGTAATAATTCATGAATTATCTTTATTTTTATTCTGCATTTAATTATTAAAATAAAAAATAATTAATATTAAATATAACTGTGCAAATTTAATATAAACTGTCGGTACTAATGACAGCTGGATCTGCCTTTGACTTCGCCCCCGAAGACAACATGCTCGTCGACAACATGGGCATGGTACTGCACCTGCGAAAGGAACCCTAACGCGTAACTACATTTTGCAATACCCTGTCTCATTTACAAAACACTTTTTAGAAAGAATATGTAATTTTTTTTATAAATTACAAAGTGATTTTTTAAATAGTATTTTAAAATTATTTTTTATAAGAGAAAAAATAATATGACATCATTTTTTGAATTTATTATATAGAGATATATTTAAAATTTTGTACACTTTTATTTTTTGAATTTTTTTATTGATATTGATAAGATTGATAAAAATGACTCATAAAGAGGACACAAGGAGTAGTTCAAAAAGAAAAGCTTGTGCAAGACAGGTACTTGGTGATGAGGAAAAGAGAGAGGGAGGAAGAGAGGATTATTTTAAAATCTTAGTTAAGGCAATTAATTACTTTCAAATTTAGTAATGATTGAGTTTAGGAGAATGATAATATAAATTTGAAAGGAATTAATTATTTTAAGTGGAACTTGTTTGTAGTTAAAAAAAAACTTACAAAAATAATAATAAAGCCCCCGCGCAGGTAATGAAGAGCCATGAAATTAAATTTCTTTCCATGCCTGCACCCATGAAGGGCGTCAGCTTTTTGAACAATCATTTCCCACGTTTAATTTTCTTATATTTGTATGTTATTTTTCTTAACAATGTAATACACATTCCCGAATTTAACAAGCCTCCCTATTCTCAAACAACTCAAAGGATGTTGATATGGTGGGCTAAGACTTGTTAAGTTGGGGAGTCATATCTTCGTTTCCCTCCTTTAGCTTTGTCATCACTTATCATAGAGCTACTATCATCGCGAGCTCCTCTGGAAATGTTCTTGACTCAGACTTGGATTTTGTTCAAACATCTGATAGAACTGCCTATGGACGCACGTGCAAGCGCAAGCTTATTTCTTCCTATGAAACTGAGGTTTTTTTACAGAGTTTCTTGCAAAAACCCTCCTTTCAGTGCCGCCTTATAGTTGATTGTCTTCAAGTCATCTTTTACAGCTGGTTTGTGGATTTACAGGTGCCTTTTTCGGCATTTCATTATTCTCATGGCAACGGTGAAATCTGTATTTCTACGGGAATGGAACCTTGATTCATACTCCCTTAACTCTACAGCGAGCTTGAATGAATGGAGGCATAGAGACATTTGTCTATTGATTCTCTGGGGCGTTTTTTTTTTTTTTTTTGGTTTTTCCTGGACCTGATGGTTGGAGGATTACCTGTTGCTGTGGTTTTTCGTTTTGTTTGTTATTTCTAGCTTTTTCTTTCTGATTCTTTTCTGTTTCCCCCTTGTTTGTTTCACTTGGGCTTGTTTATTATGGTTTAATTTCTATCTTTACCTTTAGTTTGCGGGCTGGGGAAATTAGTCATGCGCTTTTATGATGTGTTGTTACCGTTTTCTATTATTGCTGACAAAGTTTGCTTTATGATAAATAATTCTACGGGCTAGATTATTTTTTAAAACTCTACAAATGAATGTCTACAAGAATAATGTCTATTCCCACAAAGCATTCCACGCATTAAAACAGATTGTGAACTTTAAAAAAAATAAAAAATAATTCTAATTTATTTAAATCAATTTTAAATTTCTAAATTTTATCTGCTCAACGTTGGAATTTTTTTTTAAATACAAGGCCAAATTTCTAAATTATATTTGCTCATCGTTGGAATTTTTTTTTTAAATACAAGGCCACCAAAATTTGTGTAAAAAGACAAAAGTCTAGTCACATCAGAAGTTATGAGGCTTATACAATTAAGAGGTAGGTTGGCAAAGATAAAAATATTAAAATTTTCATAAGATGTCTTGTAAGCTAGAAGGTTAGTGTAGTTATTGGCTTCCCTGTAAATATGGTTGAAAATAATAATCTAGTCTCTTATGAAGAGATTTATGATGTTCTTCACAATTACGGAGAGGGGATGAGTGTAGGAACTGTTGTAAATGAGCAATAATGCCTCCAACAAATCAAAGTAGACATTAATCTCATAGAGTTTTCTATTGTCAGAACTTTATCTACACGCACATCAATACATCATTGCTGTGATTTGCACCAAGTCTAGCATACAAACTGGGGCTATGCATGTGTAGGGTTAGGTAGGGTAGCCTCCTAACCTAATGCCTTGCCCTAATTGTGGTTGAGCAGAAAAACCATGCCCAAAGCTTGACCTTACTTGAAAGACTCCCATTTTTAAAAGGGCTAAGCAGTCAGGGTTAAACAGGGATCGAGCATCTTAGGCTGGATGTCTAATGCTACCTTTTTTTGGACACCTAAAAGCTTTTTGTTTAATTAAAATTTATTAAGATTGAGCTCACAGTAGTTACCAATAAACCATGTCCAACGACAAATAATGGGCTCAAAAAAACCTAGACAAAAAATAAACAGGCCTAAAAAAATCTAATTCATACAAATAAAAAAGATTTCCTCCATCAAGCTAGATAAACTACAAAAAAAAAAAAATATATCCATGAACACCAAGCAAGTCACATATAAATTATAAAGTTTGAGATAGTAAATTCTCCAGTTTTAATGGGCTGGGCCCTTTTCCTTTAAAGAAAAATAAAAATGATTTTCTCTTTCAAATAAGCACTCTGGCATGCAAAACGGCATCGTAGTGTCTGCGTTTGCGTTCTCCCTTACATGCTATATTGCTACGGATAGGACTCTGGAACGTCCGGGAACAAGGGATAAGAGACAGCAGCCAGGCGAAGGATGGAGAAGTACTTCGGAAATGCTTATCGAGGCGACCCGGGCGTGCCGCACGCCGAAGCGGAAAGATTCGTCAACATTTGGATCGGCTCTGCTGCGTTCAGTGTTATCACCTATTTTAATCCCTATATATGGCAACTCTCGAATCAGTTCAAGTACACTCTTTTTTTCCTATCCTCTCTGTTCATGTTATAAGTTTTTTAAATCCTGTATTTGTTCGTCGAATTTTTGTGGTTGGAAGCTCGGATTTTGATGGCATGGAAGAATTTATAACTATTGGTTGCCTGTTTCAAAATTGTTGGAACTAGTAGGTAACTACACGCTGTAGGAAATCCCATCTGCATGAAAAGCTATTTGCCCCGCCGGTCGCGGATTTATGGAGAAAAAAGTAGTATGATTTGTTCCGTGTGATGCTGTTTAGTTGCTCGTATAACCCGCTAAATAGTAACTACAGCTGACGGCGGCCATTCCATTACATGTTTCCACGTTTGTGTGTTTTAGATACTACTTAATGTCAATCAGGGTTCATGGAAGCTAGAAAATTTTATTTTTAGGGTGCCAACATATTCATAACCATACACAAGAACTGAGATGCGTTACCCATGAAGTGTAATGCATCTGGTGATGACCAAAGAATCATAACAAATTAACTAAAAGGATTTTTTGATATTTGCAAACAAGAATAAGAAAAATGTTCCATTTTATAGATATTTGTTATTTGTTAATGTGTTAGTTTTCTGTGAGGGTTTTTGAGTTACTTAGATGCAAATAGAGAAACTTTTTTTAACTCTTTGGGATACCGCTGCTGCTGCTGATGTTTTGGGTTGGGAGAGAGGGAATTACAGATTTCTAAGGAAGGAAACTAAAGCATGTGCCTTATGTATAATTGTTCTTTTATGACTCCTGTTTTCAAGGATGTACGACTCGATGATACTGCTGGTGATTAAATTGAATGAACGCTTGTAATATATCTCTTTTTAGGTACGCTGTATTTGTGGTATTTTTATAATTTCATGTTTGTTAGATCAAAGCGGTACCGTCTATATGAATCAATAGGTTAATTCTTTGTTTAATCAGATTACTACTAATCCGTGCAATGCCATTTGGCACTTGCATTGGCATTATGAGTAAATTTTCACCACTGAACAACTCTTGCCTTACTTTTTAAATCCTCTGAAAGTGTTGGTTGCACTTTTTGAATATTTGTTTTCAGCAATATTCTGTGGTGGATTGGAATTGGCCTCGTTTGTTCATATATCTGGACAGATGTGAAAGTGACTCTGTGGTTCTCTTAGTTTTGTTGAGTAGCTCTAAGTCCTCTGTACCTGCATTCCCAGCTATCTGGGACCTAGTCTTGGCTGAGTTTAATTTTATCAAATGCAGAGCTTGTATCAATATTTTGTCATTATATGAATCAATTGAATCCATTTTTTCATCAAATGGACATACCTACCAAGAGCTTGAAGGCCTGATATCTGTACCATAAATTGCAGCTTTATGCTTGAGGTTTTATAGTTATACAGATATTCCAATACACAAAGCCATTGTTACATCTTTAGACTAGTTTCCAGTTGTGTCTTGTCTCTAGTTTGAAAACTGCTTGGTTTTTCCCTATATCTACACGCGTGATGTTATGAACTAATTATACCATTCTTCATTTATCATGGAGAAGAATAGATTACTTATTGTTTTGCTTGTCATTATTTTGACTTCTTACTTAGCATGAGAAATAGATAATATGGTAGAAGGAATTCTCCTGATGAGATTAGCCACTATGCATGCCATCTGAAAATTTTCCACCTAATTATTGCCACCTGAATGCTTCTAAGTGAGATTGACAATGTCTGTGGGACTACGCCAGCATGCTTGTTCGACCCAGCACTACAAATTTCTCTCTATCTTTAACTTCTCAAATGCAAGTGCCCACTATATGAGGAAAAACAAAAATGAGGTGACAGGGACCTGGTTGGGTCCAATCCAGTGTTCTGATTATTAATGATCACTCATGCAGGAGAGTTTTGTGAGAGATATCTGTCATGTTGGTTTGATCACGCTTATAAATTAAGGATGTGATGGATGCTGCTAGAACATCTCTACCGTGAAAAAAGCAACGATATATCTTACTTTGGCTCATAATATCTTCTCTGGGTAACCAAAGCTTTGCAATTTGTTGCTTCTTAGGTTGATTTACTGCTTGGATCTTTGTTGTTCATCTACCCTTTTTACACGCTGAGCTTATTGGATGATATGATTGCTGCAGTTTCTCTGAGCTGACGATTTTGCTTTCGTTTGCAATTCCTATTACTGTATATTGTTATTAAAGATAGACACCATGACATGCAGTTGGCACGACAAAGCAATGCTATTTGAGCAGTATCACTGGAAACAAGCAAGGAAAAAGAACCAGCCGTATAAATTCAAGGTCTGCGATATTCTTTTGATCCTTTTTTTTCTTTTGGTTCTTTGTTATATTATATTTTGATCAATTGATTGTGTCCTTATAAAAATTTATGCTGTTGCAGTGGAACCAGTACATGAATAAGAGGCTTCGAAATTCATACTACTTTAATTGGCCCCTCTATTTCCCTTAGGTCTTGTTCTTTTTGGTTGCATAGTTGCTGACATTGTACCGTGATCTTTTTGGTTGTTATGCTGGAGCACAATGATACTTCTGTTGAAAGATGAAACTTATTGTTCTCTTGTTCTGAATGCGATTTCGACTAGAATGTCTTGGTTTTTGAGATGCTGTTACAATATGGCGTCTGGTGAACCAGGTTCTCTTTACCGGTTGGCGCTGTTTTGCCTGCACATTTAGATTGTTCAAATATGAACTAATTAAAATTGGCGTGAATGCTAAAACTTTTGATACTTAACCAAGTGCTTATGGGTTTGAACATGTAATAATTTGGTTAGGAGTGGTTTGTCCTTTGCCTGTAATACCTCGGGGAAGATAATTTATGGGAATTTATTTCTTGTGCTATATAAAAGAAAATATTGTTGAAATTTGATGCGGATGTTACAGATTTTTTTTTATTTGTATTTCTATTTTATTTTATCATAAACATTATTTTTTAATAGCTGACACTTGAAAAATATAAAATTGTAAAATTTGGACAAATGAACTTTAGTTTGAAAACAGCAGCATCTCCGCTGCAGTTTTCTATTCTCCAGCAGAAAAACTGGAAAGCCCATTTTCGGCTCTGGCATTTCTGCCTCTCGTGTGGTAGAAGCGGGGTTGATGCTATTTATTCTACCCCTGACAAAATAAATTTCACAGTGATACTATTAAAAATTATAAATAATAAAATTTATTTTTCAGTTAAAATTTAAATTTTGTTTTTAACAGTTGAATTCTTTAAAATACTATTTTTTCTGAGTTTGTTTTGAGACAGTGACATGGCCGTAAAATGTGAGATATATTTTGCAATTTTTTTTAACCAGCACATATATTTTGCAATTACCGTATTTACAGGAAAAAAACTTGTGTGTGTGTGTGTGAGAGTTATAAAATTGGCTTTAAAAGAGCCTGAATTGATGGACAAACAACTCATGGAGCTTAAAATATAGGTATACAATTCTCAGTTTGAAAAAAGGGTCAAGCCTGTTTATACTCGCAATTAGTTAGGATTGTACCACTAATTTAGAGGTTATAATTAATTTTTGGGTTAAAAAGACTGACTCTAATGGATTTAGGGTCAACCTGTTTAGACTCTATTATTATTATTTTTTTTTAATTTTAGGTAAAGAAAACAACCATAATAATGATGTTGCCCATGTTTAATCTTTATTGATGTTGCTAGGATACTTGAATGTTTAGGCTTCTTAAGCTCAATATCTTTGCTAATGATACTTGGATGATGTTGCTATGTTACAGAATTTGTTGTGAATTTACTTCAATATATTTTTCTAGACATTTTTTTTGAAAGTATTTTTGTAGGCTTAATCTCACCAATGATAATTTTTTTGGATCATAAATATGTGTATTATATATTTAAATTGAGAAAAGAAAAAAATGTGCTAAAGTGGGGGCCTTCAGGGAAAAGCCTTTAGCTCTAAAAGCTAGGGGTGCACATGGGCAGGGCTGAGCTGGGCAAAATCTTGCCCAATGCCCAGCCCGAAGAATGAATAGGCTGCAAAATGCAGCCCAATGCCCAGCCATACTTGTAAAAATGCCCTATTAGTTTAAGCAGGGTAAGGTTAGTTGGGCAGCTTTGGGCCGCCCGGCCCATCAAATAATTGCCCTGCTTATAAAATAATAATTCTTCTCATCATTTCAAAATAAAACTATCACAAATCAACAATAATAACCCTATATATCAACTTAAAATAGCATTCATAAAATCATAAACTATAAATCCACAATAATAGCCACAATATTCAATTATCCATAATTCAACATCTAACTTGAAATCTAAAACTACCACAAGTCTTGGCACAATATTAAATTATTCGTAATTCAATCCAAAATAATAGCTATAATTCAAAATAACAAAAGCTTGGAGCATCATCTGAGAAATAATAATTTCAAAAAGTAGGCTCGAATTCATAAAAAGTCTCTTCCCAATTCCCAACTTGCATGAATGAAAGAGAAAAAATATGTCATAACTAAATAAAAAAATTGCAAGAACATACATGAACATTTAAAGCAAAATGAGAAATAAAATATGAGAGAATTGACAACAATAATATATAAGTTTGCTAAAAAAATTAGCAAGAAATCATAGAAAAGTTAGCAAAAAATTAATAGAAAAATTAACAAAAAATAATAAAAAATCGGGCTGGGCTAAATGGGCAGGGCTGCATGACTTGCCCGCTGCCCGGCCCTGCCCGTACATTGCCCAGCCTAAATGGGTCGGGCGGGCATATCGGACAACCGAGCATCATGAACACCCCTACTAAAAGCTAAGTAGGGATGGTTTTAAGGTGGCTAATAGTTCTACAAATATTTTTTTTTGGTCAAAATTTATAGCCTATGCTTTATAAATTGGTTAAAAAAATTGTGTAGCTAAATCTTGTCCCCTTAAATACAAGAAGAAGAAATTCCCCCAAAAAATTTAGCCCCCTTGTATTTTTTGGGTTTTATTAAAAATTTAATAAATTAAGATTCATTTTTAACAATAATATATATGTGTTTTTACAAGATAATATTTAATGCAAAAATTTAAAAATCATTCTCCCTATATGTCCCCTTAAAAAAATAATGACTTCAAGACTTGAAAACATTAGTAGAAAAGCCGGATTGGATGTTAAATTGAAAAAGTTAACAGTTCTCAATTTTTATGATCTAGTTGGTTAGATCAACAGTTAGACATAATAATTAAATAAAAATAATATTATATATATATATATATATAAAATAAATATAGGGAGCAAACCTACAATAAGTCTAGTTGTTAATAAAATGACATGACATTACTATAAATTAACAATATTATAAATTATAATTTTATAACTTTTTAAATATAGGTAGATCTAAGTTAAATTAAATATGAGCAAACTCAAAAATATTTTTATAAAAAAATTTTAATTATATTTTATATATGTGAATTATTAAAAAATAAAATTGTCCTTTAGTAGGAATTTAATTTTTGAATTTTTAAAAAAATGAGATTTTTTTTAAATACTGTATTTAAAACTATTTGATTTTTTGAAAACCACGCTGTTCCCAATTCAATTTTGATTTACGACTTAATAATAGCTCAACTCTGATCCAATTCGATTCAATTATAAAAATAATTTTTTAATTTAAATCGAATTGTTAATGACTTTAAATGATAGTCCGACCGTTCGATTTTCAAAAATAATGCTTGAAAATGAGTTGGGCCCTTCGTTTGAAAGCCTACTCTATTTATATCTGGCCCCTTGAAGTCTAGAATATGTTTTTGCCAAATATATTGATCTCTTGTCGTTCTTTTTACCATTTTTTTATGACTAATAATGTGGGTCTGAGAACTTGCTGTATGAAGTTTGGAAAATAAATAATACTATTTATTATTTATATTAGAGGTTTTTTATATAAAAGAAAACTTCAGGTAAGTTAATTAAATTTAGGCAAATAAATTGATATATGGTTACTATTCATCTTGGATGCAAGGCATGTATCCGTAATAGCAGCTAGGGGAGTTCAACTTATACTCATCTCAATTAACCTGATTTGGCCCCCATAACATCAGGATGGGCCTCGTCCTGACCTAAAAACAATCGAGACTGGACTTTGCAGGATGAGACAGGACATGAGATTAATATCAAGATGTGTTATCCCGAATATTTTATATATATATATATATATTATTTTTATTTTAAAAATATACATTAAATATTTTAATTATATTAATATAAGTTATACTTATACTAATTATATCAATTATAATTTCAATACGTGTAATTTTTATTTAAAACTAAATTTTTTATATTAATAATTTAGTGACATAAAGTAAATAGGCGGTATCTTTCTTTATAACATATTAATTATATTAATATAATTTATTTTTATATTTATTTATTTAATAACTTTTATTTATATCATATTTCTTGTTTTATTTTCAGAACACTAATTAACTTAGCATATCTCAACTAAAGTAGAATAATAATTTGATATTCTGCTTAGCTTGCTTATTGCTGCTGCTCTTATAACCTGAAGATCACTTGTAACTGCTTTCATAACGTGTTATACCCTTGTAGTTGTGATTGATCTAATTCAATAATTAACTTTAAATTGTTGTGATTTATGTACTTGTGTTGTTTTGATTTTAAACTTAATAAATTGTATGATTTAAAATTTTAATGAATGCTATTATCTAGAACTTTCTCTAATATTGTTCGATTTATTGGGACAACGAAATGTTTTGATCTCATCCTGTAAACGTCCCTAATAGCAGATGTCTTCCTCTACGTAACCAAGCCTCTGCCCCTACACATTATGCAAATTTTGATACTCATGTGAACTAAATTTGTCCAATAAAACAACATCATTAAAATCCACTACACCAACCAATATCAAAAACTGGTACGTATAGTTAATAACAGAAACATCAGCCTGGCCAGAACTAAAGGAAGATAGTCGGACAAAAAACCCATTTCCTGTTTCTCATATTACAAGACTTGGCAAGTCAATCTACTGTCATGTTCATAAAATTAAAGATCTAGATTAGAGAGAAATTCTTATAACAGATGAATAATTTCATCCATTATCATTGAACTAGTCCACCTTAGACCTAAAATGCCATTCTTCACTAGATCAACCAGGTGCTTACTATCACTCTATCAAGTCATGCAAATAACACATGTTCCAACTGCATATATCATTATCACAAATCAACCATTATTCTTGCCAACATATTCCTTTAGACATTGACAGCAGGAGCCAAGTTAACTAATCTTGTTACCAAATGAAAATGAAAATACTGGATGAAAATTGTATTCTTCATTGATGGTAAAAATAGAGTAATACAAGAGTATATATACATGATAAATATATTGTGTAAAGTCTAACAAAATTAGTTACAACTAATTAACAATTAAACAGAAATTATTCTGAGGCTAACACCCCCCACAAGCTGGAGCATGAATATTAATCATGCCAAGCTTGGAAATGAAGTCATGAAAAGGCTTAAGATGTAAGGCCTTGGTGAAGACATTAGCAAGTTGATCTACCAAACGAACAAGCATGAGATGAAAGATGTTAAATTGAAGTTTCTCTTAAACCAAATGGCAATCAAGCTCAATATGCTTGGTATGCTCATGAAAGGTTGGATTGGTAGCTATTTGAAGAGTAGATTGATTATTACAGTAAAGAAGAGTAGGAGAGGAATGATCACACAAAAGATCATTAAGGAGATATCATAACCATTGTAATTCACAGGTTGTAAAAGCAAGTGCTCGATACTTAGCCTCCGAAGAAGAGCGAGAAACAATAGGTTCTTTCTTTACTTTTCATGAACTAAGTAGAGAGCCAAGAAACACACAAAAACCAATAACAGATCTTCGATTATCCTTGCAACCAGTCTAGTCAAAATCACTAAAAGTTTTAATCAAAATAAGTAGACACTTGATATTATTGATTTCAATGATATCATTTCCCGTAAGAACAAGATCATCCATATAAACTAATAATGCAATAAAAGTAGTGGAAGTGGATTTAAGGAACAGAGAATGATTTGAAGGAGATTGAGTGTAACCATAGGAAATTAAAGCAGAAGAAAGCTTAGAATACCATTGTTGACTAGCCTACTTGAGACCATAAAGGGATTTTTGTAATTTGCGGACCATATTAGGATGAAGTCTTGAAAAACCTTAAGGAATCTCCATATAGACTTCTTCAAAAAGATCCCCATGAAGAAAAGCATTATTTACATCAAGTTGATGTAAATGCCAATTATGAGCAGCAGCTAAAGCAAGTAATAAATCAAGGGTAGACATCTTAACAACAAGGGAGAATAAAGTATCAAAGTAATCAACACCTTCAGTTTGAGTGTAGCCTTTAGTTGCCAAACGAGCCTTATGCTTATCTAAAGAACCATTAGCAAATTTCAACTTATTCTTGGAGAGTAAGGCCACACTCATAACTTTGGCCCAACAATGATAATTGGTGGCATCTAACGGAGGAGCAACCAGGACTAATGCTTGGTTCTCGTTGGGATGGATGTAAAACGGACTGGTCAAGTTGGAAGTCTGCGGAAGAGGGTTAAGGTTAGGGTTGGGGATGAAGGATGAAGTCTCGATGGCCATGAGGAAAAAGAAGTCGAACCAAAAAATAGGCCGCGTCGAATCAAAAAAATAACAGGCTCATGACACCATGTTACCAAACGAAAATGGAAATACTGGATGAAAAATGTATTCTTCATTGATTGTAAAAATAGTATAATACAAGAGTATATATACACAATAAATATACTATGTGAAGTCTAACAAAATTAGTTACAACTAATTAACAATTAAATAGAAATTATTCTGAGGCTGACAGATCTTGCTTTCTTTCATCCATTCTGCACATTCTGCTATGATCTCTATAGTTATACAATGCCACACTCCTAGCTGGAAATTATGAAACCCTAATGGAGACTTAGTAGTATGGGTACCATATTCCAAGTTGAATAATATGAGATGCTTAATAAACTATTTAAATGAATTGATTCTCCCACCTCAACAATTAATTTTTGAAACAGGGTTTCACATCCCACTTAGTTACCCATCAAACTTCCCTCATCCCTCTATCTTGCTATATATATATATATATATATATATTCTCCAGCTTCATTGAGAAAGGATGAAAGAACCTTTGGTAGACTAACATATAGTCGTTAAAGGAAGCCCTTATGCCGTGTGAAGATTGAGATTTGGGAGAGAATCAGAGTGAGGAAGAGAGGAGAAAACAAGAGTATTATGTGGGTATATATCTAGGTTCAGCACTTACTAATATATTTTATGTAATTATGTCGGGACCAAACAGATTGTTATACATATTTACTAAACTGACTTTGGTTAACTGCATTATTTAGCACGACAGTTCAAAACTATTGATGAACAGTTTCATTCCCAGATATGTTCCCTGAGACCGAGCCGACTGGAAATGCAATAAACTTGCAGTAGTTGTCTCTATGTTGACAGCGAGTTTCTCCTGCTGCGACTCTCCTGGATCTTCTCTAATTCTTGAGGGCGGCAAGGCACTGAAAGAGCTCCTTGCTGTCCAAAACCGTACTCTTCCCGAGCCCGGTCTAGCAGCTCCAAGAATTCCGGGTCAGCCAAGTAGTCTAGTTCAAGGATAAACCTTTTCGCTTCTTTACCTTCGATTGCAAGAACTGCAAATTGGCCGTCCATTACATCGGCAGGCACTGCCTTATTATTTCCCGCTGCCACTTCTTCATCCTCATCCGACTGGCGGGTTGCAGATCTTCTGCCCACAAGGAGCGACAGACTCTTATGTAATATTCTCTCAATCAAAGACCGAATCATCTTCAAGTCTCTCTCTGTAACTCAACTTCTCCAAGTGTATGATGGTGAGCTCGCAGTGTCCAGTATTGGAGAGTGGCTTATTTATATTGAGAAAATGGAGAGGGAGAAATGCCCATGAAATTTCATATACGACACGGTACTGGTGAAGACATGGGCTGTGTTGAGCTACTGTCCATTTAATGCGAGCCATTGACCAATCATTTTCTCCTTTCTCACTCGCGGGCCGTTCTTATCTCTAAGGAGTAAGCACCCATAATTAGTTGTTCCTTTTTATATCATAGTTGACTAATGGAATTAATTTAGCGATTTGGCTCAAGTTTAGAGGGTACGGTCTTAATCAAACTTTTTGATCACATTCCATCCCCGGTTGCATCCTAGATTTTTTAGAAGAAAACTCCGGGTTCTGTACAAAATATCTTCGGAGATTTTATTTGTGCACGGTGATCAGTGAGAAGATTTCTGTAGAGCAAGAGAGAACAAATTCAGGGTTTGCTGCGGAGCTGGAAGTTTTGTTTCACCTGTTATGTGACAGCTCCAATAGTTATATATCTTTTTATCAGGAAAAAAAAAACAAAAGAAAAAGAAAATCATCCAGGTGGTTTCTTAAATATTGTGTGCGAAGTTTTCTCAAGTAAAAATCACAGGACGATGCAAGTGGGTACTGTAATGGCGAATTGGCGATAAGGATCAACACTCCAAGAAGTTTAGACGAGTTGACATGGAAAACAAAACATAGCGTGTGATGTGATGCTTCGTGACATGAATAGTTAGTTTCACAGTTCCCTTCTTTTTCCTGCTCGAGTTAACAGTTGCATATGTATCTATCATTGATAAAAAATGAATTAATGATAGTCGGGGTCTTCAGTACTCAGCCGTGGACATCAAAACGCGTACACACACGTGCGCGCGTATATGTGATTGAAGAAGAATGTAACTGCGTTCTGCATATAAGCAAACCTTAAAATATGATCAACAAGGAATCCATCTGCATGTCGATCGACGTGTTGCACTGACAAATAAAATATACTGATCAATTTCATCTCAACTAACCCTGCACGAAATGGTTCGAACCTAAAGAAAAGGGTTACTGAATATATATCCTGGAATATATTAACCCGTGATTTTGTGATTTTTTCATGAATTTGTATTATATGCCTAATATGGAGAAACATGTACGTACGTGACATTTGTCAAGAACGAGAGTGGAGCCATTGTGTTTGTTGGCGCAGAAACATGGCATTCAATGCAACATTGAGGAGTCGTTTTCTTCCTTCTCATCATACGCGGGGTTTCAACGGAGCAGATCCTTTCAGATCCATAATTTGCAGACCCCTCGGTCTTGAAATTGACTGATCAAACTCCAATTCTTTTTTCGGTCTGGTTATCCTGAAGGGTTGATTTGTGACCACTTAAGGCTTCTCAAGGGATTATCTTTGAATAACGGATCCTGAATGATCGATGTGGAAATTTCTGAGACAGGAGAGTGACCAAGCTCATTTACAATTTTTCCGTGCATTTGGTACAAATTAATGATCCGTGGGATCTATGCTCAGTGTGTGTCGGCAAAAACTAGAAATATATAGATCAGTAGTTAAACTGTGTGTTCATCTTGAGGTTGAAGTGCTACGTACGTTTCTGGATTGAAGTGATTTAAGCAGTCTTTTGAAGACTAAGCTGTAATAATTAGAAGTTAGAATGTCGGACAACTAGAGATTTCTGTCTGTACCCGGTAATTAACGGGTTGGTTTGGAAGTTGATCAAGTTAAGCAAACTCGCAAAAAGAAAACGCGTGTTTAACGTCAGTGTATATTATATTTAACGGGAAGAACATGGTACGTGTCTCTGCATGAACCGTAAGTGTCAGCGATCATCTATATATACTATTTATCATCCTTTTCTGGTTGAAATTTAATGTCACCAATGCAGCATTTACCATCATCTACAAGTCTATAAATATATAGTACTACAAAATATCATGATACAACAATCAATAACAAAATTAAAAAAAGTTCTACTCTTCATGTAAAAGGGTCATAATGCCCCATCATGCCCGGACACGTTTGTTTCATTAATCTGTGATGCATGTTAATCAAACTTTATCGTCCCACCTTAATCACCGCTTTAACTAATTTTAGATGGCTACTAGTAATAACTCATTATATTTTGGCACATTGAAGTTGGAGTAGGTCGTAAAGAGAACGAGAATGGTAATTGTGTCTCAAGTTTGTCGGGTAATCTCATTAGAGTTAGGCAACACGTTCATTATTCCATTTTCTAGCCAGACCATCGCATTCACAAAACATGAAAATGAGAAGCTATTACAAAATTGATTGACTCAGCCTGCAGGTCTGGGAAATCCTAGAAGAACTGGACAAAAATACTCTAATTTATTATTGATAATTGAAAAACGTCATTTAATCATCACCACGAAAAAACACACTAGTAGATATGACAAGATTGAGCATATTATAATGAGTAAAGTGGCAAAAATATCTATTAAATGGTTGGTCAGGAATATCCAATAGTCTAAAATGAGAAAAATGATAGCAAAAACATGTATAATGTTATGAAAATTGGTGTAAAACCAACCAAATTGTTAACTTGCCCTAATGTTTGTTAGTTTTGTATGTTAAATGCTGACTATGCTAATATTTGCTGACATAAACTAAAAAAGAGCAAACATACCCATGAAATTGTGGACCAAGAGTGTCCAGTAGTTTAAAGTGATAAAAGGGACAGAAATACCTATAATGTTACTCTAATAGATGCAATAGTAATCAATCTATCAAATCTTTTAAATGTTGACCACTTAGTTAATATCTAAGTAGAAGTTGATCATTTTTCGCTAACGTGGACAAAAATTATTCCCAAGTACTCCCTCTAATCTCATTTATATGTCACATTCTATAAAGTTTATTTGATCCTATTTATAAGTCACAAAGCTATTTTTTAGGTAATATTTGAGAGATATTTCTAAAATTATTTTTCATGAAAGAGAAAAAGTAACATAACATCACTTTTTAAATTTGTTATATAAGGGCATATTTGGAATTGTATACACTTTTTATTCCTTGTACTTTTTTGCATTGGTATTGATTGAATTGATAAAAATGACTTATAAAGAGGACTAGAGGAGTAGAATTTTACGGAGGTTGATCAGTCATTGTATGAATACCATGTGAAAAAATGTCATTTTGACCTAACAACAAGTTAAATCACTCTCTTCTTTACATTAGTGCCATAAGCCAATTGAGAATCTCAAACCTTATCGTAAACGAAATCACTTAAGGTTGTGTCAATGTTCTTGAGATAGGTGGCATAAAAGGTGTGCGTAGTTACAAAGGTGTTATAAGTAGAGACAACTTTTTTCATGAAGTGTTTGCATTCTTTGCAGTAATAGCTTTTCATTCTCGATTTTTGTAACATCCCAATTTAAATTTTAATAATTAACTATTAAAATTTAAATTGGGATGTTACAATTCTCCCCTCCTTTTAAAAAATTTTGTCCTCAAAATTTGAAGTTAATAACTATTAACTACTTACTTAATCAAAAAGACGAGGATAATCACATCGCATACTGTCCTCGGTCTCCCACGTAGCATCACCTGGAGTCGTGCCCTTCCAAATTACTTTAACCAATCTAATGGTCTTGTTTCTTAATTGCTTGTCCTTGTAATCCACAATCCTTTCTGGTTCAGCTCTGAATGTCAAATTCTCCCTGAGTTCAATTTCCTCAGGTTCAATTATATGGGAAGGATCTGGTTGATACTTTTTCAGTTGTGACACATGGAATATGTTGTGTATTCCAGCAATTTGGGGTGGTAATACTACTTGATACGCTACTGGTCCAACTCGTTTTAAGATCTCAAAAGGCCCCGTACCAGGTACGAGTTCAATTGAGAACTCAACCTCTCGTTTTGGAGGCAAACCGATCACTTTAGTAGGAAAGACGTCAGGGAATTCTCTCACTACTGGAATCTGATCTACACCTTCTTCAATCTCTGCCTTGATTGAGAAGAAAATCATAAAAGCTTGGCAGCCCTTTCTTATACACTGTTTTACTTGAGCTGCAGACAACAACATAGGACTTTGGGACTCTACAAGGGTTACAGTAAGAACTGAGAGTGACACACTCTTTTTCTGACAATCAAGTACAGCTCCATTTGCAGACAACCAATCCATCCCCACAATAACATCAATCCCAGACAAAGACAAACAAATGAGGTCTATGGTGGTCTTTCGACCCTCATACTCAACCTCTACATTTAGACATGCCTTAGCAGTCCTTACAGTCAAACCAGCAGGAGTAGAAATCTTCACATCAAAAGGTAAGGTACACACAGGCAATTTACATCTTTTCATACATTCATCAGACACAAAAGAGTGTGTAGCACCCGAATCAAACAAAGCACAAACATCATTATTAAGGATTCGGATTATACCTCGGATAGCATTAGGGTTGTTAGCAGCCTCTGGCCCAGAGAGGGCATACACTCGTGCTGGTACTGTAGGTCTCTGATCATTACCCCTATTCTGATTTTGATAGCAGAATCGGGCAATATGACCAGGCTTCTGGCAGATGTAACAAACCCAACAATCACCAGAATGAAACTTCCCACACTTACTGCATGCTTGATTACTAGCAGCACCGGAAGTAGGAGTAGAGGTTGCTGGACTCCTGTAAGACCCCTGACTCCCACTCTGATTCCCTCTGTAGCTTTGGCCTTTATGGTAGTAGCCCTTCTTCTTCTGATTTCTAAAGCCTCCAAAGATTTGACTGCTCCTCTTCTCTACTCCACCAATGGGTCTGGTGTGGATAGGGGGCTTCCCATGAGGTTCTTTTCTCCTCTCTCTATCAGCTTCTAATCTAGCCTCTCTCTTCCTCCGAGAAACTATTCGAAGCTTATTGCACATCTCACTGAATGTCTTGATCTCAAAAGGGGCTAACTGTTCCCTTAGATCAGGCCTTGCCTTCTCTAACAATCGTTCAGCCATCCACTCCGTGTCTTCATGTTTCTGGAGGTAAGTAGAGTATTTAGATAATTCTGAGAATTGTTCAATAAATTCATCCTCATCTAAATCACCCTGGCGGAATGCATGAAACTCAGCCTCCTTTTCTGCTCTCAGTGCAGTAGGAAAATAATTCTCGAACAATATGGCTTTAAAATCTTCCCAAGTAAGAGAGGAATCATCCTTCGGTCCTGATGTTTCCCACCATTTCTTAGCACTCTTCTGTAGTAGGAATATTGCCAGCTGCACCTTTTGATTAGAAGTGCACACAACCATATGAAAAATACTCTTCAATTGATCTATCCATTCTTCAACCACCGCTGGCTTAAGATTTCCATCGAAAGTAGGAGGATTAAACTTACGAAAAGTACTCCAGATCTTTGTGATCGTGGATGTCTGTTGCTCAGAGTGAAGACTCACATTCTTCGGACTAGTCTCATGGTGAGAATAGGGAGGTGAGCCTTCATTAGCAGATTGGCTCGCATTTAATACCTTGGTATGGCTTCCTTCTTATTGGCCATTTCCCTCTCGGTTGGAATTCTCCTTATATTGTCTTAAAGCGGCCAACTCTTCTTCTTGTCTCTTCATGCGGTCACTAAGATTATATAGTAGATCCATCATTTGCCTCATGGTTGGCTCATCCTGCCTTAGTTGTGACTGTATGGGCTCGCCCTGCCCAATTTGTTGCTGTGTGGGCTCCGGTTGTGGCAGTGAAGGTATGTCATTTCCTATTGGCTCTATAGAATCACCGACAATTTCGCCACCTCTCCTAGTTTTAGACACCATCTCTCCCCTCCTAAAGGATGGAAGTCACATAATTAAGTTAACACTAATCTCAAGACAAGAAAAATAATGGAGAAGTATTATGATTTAATAATGTATATTGCCAATAAACTAGGTTAATGTATAACAATTTCATAATTTATAAGAATTTAAAATATGTAGCTCTGATACCAAAAATTAACTATTAAAATTTAAATTGGGATGTTACAATTTTTGATTGCGTACAACTTATTTTACTGTGTTAAATATTAGGTTTTCTAGACAAGAAAATTGAGTGAAGAGAGAGGAAAGAAGTGGGTGAGATATGTGGTGATGGAAAAAAATCACGTGACATGAATTTTTTACAAATTAATTACTATTGCACTTATTAAAGTAATGTTATGAGTACTCCTGCCTCTTTTTCACTTTAAATTATTGGATACTCCTAGCTTATAACTTTGTAAATATTTTTGCTTTTTTTTTAGCCTACATCAGCAAACATTGACAAGTGACAAGCGCATTTAGTATTTAACATCACAAACTAACTTACGTTAGAGTAAGTTAATGGTTTGATCACTTTTACACTAATTTTAATAATGTTCTAAGTATTTTTATCCTTCTTCTCACTTTAAATTACTAGACACTCATTGCCAAATACTTGATGGGTATTTTTGCCCATTTTCCCTATTATAATTAAAAAAAACCAGTCATATAATTTTTACATTCTTAGCCATTAAAAGATAATATCCATTTGGAAGCAAAAAATAAATATTTTTAAACTTTTTTCTTATTATTGTCGGTCAATTTAGGGATTATATTTTATTATTGATAATAATTTAAAATAATTTTATTTATATTTTCCACTTCTTCATTAGATCCCATTCATAATATGGTCATTTGACCAGTGTTATTCTTTTCAACAGTATATTACTTTTATTCAATCAAATTTAAATTGAAAATGGAATATTTATTAATTTCTTTTTTTGGTAAAAGAATATTTATTAATTTCTATAAGATATGACTATTTTATTTTAAAAAATAAACTCATTTTTATTCGTTTTCATTTCTTTTGACATAAAAATATTTTATTCAAAAAGTTTGACATATATGAAATTGAAAACACGTATGGTCAAAAACTTTTCACGTAAAAAGTTTGTAATCATATTAGTAGGAAAAAATATATATACATAATTTATTAAATTGAAAACTTGATTCCTTTAAATCGATTTTCACAGAAAAGGGTGTGGTTAAACCCAAATTGTAATAAATCACGCCGTCGTTTTTGGAAAAATTAAAAATGCTGCAGTGGTTAGGCTCGAGATCCAAATGAACAAGTTTAACACAGTTGTTTTGTTTTATGGATCGAAATCCCAATTTCTAAGTAAAAAAGCGATCTTAAATCTTTGAGAGGCTGCTCAACAGATTAAAAGCCGAAACATAACTAATAACAAAATAAAACTAATCACTGGACTCTTCAGTCTTCAACGTACAGTAGGACAGACTGTATGGCCATTGATCCCAAAAAAGGCAGACAATATGGCCTGAAACCTAACTGTACGACCAATATAAAGTACAAACTAAACAAGCGTATCCACATGCAGGAAAATCGATTTACACAAACAATGTTTGTCCAAGTCGATCATGAATGAATAATAGTTTATATCTTTTTAATTGATTATCTTTGATGTTGCCTATGCGCGCCTAGCTAGGGACGGCAGCGCATGTGATTGTCGATTATGCTCTGGAGTTCTTGAGGGTTGCAAGGGACGGCAAGAGGACCCTTCTGTGCGAAGCCATACTCTTCACCGGCCCTCTCCAGAAGCCTCAAGAAAGCAGGATCTCTCAGGCAATCTAATTTCACCGTAAATCTCTTCGCTTCTTCGCCTTTCACCGCCACCACCACAAAATGCCCTTCCGGGACCCTCCTTCCTCCTCCTGAACTTCTCGCCCCCAATGACAGACCCTTCAGCACCTTCCCTATCTTCGAGTGCTTCAGCATCTTCATCTTCTTCTTCTGGATTATTGTGTGTTTCAGATCAAGTTCAGTAGTGAGCTTTGAAGTGTGATATAATTACGTAGACCCGATCGATGAGCATGACATGGAATGATCGAATATATATAAGGAATTGCAAGGAGAAAGAAACATGCAGGAAGCTTCCATATTCTCTGAATTCCGTGTTGATCGATGACGCAGCAGCCATAGCGCGACATGTTAATTAATGCGACCTTTTGACGCGTTGAAGCTTATTTGTTTCATTCTTCCATGTAAGCTGGCCTCCTTTTCCTTGCCTTGCCACGGAAGCTCTCTTACGCCTAATCCTTGTCCCTGATTATATTGTTATAATATTGTCACAGATAGTTCAAGCTTCAACGACAAATCATATACGTTCAGACCAGTTAATTATCTGACGGAACAACAGCACTGTCAGGAACAACAAGCATTCTATTGACGTTGAAGATGGCATTTGCGAAGGGGGACATCCGTGCATTTTCAGCAGTCATCCAGCAACACCATGTCCTGTTGACGGTGTCGGCAAAATCTAATTGTTCGACGCGTTCCCATAGCGTTCCACTATTTTTTTCCCTTGCTTGTTTCAGTCACGTTTCTGTAGGTTTTGTTTGCACCTCCATATTTGTTTTTTTTTTTTTTGGGACAATTCAGCATGCGGTGGTCTTCACTGGCCTCTGGAAATTAATTTTATATTTGTGGAGACTGAAGTTCCATGGAGTTTTTAAATCGATCTGAAGAAGGCGTACTGTTTCATCTGTCACCACTACTCGTATAACAGCGCTGGGTCCGTTTTGCTTCTACAGTATTTCTTCTTTTTCTTATTATTTTCTTTTTCAGGGACACCGTTGTACCTACAACTTCAATGCCTTATCGGAATCTTCGACTATCAACATCCAAGACTTTAAAATTTCGGTATCGTGTTTTTTAAAGAAGTCAACAAAATGAGTTCCAAAATACAATAGGCATTTGTAAAGCGAAAAAAAATTAATATTTAGATATTTTTATATTTATGACCGTGAAATGATTAGTGTGACATAGAGTATATATAATATAAAGAATAAATTACTGAAAATATACCATGGTGACGGAAATTGATTAAACCTACATGTTTAGGTAATTTTGAAAAATTAAAGATCATAAATTAAATTATATTAAATTAAATTAGTGTCCTATATATTGGAAATGATTGTCACCATTGATACTTTTTTTATTGCTCATATTTGAAGCACATTCAAATACTAAATGTAGGCACTTTTCTAATGAAATTCAAATTTTAATTTTTCACATTGTGAGGCGTCACCATTAATACTTTGTAAATAACATGATTTGTTAATTTGATTTTTTTTTATTTTTTTTATTTCCATCACAAGTAATTATTGGAAGTTAAAAATTTTATTTTTGAAAAAACATAAATATTTTACAATTAAATTTTTTATAGTAAATATTCTCAACCTATAGATGACCCTACAATGCAACTTCTTTATAAATGTGATCATTCTCGTCCACAAAAATATGACACATCATAATACATGGACTATACATTACATATATATGTTAAAAAATTAAATGAACAGAGTTTTTATTTCAATGATAACAAGTTGGAGAAGCCAACTTTACGGCAAGTTATAATGCAGATAACAATGAGACAGAGATTGTATAGTTGACGATGACATTTTGCCCAAACTATGCATCTCTTACAATTTGATACTTTCGTTCAAATTTACTTACACTGAAACACATGTATTCTTAAATATACTAGTGCTTTTAGTTGGTTCACAAATTTATTGACACTAAAACACGTGTATAAACCATGAAATTAATATAAATTGCACTATTTACAATATGACTTGATGTGTTTTTAAAATTTCATGTATCACAATTTTTTGCCTAATGTATATGTCAAGCATTACCTTTTAACTCCCACAGTAAAATTACCACAATATACGGGACCTACAGTATAATAATGAGAATAAATGTCTACTCTATTTTCTTGAAACATTTTGAATAATTTTATAGACTTAGATTTCGAAAGATGGACACTTGCCGTATGCTACGCTGCCCTTCAACTCGTTCACTCTCTCATTTTCGATCTCTCTCGATAGAGACAATGATATAGAGTCCTTTGAGTTGAAAACACATATGTGTGACCTGTGAGCACAACAATAATAATAGAACCAAATTTAATTAAAAGATCGTCAAGGATTGATGACGCTGCCCAGCTGGCACTCACACCACAAGTACTTGCAAGTTGACCAATTGACACCAGACAATGGGGGATGGGCACCTGCAAGTCTGCAGCACCAGTAGTATGGAAGCCCAAGGGGTAAAGCCATGCGAGAGAAGTCATATTGTGTGATGATATGAGGCCCATAAGAGAGAGGCCATCAGATGCCATTAAAAGAGCATAAAGATTAGGGTTAGAGACTTAGAGGGATGGTCTTCTTCCTCTTGGTCCCACTCTTCAGTCTGTTACTCCCTCTGCTTTAATTTCTTCCCTTACCTGGTGACCGGCGTGTTGCTCCTTTGTTTGTGCATTTGTATTTGTACTGAGTTGTGTTTCTTGATTAATTCCATTAATGCGTTTAAAGTGTGTTTTTGCTTTGAGAAATTGTTCTGTATCCATGGATGAAGGAATGCTGATGCCTATTTTTATATATCAGGCTATTTTTAACTAAATTGTTAGAATAATATTTATATATATGAAGTCATAAATCATTGTGACATTGAGTAATTACATGTATATAAACTTATTTTTTTCCTTTTTTTTATTTGTATATGCAATTTACTTTATATTGGTGTGTATTTTAGATTTTATATCTTATATATATTAACTTACTTTTGCATGATTTGAAGATAGTTTAGTTGAATTACCATCTTTATGTGTACACAAGGCTCATACTATTTTAAGACATTTGAAAGTCATGAATCCTAACCCTTAGATTAATCATTTAGAGTCTCAAACATCCTGAAAACCTTCAGAATTTCGCACTGCACATTGGCACCCCCTCATTCATGTTTGATGCACTCATCATCATTCATTCACCTCCTTTATTTTCTCTCAAGAACACTCATGAATCCCAAACTCCTGTTCACCATTTCTCTACCTTACACCCCTCCATTTCACCATCCAGATACACCATTTTAATATCCTAACAGCCCGCACAAAAATCCTTAGGTCCAAAATAATCATTAACTCATCTTCCATCTGAGCCATAACTCAAGATATCAAAGAGAAGCTATGGAGGTCCAAAAAGAGACATGGTTAGGCTTATCTTCTCTTTCTATGATGCATGGATGAAGCCTTCTTGAGCTCTTGAATTTTGAGAGTTTCTCTTATCTCTTAACTCTTCTTTAATACAGTGAGTTTTGATAACTATAATATTGTGGTGATAATAGTTGTTAGAATTGAACTTTGAGATGTTTGGTTAAGTATTATATAAGGTTTTATATTGTTAATTTGCCAATTGAGGTGTTGTTTTGTGAATTTAGGTGCAGGCCAAATTAATATGATTTCCGTTGTTGCATTGTATGTTAGTCGCCTCTTGTGAGCTTGTGAGACATAGTTGTGCTTTAAGCATATTCAAGCTTGGCTAATAATTTTTAATTAATTTAAGGTCTCATTTGGTTAAGATAAAGCTAAAATTGATAATTAACTCTATAATTAACTAATCATCTTTAAGCACAATTAGTTTTAAGGGTTAATTTAAGTTCTTGTTAATCTAAATAATCTAATAATACTAATTATCAGTAGTTACTAGGATGTCTTTAAAATCAATTGAGATTAAGAAAAAATTAATTAGATTAAGTAAGGATAATAGAGGAAGTTTGTGTGCCTAGGAAGACCATAAAATTGCATTTTAATCACACATTCCATTTAATTTCACATTTGTCTGATTAAAAAAAACAAAAATACTAGTTTACTTTAATCTTTGTTTGTTCTAATTAAAGTCAACAAATCCAATCATTAATAATTGTTTTTTTGGTAATATTAATCAACTAAGGTATTAATTTTTTTTAACTGCACGAGAGATTTGATGTGAAAATTTGATGTGCACTAATTACATATGCACCAAATTAGATTAAGAAACACCTCAATATATATAAGGAACAACCTAGGTCAAATTTTTCATAGAGTTAGTTAAAAATTAAACCCTTAGTCGATCATATCCACCCAAGAACAGTGATTAATGATTGGATTAGTTGATTGCAATTAAAATAAACAAAGATTAAATATAACTACTTTTTCTTTTTTACTTTTGAAAAACTAGAGAGATTTGAAAATGGCTAGTTTGTGTGTTGACAATGCAATATCATGATCTTCTCAGGAACATGAATTGCCTCTCTTATCTTTACTCTGACTAATTAATTTTCTCTTACCTCCAATTAATTTTAAAGATATTACAGTAAGCACTAGGAATTAGTATTCTTAGATTCTTTAGATGAATTAGGATCATTGATTAACTTTTAGAACTAGCTGTATTTAAAAATGACCACTTGATTATGAAGTTAATCATAAATTTCAACCCTTGCCTTAGCCAAATGAAACCTTAATTGATTAAGAAAAATGATTAGCCAAACTCAAGTGCGCTACACAACCGTAACTCTCAAACTCATAAAAAATGACTATAAATTAAATGAAATGAAAAATTAAAAATTAAATTAATTTCAATAGCACTCAAATCATCATGACAACACCTCAATTGGAAAATAAATGACATAATAACCTCATATAAATCACAAAGTTCAATCTCAACAACTATTGTCACTATAATATCATAATCATAAAAATTAAAGGAATTAAACCAGAGGTATGAGATAAGAGAAGTTTCCAAAATCCAAGGCTTATAAAGACTTCATCCATACATCTTGAGAAGGTTGAGCATGCCTAGCCACTCCTTATTTGGACCTCCATAACTTCTCTTTGAAGACCATCAAAAGAAACTACCATGGAAGAGCACTTAAAGAACACACCTTGATGAGGTGGAAGGAATGGAGATTTTTTTTTTTTTTGGGGGGGGAGGGGGTTGTGCCGACTGTGCATATTCCCTCTATTTCTCTGAGCAAAGTTGTTCGTATCACAATGTCTATTGTGTCAGCTTGACCTTTCATAAGTGGAGACAGAATAAAAGGTTCACAATAAATATGCTTACCACCTGCTCTTGATTCAACACACATCCAAGTGGATGATTTTATTTTTTTTTCTCCAACTACAATAATCTATTTTGATCAAATCCATGAATTTAAATTATTTTTCCTTTTACACACATTGAGAGTTTAATGTTGGGTTTGGATGGTGAAATAGATGGCTCAAAGGTGAAGAAGTGGTCCAGTGTTTATGGGTGTTCTTTGAAAGAAGAAGAAGAAGAAGAATAAGATGGAGGCGGAAGGAGAGTAACGTTAACACGTGAAATCATCATACTATAATTCTTATATATTTATTTATTATTTACAATTTTTTTAGAATTAACGTATTAGTATGTATGGTTTTTTCATCTTTTGAAAGATTTTAACATTTTTATAACAATATGTACAACTTGGTATGCAGTTACATTTTCTGATTACAAGATTATGTAAAAAATTATTGATGATAAATATTAAAAATTAAAAAAATAAGCATAATATATTGATTGCTTTCATAGAAAATCATGTGTCTGGGAGATTTTGACATATTTTTCGGCTATCAAGTTGTCAATGAACGCCAAACCGCACTATCGAAAGTTCTTTCTATTTTTCAGTTCATCTAACTTTGATGTAGAGGCAGAGGCTAAACAATAAAGACTTGTTGCCACTTCGGGTCTATAAAAATGCATGCAAGAACTCTGTAGCCAGAACTCTACAGACTACTATGCCTTGAAGTTCAGGATATCTTGAGGATTTCAATTCTAGTTAGTTGCAGAGCTACGACACCTTGAAAGATTTAGCAAAAGAAAAACAAAAACAAAAAGCAACTGACACCATATGTTAGGTCAATCACAATGTTTTTCCCCCCAGTAACAAGGTCAATCACAATGTTAATAATAATAGAAAAAGAAAAGACAAAATCTACCGAATCCTAGTGTGAACCACACTAGAAAATTCTTGGAAAGGGGCTAGGGCACTCTATCTACATTCTACACCTTCAATTCCTTCACAAGACCTTTTCTAACCATCGTGCCATTGCCAGTAATATCCCACTCTACTTGGACCAATATGCATCAGAAATCATCATAGATTTTTATGTGTTATATGAGCAATGTATGATGACAGTTTCTGTGCAAGAGTTATTATTGTTATACATACACTGCGTTCTACCAAACCATGGATCTATAAACTTCACTTTCCACATGACAATAAGAAGCTCGAAAGATGTACCTTTGTTCGACAAAACTAAATTTAGCAGTGTTGCAGATTTACCTGGCAACAGACTCGGAATAAAAAATCAGAGCCTAAATAAAATACCCAAATTTGGAGATGCCAGAAAATAGCAAGCGTTGAACAGTCAAACGAAATATTTTCTCCATACCCAATCAAGAACAACAAATTCTCAGAATGAATGCCTCCGTACTATCAAGAGGGCATCGCAACAAAAGGCTACAAATTATTTAGCAAGTCCCGACTTCCAAAGCCACGGATGACAATGTTTTCCCAAATTGAACTTCAAACTTGCGGGTGTTACGAATGCAAGAGAGTGCCCATTCAGGAATATTCATCAGGCAGGGCTATAATTATAATTCATTTTGCAGAAGCAAAAGCAGCATTCTTCACAAAACCAGATTATTCAAGCAGACCATACGCTTTATAACTAGATATCAGATTGTCACAACCACACGGTCCATATATATTCCTCTGAGTCTTCAATGTTTAGATACATTTTTTATGCTGTTTATGACGACAGTGAGTACCTATAGTAACTAGGGCAATGAGAAACCACTCTTTTTACAAAGAGTAATCAAACAGTAGGCTTGCGCTCGAATGCAGTGCCAGGGTCGTCTTGGCTCGGGAAAACCTCGAGCCCCGTGACCACAGCATCAGGGGGGCCTCGGCGACACCTTCGCTCCATTTCCTGCACCGCTTCAGGGCTTCCGGAGAATAGAGCCTCCACAGACCCATCCTTCCTGTTTCTCACCCAACCTTTCAACCCCAATTGCGTCGCATTTTCAATGGTCCAATTCCTGTACCACACACCCTGAACCCGACCCTTGATCATAACCCTCTCCTGCACACGAAATTCACTAAAATGCATTTGATAAAAAAAAAAAAAATCCCCAAAAGGGCGACACGACCAAGAAACGGAAGAGACTGATGAAATTGAACAAGGAAGAGAAGCGAGAGCATACCGTTTTGGTGGGAGAGGAGTGATCGGAGGCGGAAGAAGCTGGAGGAGAGGTCATTAGGGAGACAGAACGTCGAAAAGGAGGTGAACTAGGTTGGCGCAGAAAATGAAGAGGAGAAGGAGGAAGAGGAACAGGATGGCAAAGCGGAAGAGGAAGATAAGGAGAATGAGAGTGAGAAAGAGGGAAATAGGAGAGTCTAGAAGCACCACTAGCATTGATCCACATATTCCGGTGCATCCGAGATGGAGGGAATCTGGGCCGGGACAGAACAAGTGTTGACAGAGAACGGGGAAGTGAGATTGCCGATGCCATTCGATCAGGCTGGCTTAGATTGTCATATAATTTTGGTGCGGTGGTTGTCAAAACACTGTTGTAGAGTTTTCCAATGGTGACATTGATAACTTGTCGGTGTGGATGTGATTTCTGGAAAAAGGAAACGAACTCTCATATGGCCGAGGATTCCATGCCAGTTGGACTCAACCCTCTTCAGATAGTAGAACCCAAAATACGAATCCGGGCACGTCCCACGAAATAAGCGACGACGAGTGCATCAATCTAATTGGGCAGGCAGGCAGGCCACAGATGAAGGCCCATTGGTGAATTTTATTCTAGAGCGGCTGTTTTTGTTGGCCTCCATTTTTTTACCCATCTAGGGTTTATCATTGCAAATTCCAATCTGGCCAATGCCTGAAACATCATCTTGCAAGAGTTTTTTCAAATTATTTGGTAGATGATCCAGATCAAAAACACAAAGTCTTGGTATTTTCTACTTCTTTTAGTTCTAAAAGTAGAAATTATATAATTAATTCATATAGGTTTTTACAAAAAGTTAGATTAGTTATGCATGAGAAAAAAACGTGTTGATTTTTCTAAACACGTAATTTAGAAAAGATATTGTGGTATTTAATTTTAATCGAAAATTTCTTAATTTACATGCACAACCGACAACTTTAAGCAACAGATGTGGAATATATAATCATCATAAACATAAGTCCTAGTTACTTTCTCCATCCCCATGAGAGGTTTTTCAAAATATATTTTTAATCTCTAAATATAAGATATTATTAAAATATTTTTTAAAAAATAAATTATTATATCCTTATTTAATTGAAAAGAAAAAATGAGTATTTTTATTAATTTACTTTAAAAAAATATATTCATTTTTTATTTATAATAGTTATGAGTAAAATTAAAATATTACTGTACTTTTAATTAAATAATTAATTTTTCTTAATTTATTTAATTCAATTAAAAATATTTTATGTATGGGAATTTAGGAAGTAGCTAGTTTATAGGGATTAAAAAATGGATTAAGTTGTGTGGTGTTTTTCTAAAAATATCCCAGTTTTTAACGAGGGTATTAAATATGAGAGAGAGAGAGAAAACCAACGAGAGCAGTGAAAAAAAATATATCAAATAACGAAGACAAGTAAGATTGACGTCATATGGTAGTTGGTATCAAAATAAATTTCTCAGCTAAGCCTTGTATATTTAGATTGGAAGGGTAATTAGGCAACCAATAAGACCCTGGGAGAAGAGTTAAGAAAAGTCGACAACAGTAGATGTGCAGACTGAAAAGTCGCAATGCAAATCTCGCGTAATTAAAGAGACGGTCAAGGGCGAGAGGGAGGGAGGGAGGGAGGGGGAAAGTAAAGGAAGTGTAAGATTACAGTCAACCTCAGCTGACGAATTTTGGATTGACACCTGATAATAGGTCTTGCCTTTTGAAAAAAATAAAAAGATAACTATTACGAGAAACATTCAACTTCGTCTTACAGTTAGCAAGGGAGATGGGGAGGGCCAGAGAGCTGGGACTTTGAAAAGAAAAGGTTTTTTTTTTTTTTTTTAGCAAAGAAAAGAAAAGGGTGGGGGGTGTTTTAGGAAAAAAAAGAAGAAAGAATGATTAAAAAGTAAAACCGGCGGCGGTTTTCCAAGGTGGGACGGGAACCCGGTAAGGTAAACATCGGCAAAGCACCGTTTTTTGGGCCAACGACAAAAACAACGTCAATTTGCACCGCTTTAATTAAAATATACTCCATTCTTTTAAAAAAATATTTTAAAAAAATTAAATATTTAAAAATATAAAATATATTTATCTTTTGGACATATTCATTTTTTTTTTTAAATATCTCTATTCATAATAACTTTATATTTATTATAGGATATTTAATGAGGATAAATATAGAAGATAAAGTTAGTTAAAAAATAAATAATTATTTTATTAAAAAATAAAATTTAATTAAAAATATTTTATATTTTTAAATAAATGAATTATATATTGATTGGTAAAAAAATTAAACATACACTGCAACAGAAATAGAGAAACCTGGCAAGTCGAACTCCCGGGGGAAGGTAAAGGACAGTTAGCCTTTAAAGTTGAACCAACGACGGTAAAAATTTTATTAAATTTTTTTTAAAAATAAGTTATAAATATAAATTTTAATACTTATAAATAAAATGTTTATCATAATTCAAGAATTATATTCATACTTAAATAATTATTTATAATAAAAAAATTTAAACTTATAATTATTTTGATCAAGATTTTTAACTTTTTTCAAAAAAAAAAACTTACCGAAGATTCCAAAACTCAACTGCCCTTTTCCCAAGAAAATCTACCTTCAGTCAGACTCTGCCACGTGTTACTGAACGGGAACCACGGGCCGTCCACCCAACACTCGCTCTTATTTTATTAGTTAGTAATTACCATTACTGGAAGTTTATCCGAAACCGTGGATTATTTCCTGGTTTGCCCACTTTATTATTTACTCTGGGCAACACGCTTTTGTCGGTTAGTATTCCAAGGCTAAAAAATTATTAATAATAAATAATTTACCAAATGACTGTGATATTCTACATATTAATTTCTTCATCCAGACAAATTAAAATATACACGCACTTCCAGGAATGGCCCTGTGTATTGATTCCGGGGAAGAAAAGGAATCATACTGTCTCTCTATAAATTATATTCATATTTGGACGGGGCGTCTGGGCTAGACGAGCATAATAATTTATGAATTATGAGCAGGCAACAAATGACTCTTGGCCATTCCTTCTAGATGCTTCTAGCTCAATTTCTCTATTTTTAAATGAAAAGGAAACTCAACAAAGAAATACTATCTTGTATTCTTGTAATAGGTTTTGAAATAGATTTTGATGATTATTTTATTTTGCACACAAAATATCCGAAATTTCTCAATCAAGTTTAAACATATAGTAAGATTGAATAAGGAGCAGCCTTATTAGTATAACTTTCGTTTTTATTAAGAAGGTTTTAATTCTTAATTTTATTTTAATCAATGCAAGCTGAGTTTCTTTTATTTAACTCAAATCAACATACATAGCTGTTAAAGGCACTCGATAAGGCCATGTATAGTAGGATTATAAGATGTGTATTTGGATAAATTTTTGTATGCGGATCCAATTTACTGTGTTATTTGTATCTTATTTAGTAAAATCATATACCATGAACATAAATTGATTTTATTATTGATAACAATAAAGAAATTAAAGAGAGACTCTATTGACAAAATAAATTTATTACAAATAATGATATATCAAATTTTATTTAATTTAATTGATATAATTTTATTAAATGTAGCATAAATGAGCCGGTTTTTGTTGTCCACGCAATAATTAATGCATGTGAGGATGGGGGGTGGATGGATGGAGGATGGGGGCAAGGGCATACATAGAAGGAGGGAGAAGGGGAGAGGGGAGGACAAACTGAGGGGGTCACATTCAACGCTGACTCACATTTGCGTGCTGTTTTGTTCGAAAAAGGGCTAACAAATGAGGTGTTGCAAAAGTCTCCTTTAATTCCCATAATCATCGTTATCAGTTCCCTGCAGATCAAACATTAGTTTCCGCATCTGCGGAGGGCCACTCTCTGTTTAGTACACAAATGAGGTAAATATTGCGTCTCATCTCATGGCCAGCCCCTCTTTCCCCGCACTCTTCGCGATCGGTTTTTAAATTGCTCACCGTCCACTACCGTACCTACCTGCATCTCCTGTTCTCTTCTTTCATTGCCTCCCAATCCACTTTCCTTTCTCACCCAACCACTCGAATTATCGTTAGCTACCCCGGCCTTCTTAAGTTAAACTATTTTCTTTCCACTCCATCATGAAAATCATTTTTGTGATAAATATGTTGAAATATTTATAAAATATTTTTTTATATTATGGATTTGCATTAATTAGATATTGAACTTAGAATAGATTAGTCTTTATAATTTTGTATAGACTGTGATAGGTGCTGGTGGACTACATAAGTGAGTCCAATAGATAGAGGCTCAATCCACAATCCTGTAACAGTCAATTATTCTCTATCTCTTAACTGACTGAGTCAAAAATATTTAGAAATTAATTAATTAATTAATTATTGACGCAATTATTGAAATTATTCATATAATGTGATCAGTCAATAATTACCACACAGAACTCTTTTCCATCCTCTTCATAATCTTTGTACTCTCTGAAAGCTACAAGGATTTAGTAGGTTACAAGTCTACCTACACTCTAAGTAATCGAGGTAATCTTAATTCACTTATGGTTGGCTGGGCCGAGATTGAGGCCCAATCCAAAAAAAAATTTAATTATGGTTATAGCCCAGTATTCACAAAAATTGAGGCTTGACCCCAATAAAGTTTTAGAAATTACAAGTCCATCCTAAACTTTTAGAATTGCATTTCAACCTTAAATCTCTTTTAAAATAATTATTTTGCCCCTAACCACTTCCAGACATTTTGTTTATGTCCAAAAATTATCCCTAATTCCTAATAGACCTAAAGGACTCATGACATTACTTTAGTTTGTCATAAAATTCATAAAAACCTTATGATTTATTATGATTTGGATCTTCTTACATTTGTAATGGACATACTCCAAAGGTGTGACATTGGTAATGTAATATTGGGGTTTGAACTTTTGAGGATAGGTATACTATACTTGTAATGTATTGTATATTTGTTATACCTCATAAGTATGAAAATATTTAATATTTTTTTATGAATTTTTGTGTGAGCCAAATCTATATGATATTAAAGCCTTTTTGGTGCATAATAATAGTTGCATAATTGAAATTCGCTTGTTGGAAACCCTGTACTATAATTATGTTGTGCACGCATAATTATTATTTTTCATATTTTATTTTGTGATTTGAGTTTCTATGCTTTGAGGAACTACTTTTTGTTAAAATCCTTTATAAGATTTCTTGGTACATGATAATAATTGCATAATTGAAATTCACTTGTTGAAAATTCTATATTATAATTATGCTATACATGCATAATTATTATTTCTCATCTTTTGCGATTTTAGTTTCTATTTTTTGAACAACTATCTTTTGTTAAAGCTCTTTATGGGACTAGTTATGATTATTTGTAAGAGTCGTTAAGTATATAGTTTATCATTTTAGAGATTATTTGGCTTTGAGAGAACCTAAACCAATGGTTCTCTTTCTAGTCTAATGCTTCTGACAAGGCCTATCATAAATATTGGTATAAGTCTAACCAGATTTGTTTGATGGTGATTGAATTCTCCATTGACAAAAGGAATTAAGGATAATACTTTTGACTATATATATTATCTAATGCTTGATAGCCTTCGGTTATAATAGGACCTTTTGGTGTTAAAGGGGCATATCTTAAATTTGTATGGGATTGACCTGGGAGTATTTCCTAATCTATAAAATTGCTACAGCCTAAATATGAATTCTTGATTTTTTCTTACTTCTCATGAGAAAAGGGGAGAGATTGAGGTGTTGAATAATATTAATTGTAGCCCACGATGACCTCCAATCCTTAAGAACCTATAATTTTGAGGGGTAAAGTGTTTCAAGTTTGGAATAATTTTAGAAGCTAAAGCTCATTTAAGTGGGAGTTATTAGACTCAAAAAATTACCTCTTATAATCTCATTGGTCTATTAGTTTCCATTTGTTTGTTTGATAAAATACAAATATTTAGAGTTTCTAGCTCAATCCATAAGCTAAGAAGATTTACAAATAAATTAGTGACATGTCTTTGGGATATTGAAAGAGTCATTTGGAAATAGATTAGTGATATGTCTTTGGGATACTGAAAGAGTCATTTACACTTAGTGACTCTATACTCACCTATGGTGAGTCAAATTATGACAATCTTTTGTTTGAACTATATTTGAAGGTATTATGTTGACAATGAATTTCACCCTATGAGCATGTCATTGTCAATATAATTTGTGTTTTAAAATTTTAAAATTATCTATAAATACCATATTGGTAAATGGCACTATCCGTAAATCAGAAAAATTATTATTGTTGATAGTTGGACATTTACTTTGGCATGTTTGCAAATAAAGGTTTTAATGTTTTGATATTTCTTGTACCCTATAAGTATGGTGACATTAAATACATTTTATTGTAATTCTTTTGACAAAGTCCTTAATCTATATGTGAATTGGATACCCAATAATCGAGTATTTGAAACAATACAAGACAAATTATTTATATTGAGCTGGAAATCATATGTAAGATCTTTAATTAAAGAAGCTCAATCTTAATCATAATGTGAGATTAATTAATTAATTAATTGTTGAGGCGGTTATTGAGATAATTCATATAATGTGATCAGTCAATAACTACCACATATGACTCTTTTCTATTTTCTCCATTATCTCTATACTCTTTGAAGGCTACGAGCATCTAGTGGGTTGCAAATCTACCTACATTTGAGATAATCGAGGAATCATAATTTGTAGTGATGGATTCTTCAGGTATATATATTACTTGATTTAATCTTATTTAAGTTATATATATATATATTAAGATATTAATTTCTACAAAATAACCATAATTAATTACTTTTACAACTATGGTGGGACACTACATGATTAATTACTATATCCTATATTTGTTAGCAATATAGCACATAAAATCATAGCTTGAGTGGTGTTTAATGACACTATTTTTAAGAGTTATTTTGCTACACTAGATTAATTGTGCACCAGTTCTTCAAGATTAAACAAATTCTTCTTGTAAAATGTACAGGAACAATGTAAGAGAAGTACGAGAAGGGGAGGAGATGAGTGAATACCTAAAAGCTCAAAGGCTCTCACAGAACCTATGGTAAACATTGCTTTTCATGAAAAATAGATCCTATTTTTAGGAAATAAAAACACCTTAAATACTAATAAAAAAATAGCTTCATATGTATGTAATATTGGGTTTAATATATAAGTTACAACATAAATTGATTTCAAGAATAATTAATATTGTTAATTTATAATAACTCCTTTCAAAATATTCATGAATATTATATAATATCTAATAATTCCTTACATATTTCACAACACAGGAACAATTTTTAGAAAATTATTTTATACAAATGATTCTATAATTTTGCAAAATAGTTTTCAAAATTTTAGAAAATTAACCAATACTATATCTAACTTGTGTGGAATCGTATGTGAGAGCCCACTTCTCCTTTATGCTCATTTATTAGCTCAAGTTCACACCATAGCATACATGCACCAAGGCCTCCATTCATTTGAGCGATATGAGACTTTCTTTTTTGACATAACTACAGCAATTCATCACGTATGTCAAAATGGCCATTATCATCCAAGTTATTCATAAAGAAAATAATCATTTCAAATATAGTGTTTCAACTTGAACCAAACCCAACCAAAAAAACTTAGCACATAGAAAAGTCAGTGTAACTTTGTTATTGAACCAACAGATCTCAGGCACATATTGGAGTTCTTATTAGTTAAATTATATCCCCACATTCACACTTAACAATGATTTTGCCCAAGTTTAGTTTTGAAAAATGCTTTAGAGATTTTGCTATACCTTACAAGAGCTGCCCTAGTCTACATTTGTATAGATAATTTCATCAAGTGTATCTGCAATATATATCCATATATAAAGGCTATGAAAATTATTAAGAACTTTTGTTTAGCCTCCAATCAATGCATTCTAACACTTTCTCTTAAGTCATATGAAGGGATAGAAAATTTAGTACTGGCAGAACCAATACATGACTTGCTTTTACCCATTGAACCTTCTTCATGATATCTCCAATGACAAAGGTTGTGTTGTTATCATCGTTAATTTTAAATTGACTTAAGTCTCACTTTCCTTGCATTTGACCTCACATAATCGATTAAGATAACTCCCTCTTCTAGCATGCTTAATTGCATATTGTGATGTCTACCTGCGCTATTGTTTTCTTAGCTATTGCCATTTAGCAATTATAATTCATTGGCATATATCACGTGTTGGTTTGACCCTCAATATAATATTTACCATGAGATTTTTTAATTAATCAACCTCATTAATAGCCAACTCTAAAATAATAAACTCTGCTTCTTGTAATATTTTATTTGGTCAAAAATAAATTTTTCCTCATTTGAATATAAAATTTAATTAACATTTTTGTATCATTTTGATATAATGAAAATTCATTATTTATGATACCAACATTTATGGTATCCCTTAAATACTCATATGTCTCATGCTTTTATGAGACTACTTGTATGCTCAATCCCCCACACAACATATGTCATGAGATTAACATTTATTAATGCAACAAACTCTCAAAAAATTTGTGCATACACAGATTAAGCAATAAAAATCTCTCATTTTTGTTAGATGACATATTAGCATCATGAGAATTTATTGACACTAAGTTTTGGTTTTGCATCAAAATAATTACTCAAAATATTTTTAACAACTTAACCCCTAATTTCAAAGTAATGAACTCTATCTTAGTTATATTTTGATTTCACCATTACCGATAATGGGTAATCATAAGTGGATTTTTTGACATGAATCTATATTCAATTGACATCCTCATTTTTTATACAACAAGAATCCACAGCCATTGAAAAAAAAAGGAATACACTGTCCATAATCCCGTAATTCATAAAATATTTTATTTATTTCATAGGACCATAACAAATATAAATAAATCTCGAATCTATTCAAATTTGGGATGACCAATAGGTTCCTAATAAAAAAATTTCAAAAAAGCCTGAAGATAATATCGTCTATATATGAATTATGGGCATGTTTCAAATCCAATTTAGAATAGGACTTGGGAGTTGTCTCCACTTCAAGGATTGGTCAGTAATGAGCTTCTTATAGCCATTCTCAAAATTCCAATTCCTAAAATGACTTTAGTAGATAAACTCATGTGGACAATAGCCCTTGATGGTAAATACACAATGAAACTTGGTTATATTGAGGCCATAAAGAGATGAGCTAGTATAGTAAAAAAAGCTAGTTTATTCACTTTAATCACTAAGACAACTTGGAAGTAGATTTGAAAAATTAAAAGTATCCCTCGTGTTCAACATTTATTAATACTCTATACAAGCGAAAAAGATGAAAGGCATGCCTAGCCCTGTGTGTGAAGCTAAAATAGAAACTATTAAGCATATTTTCTTCCTTTGTCATCGAGTGAGGTGTGTATGGTTTGGATGTAGTTTGGGAATGAAATTCAGTTGGTATAACATTACTATTTTTGAACATTGGTGCTTAAATATCTGAAATCCATAGAGTAGCTTCTCTGATTGTGAAATTGCTTTCATTTGTTGCATTCTATAGGCTACTTGGAAACATTGTAATGAGATTCATTTCAATCACACCTTGCCTAACCCCTACTTGGTGATTATTATGGCCACGATACTGCATAATGAGGCTTGGAATGTGTTGAACGATGAGAATATATCATTTTCCCTTACTGTTGACATCAAGGATGAATTTGATAATTATTGGAAACCTCCTTCTCATGATTATCTCAAAATTAATTGTGATGTGAATTTTTCTAGTAAATATGATGATGCTATCATGGGTACTATTTGTTAAGACTATTGATTCCTTTTTATGGGGCTTTGTTGACAAAGTTAAGTCTATATATACTTTTATGACTAAGGCTCCCACACTTTAGAGAGCTCTTATGTTGGCCCTTGATCTAGGAAAGGATAAAGTTGTTTTTTAAATAGATTGTCATTTACTAGTTAAATGTATTTCTCAGAACATTCCAAACCTAGTTGACTAGAGATGTTGTGGTATTATTTAGAAATTCATTGAGACCTTTGTATGAAAGATCATGTTTTCTCTTTCTTTTACTCCTCAGAGGGGTAATTGTGTTGCTGACTGCTTGGCAGTCAATGCTCATAAGGGAGTAAGCTTGGTTGGGTGGGTTGTAGAGCTATCACTTTCTTTATGTTCTATTTTAATCTCAGATGCTCGAGAAGCTGTTGATTCTGGACACAGGCTGATGTTTTCTTTTGGCTTTCCTTTTGTTAGATTTGTTTTTTCTGTTACCTTTCTTGGCATTGTAATTCCTTAACCTTTGTTGATTTGAATGAGTAGCATTATCTTTTGTCCAAAAAAAATGCAAGAACGATCTAAACATTTAATGTCAATTTTTAATGTTGATGTAATCATCATTAACCATGAAATAAAACTTAGCGGCTGAAAACTTTCAAACACTAGCTAGCAACTACTCACCAAGGTTCAACTTCAGGCCTAGAGCAAAATTATAAATAAAATTATAGGTATGATATATGCGTACTTTTAGCAAAATGAGAACCAAACCATATGTGAATGATAAACTATCTTTAGAAAACATGCATGTTCAATGATATATAGCACATCCATCTATCTCTTGAATCACCAATCACTTGTCGTTTTATTTGATCAAACAACCATGACTTCCCAATCAAAATTGGAAGATTCTCAATTTTTCAAATTGCAAGTAGAGTAAGACATGCCTATTGTATTTGTTTTACCACCACCGGCCATCTGCATTCATGCTAGGACTTTTCACCTAAAATGTGGTGCCTTTGAGGTTTTAAATGAGTCCAGATTTTCATTCTAGGCTGAATTTAGCACTATTGGTGTTCCGATTCACTATTGCCTATTTCAATACATGCTTACTCATATGTGCCCCAACACTTAATTTTATTCATAAACATCATTGAATCCTACTACCTCACCACACACCCTTGATTTAGTAAAACTTAACAAGATTAACTTGTTAGCAATAGTAACTCTTAAGATTGTTGGTAATAGTAGGTAAAATCATTGTTTGAGTCATGCTTGAAGATTTTGTCCTTAAAAATTATTCTGCCACATCAGGTTAATTGTACAGCAGCTTCCCATAATTAAATAAACTCTACCAATAAAATGTACAGTGACACATAACAACATAAATTACACAATAATGCTAGAGAAGCATGAGAGTTATGTTACACAAACGCTTGAAGGCTCTCACAAAACCTGTGACATACAGTGCCTTTTATAGACAAAGATCTCATTTTTAGGAAATAAAAACACCTTAAACACCATTTAAAAACAGTTTCATATGTATACAACAATGGAATTTAATATATAGGCTAAAACATAAATTAATTTAAATAGTAATTAATATTGTTCATTTATGATAACTCCTTTTGAAATAAATATTTTATAATACCCAACAATATCTGCCTTGTTCCTCTAGCTATTTCGTTTATTCGTAATTTGCCAATTAACACCGCGGCCATTTCCTAGTGTTGTGTATTTCCAGATCACCTTTCAACTATCAAATCTCAAGTAAGATGCCACTCATGCCTACCTGCATCTTGAAACCCTCTGTTTCCTTCCCTTAGTTGGTTATTTATTTAGGACTAGGGATCTTTAATATGTCCTTCTCTAACGTCCATCGTAATGCCCCAAGTTTTCAATTTTGTTTTTCTTTTTTCTTTAAATCATTGAATTCTTCTTAAAATAAGAGACTTTTGAATATCTTGAAGTTTCAAAAAGATAAAAATTTATATTTTCTACAATTTTTTAAAGGAAAATATTAGAATTATACCTTTTTATTTTTGAAAAATCATAAAAAAATATAATTTTTTACCGTTTTGTGATTTCAAAATATTCAAATATCTCTTATTTTAAGTGAAATCTAATGATTCAAAGAAACAAGAAAAATAAAATTGAGAACTTGAAGCATTACAGTGGGTAATAGAGAAGGGCACATTAGAGGCCCCCAGTTCATTTATTTATAATGTGCAGTAATTAATAAACTGCCATTATTAGAAAATATTGTGATTGGTATATCTTGGTCGGCCTATTAAGAAAACATCATTTTCCTTAAAAAAAAAAATTTAAGTTATTTCACTTACAACGTCCCCCAGCTGATTATCCATTAAAAGGCGAGATAATGTAATTTATTCCTTCAAAAATGTAGTATACCTAAACCACGAATTGAGCCATTAAATTACATTATCGTTGAAATTTTAGGTGATCTCGTTGGTCTGTACGGCGATTAATAATGGCCGTACAGTCTTATTTCTGACATAGTTTATTTTGTTTTCTACCTCTTTACGATCGATCCCGTGAACGTTCTTCTACGAATGATGGTTACACTTCCCTGGTTATATGATTTCTTAATATCTTAACCGAATATTATAACCACTCGATCTTTTTCGACCCCTGCATGCACGCACAGCCCAGGTTACTGATATTTTTCCTGTGAGAGCCTATATGCATGTGATTTATACAGATCACATTATTTATTACTATTATTATTATTTTCTTGCTAATCCATGAGCTAAGAACTCAAAAGGAACAGGAAAAAATCTTCTTTATCAACTTCAATTTCAATTAGTTCGGGCATACGAACAAGTGGAGGTGAAACGAAAATATTAATTTTAACCTGATGCAGCCAAAAAATAGCAGCCATGCGCTTGATGTTTGCTGATGATGATATGACGCACGATATATAATTATAATTATAAAGCTGTCAAGGTCAGACTGCGCATTCAGCTTTTTCTCTATAAACGGTCATTGTAATCTTCGCATGCATAGTCAGTAAATAATTACTATTTTATAACCCCTAAAGTTTAAATTCTTAATTTTTTTTAATTCAATCATTTTCACCTCTGGGATTCTGGTTAGGTCAGGGACGAAGATGATCCGGCTTTCCGATACCCCCAAAGGATCGTTCGACCTAATTGCGAGTCATCCACCGTTTTTTTCCCATATAATGGAAGGATGTGATGTGACAGCATTAAACAAAAATGAGCCCCTTCCTTTTCTGTTTGTTCTTGTTCGGGCAATCGAAATTCGAAAGCGAATCTCATTATTAATGGTTTTTTTCTTTTGAAAAAAGAAAACATAAAGGTACCCTGTGGGTTCAGTGAGGTAGGCTTGGGCTGGTGGCGTTACCTCATATGCGAATCCCACAAATATTTTCGATTGGATTATTGACGTGGAACGTAACTGAATTTATATTTTGGAGCTGGTCAAACTTTAAACGACGTGATACTTGATTAGCAAACCAAAGAAGGCACAAGCTCAACACTAAATATGTCACTAAATCGATTAATTAGTTCTTGAAAAATGTCATTAATGAAATTCGCAAGTGGTTCAATAATGTAATTCTGGTAATTAAAACGGGTCAGACATCAATGTTCAAGTGGTGGATGGTGACCAGGCCCCAGGCAGCGTGGATAATGGGAAGACGGAGCCAATCTCCCGTCCCACTAACATTATATATGTATCATAATATTTGAGAAATTAACAAACGAAGGCGCAACGCTGTCGTTTCAGGATGAATGAAAACGTGACAATTTCTAGAAGGTGTGGAAATTAAAGGCCTTTGGTATAGATGTATAGTGACTCGCAGCTTCGCGGAACTTCTTTTCTTTTCTTTTGTTTTTTTTCCCCGCACAAACCATTTTATTAATCACCAAAACAAGAGAGTTAATACACACACTAACAAGAAAAAACAAAAAAGAAACAAACCTAGCATACAACCTGGGGAAAAAAAAACCAAGAGTCCAATCTAACAAAATAAAAACAAAACAAAACAAAAACAAACAGTCGGCAAAATAACAATGTGAAGGAGTAGGTTGAGGCTTCGCGGAGCTTTCGAGCAGCGACTTTCTCAGTGGAAATGTGCTTGCCGAAACTACTTAGCCACATGCACCAAAATTCCACGTCAACCTGTCTTCTTCATCGTGGCGATTATGAATTTATATAAACGGTTATGCATACATACATACATACATATACAGTGTTAATAATGGTAATCAAATCGTGGTTTTTTGCAAGACTTGGACTCAATAACGTCATTCCTGTTAAATTGCTTGCCTAGCCAATTTACAAAATTGTTTACATTTTATGGAACAAACAAAATACAAATTGAAGAAAATCCCACGGGCCTATTGTAGCTCGCTTAACCAATTCATTCACCAGTCGTTAATTGATCGTTCCATTCTGGGTCTTCACATGTACTCTTGACTCGTAGAATTTTGGCAATATGTATAATTGAGTTCTTTGTTCAATTGTTGAATATTCTTGACAATACTAAGGGAAGAAATCAAACCCATATTTTTCTCACGTAAGCGATTACGCCATCATTGTATGGGCCAATACTAAAGGAGGTCAACATTCAACAAAGCGAGCCAAAGCCAATGCTTCCTCCACCCAAACCCCAGTGGATCAAAACAAGACTCGTGTTTCCTAGCCAGCGACCTACGATTTGCCACTTAATTAACTCACCGCACCTGATTAGTCCTTCACTAGTAAATATCCAGTTAAGCTGGACGCAGAGCGTGAGATATAGCTAGAAAATGTGCTTTAACACGGGGAGCCCTTTCGAAAAATTGTTCTGATAAGTTTTAGGTCAATTTATTCGAACTTTTTTTTTAAAAAAAAAGTGGTTGCACTATGCGAGTTGTTGATAATTTAAAGGGGTCGTCGTATTAATTATTAAGGCTCGACTTCTGACTAATCAGTTTCATCACATAGCATAAAACTAGATACATACATGGTTTCGTGGGTGAAGATGCATCTGGCCCTCTACGATGCAAATTTTTTTTTAAATAAATAAAAGATAAGGACCAAAAATTCTTCGGCTTCCAAACAAGTGGAGGTATCTTTTCATAAATAAATTAAACACTCGAGCTCTTAGTTTATAATTTGTCGCTACGTTGGGACGGAAACATTTCGGTGCGCTTTATTATTTGTCTCATTGCTGATTGGATTATACAACCATGTACCTATTAAGGTGTATCTCTTCGGCACCCACTAAGTTCCTTTTATTGAATTTTAGCGGTTGTTTGATTTCTATTCTCATTTTTTATTTTTAAAAACTATTTTATAATATAGTTTTTAAAATTGTTTTTAAAACAAAAATAAAATAAAAATTCATTTGGTTATGTAATTTAAAAACAGTTTTAGAATTAAAAAATAAACTGATGATGATGATTATAGACAGTTAATGATGGTAATTAATAATAAAAAATAGTCAAGGTAACTCTAATTTTTAATAATCAAATATAATGTATTTTAAAAACAAGAAAAATAAAATGAAACAACTTAAAGTTGTTTCTATTTTTTAGTTTTTAAAAAAAAAAAAAATGAAAACAGTTTTGAAAACAACTAAATGAACAATACTTATCCAAATAAATTTTTAAATTTTTTTATTTTTAAAAACAAAAATTAGTTTTAAAAACAGAAAACAAACAGCCCCTTAATTACTTCAATCAATCATAAAGAACGAGACAGACAAAGGAGCAGCATTCAGTGCATACGGTTAATTGGTGGCTTCATGACGTCATCTCTAAATATTAATCAAACATCAAACTTTGGCCCACTGGCGTTGAAGTTATCTTAAAAATTAGAGGAGATCAACTTTAAATTTCAATCAAAATTGGCCAAAAATTGTTAGCCGAAACAATCACACGGTATTTAATAACGGCCAAATATGGACGAGTAAACAACGTATAGACATAATATGAGCGACTGCAACAGAATACATTCTTAAATCGCCTTACGGCCCTTGCCGTTGAATTAACTCTACCGATCAAGATCCATCGACCACAGGCTTTATATTTTATGTGCAAAAAAACAAAAAGACTTTACACACACACATACACATATATATTGATGACGAAAAGACACCTCAAAGAGAAAGAAAAAAACGTGGTTATATATGAGCAAAGGACCCCTCATTTAATCTACGAAAGTCTTTCATTTTTTTTTTGTTTAATTTGAAGTGCTGGCCAAAAAAAGGCGATAAATGTCAGGATCATGTAACTTAAATGACAAATCCTATTCGTATGTGTGTGTCTCAATAGTGTTCGTCTATATATATATATTACACGTACATTTCTTATACATTTTCAAAATTGATAACAAATAAAAAAATAGAAAAGTTATCGATGGATCTGGAGAGGTAAAGCAGTAGAATGCTCCATTTTTCGCAAATCGCAGTGATCAAGCACCTCGTACAAAAGCTTCAGGTCTAAAAAAGGACCCGCACTAAAGAACTGTACTCAGTATTTCACGTGGCACCCTTTTTATTTTTAATTAAGATAAAGATCACGGTAGCAACTCTTCAATGAAACATATTGCACTTTCAGAAACAGATGTATTTTTTTTTTTTTAAAGAAGCAATCGTCTTTACGAGACCGCGAATTCACGGTGCTTCCAAATATCATAATTTATATGTTCAATAAACCATGAAGGTCAATAAGATAAATTTGTTTCTACAGCAGCTAGAAAGTAGTAAAGAAATAAAAATGACCATGCCCTTTTCCCGATCAAACTCGGCGGGGAAACGGGGACTCCGGCTGAAGCCAAACTATTCGGAAGACGTGTTTGGCTGAAGTACACATACAGTCCTTTAATTTTATACATTATTTTATTTTAATTTTGTAAAATATATTTTAAATTCTTTAATCCTAACAATTTTAGTTTCATCAATAAAAAATTTTCATAATAAACTTTAAATATTGATAAAACATTTTTAAATCTTAGAGTATAAAATTTAATTTTTTAAAATAACAATAATACAAAAATAACTATTTTAAGCAAACTGTCTCAGAGTTAGAGAACTAAAACAATACCATATAAAATTAAAATACTAAATTAAAATCTTATATAAAATTAAAAAACTAAATATATACTTTAGTTAAGGATTTTTTTGTCAGATTATTACACGTCATATGAGATATTTCATTGTTAATAACACTTACATTCAATAAAGATAATTGCTTATATATTATACCTCGACATGGAAGAAACGAATGTTTAAATGGGGCCAAAACACCAAAAGCCATCTAATTGAAAAGAAGGGAATCCAATCTAGACTCTAGGAATCGGTATTAATCTCATAATGTGATTTGATTAGCCACAGTTCCCCCATGCAAAGGAAAGATGGGTTGCCTTGCTCTGAACTAGTCAAGCACGGTGAAATAACAAGCCGAAGCGGAAGGATGGCAGGTAACATGTACGTTGTACCCCCTGCTACCTCGAGAGTAGCTTGAAATTCTTCATATTATATACTGCAGTACATGAGAATATCAAAATCAAACGCAAACGAACAAAAAAAAAAAACAATACAATTGTTTTTTATGGACCAGAATATCCCCGGCCGCCGCCGGCCCATCCTCCTAAGTCCTAACTCTGCCTATCTAAATAATCCAGTCGACATTACAAAAAAAAAAAAAGGACAAAAATCCACCAATTATTAATTTATTCTACGAATTTTAAACCGCCTAAGGCCCTTTACCTCATTTGCTACGCTTTTCTATGTACAATTAGAGAGGACAGCCTCTACGTTTGTGTAGAGGAATGGAGGATCACAATCACATGACGGAACAAGCATTGGGATTCTCGTCGCTGAACATCTGAGGGTGCGGCGCGTGAGGGTTCAAGTGGTAAGGTGTCGCGTACCCCAGGTTTGGGTACCCGGGACCTGGATGGTTCGGGTACCCTCCTCCTCCGTGATATTCCATGGCGTTGCTGGTTTCCCCAGGTTGATAGTTTCCGCCGTACCAGTACATCGGCGGTGGCGGTGGGTAACCGTAGTACTCCATCTTGTTAACTTCCACCTTCGGCGCGTCCTCTTTCTTCTTGCCTCCGTCTCCGCCGCCGCCACCGGTTTTCGCTTCACCTTTGTCTTTCTTCTCGTCGTCTTTCTTGGGTGGGACCACCTCCACGTTTCGGTTCAGCTTCCCCTTCAGGTACGGCGTCATTTCTTTCACGTCCATCGCCCCCTTCACGGTTACCAGGTCCTTGCCTGCATCTATGTTCACCGATTCAACTCCTGCACACGCCATTGTTTTCCCAAGAAAATTAAGCACTACTCGTTATTTAAGCCGCCTTGTTGAATGAATTAAATTCAATTTTATTTTTCTTATTCTAAGAGTCCATCATCATCTAAAGCCTTGCTGATTCAAAAATGATAATAATAATTTCATAGGCAATTGGGTTAATTATAAAGCTAATGACTTACCTTTGAACCTGAGTACGATCTTTCGAATTTTCTGGATGCAACCATCGCAATGCAATCTGATCTTCAAAACCACCGTACTCTGAGTCCAGCAAAAACAAGTTAAAGTCCGTTAGTAATTTAGCGAAACCGACTGAAATTTGACATGAAAAACGTGGGTGCCGTGAACAAACAAGCAAAGCGAAATCTGGGTAGAGAAGCCCGGTCGCTAATTAATTGGGGCAATATACTAATATATATGTCCCGTGTTGACTGAGAGGAGCCATTTTCAGCGACGATTGACTAATAGAAGGCATTTTTCAGTGGCAACGGAAGCGGAATCAATTACCTCTTTCGGCTTTTATCTTGGTCTTTTTTCTCACCGGACTTCTTCTCGTCGGCCTTCTTCTCCGGTTTCTCGTCTGATTTTTATCTCCGCCGGCGTCTTTCTTAAGTTGAGGGGAAGCGATCTCCACCTTCTTCTTGATTTTCTCGGCCAGATCCTCCCGCACCTTAGCGGGGTCTACTTTACCGATCACCGTCAGTTTATTGGCGGACACATCGGCCCTGACGTCTTCCACACCTAAAACCAAAAAAGGGCCAAGATTGAGGCTTGAATTCCCGATTTCAAGAGTCACTCGGAAGCAAATGAGGGATTGTTCAAAATAGAGAAAAAGCGAAAAGCAGATAAATGATGGAGCTGACGGAATAGAGTACCAGGGAAATGGCGGACGGCCTTTTTAACCTTCTTGGCGCAGCCATCGCAATGCATATCGAGCTTGAAAACGACAGTGGGGGGAGCGTCGTCCTTCTTCTGGGCGCATAGACGACAGAACAAGAAAGGCAGAGCGTGAGACCAGAAAGGAAGTAAAACTGTAAAAATAATAGAGAATGAAATTGGTGGAGAAAGAACAGGGAAGGAGAGGGAGAAGATAAGGAACTGACCTCGCCCATATTGGAATTGGAACGTTAGGGTTTGGATTTCGATTCGAAGTAGTTGGTTGTTAATTCGAAGAGTGAAATTGGAGGCAAGGATCTATATATATGAGGCGGAGAGGGAGGGAGGAGAGGCAAGCGGGGTTGGATATGCGTATGTGTGATGTTATGTATGTATGTGGAGATATAAATATGGCATGATTGTTGTGGGGATGATGGATGCATGTGTGTTTAAGAGGCGCTTCTGCAGCATCATCTCTCCCCTTGACTTTTCGGCCAGAGTTTCATGAAGTCGTTGAATAAAATTCTCTTCCATCTGGCCCCGCAAGAAGGATAATCCCTTCCCACTCGCGGTAGTTGCGAGAATTTGCAGGACCATTCACCTCCTTATTCCTTCCATTTAAATTTCAAATTGATATAACAATGTAGGTCCATTTATTTACCTAAAACAAGATAGGTCCAATCTTACGTTACATATGCCCTTCCCGTAAATAACGTGATTTCTTATTTAATGTTTTATAAAAGAGATTATTAATTCAAGTCTTGTGTCATTCATTTTTATTTGTTCCTACATTCATATCAAGTTCTTTTTTACGCGCTGCCACAATTTTATTTTATCCTTTCTCGCTAAAATTCAGCATCTCGTTGTTATTTAAAAATAAGTTGACTAGGTTGCATTTTTTTTTTTCGTTGTGTACGATATATAGCCTCCTATTGAAAGAAGAAACCCGCTGGAGGAGCGAGCAAGTTGAAAATGATTAGACAGGCAAGGATAATCCGTGGAGATCAAATGCTAATGCTCATTAAAATGATTGGAGGGAGTGCGCGTATATATATATATTTACTGTCTGGATTGATGAAATTGGAGATAAGATACAAAGAAACTGCACAATACTACCAATTGATGTCTAAAATTAAGAAAATCAATGGCAGCTACAAAATTTATATTAATAACCCTGTGTATGACCGACTCTTTGGTGCTCTGGATAGATCGTATATGCGAGCCGATCACTTTTTACCCCCCTAAAAATCCGATACCGAGTTGGACGGGCCAAAGATTCCGGATAATTCCGGAATCTGAACACAGCGAGGAGGGCCAACTAAGAGAGAAACGATGATAGCACACGGGACGCCCGATGGGACGAGGGCAGCTCAGCGCAGAAAATTACGAAGCGGAGGAAGCCGTGTGGCTTGCACTAGGCTTTCATCATCATCAATTCATGATGCTCATGACTGCGATGCATGGAGGAAGACAAAGCCACCCTCCTTTAACATTTAACACGTGGATACTTGCCTCTCTTTGATCCCCACAAAAAACATGTCAGACACGGTATCAGTTTTTCAGATCAGGCGTCGTAATGTTCCTGCTCCCTCACATCTTTTCGGAAACTTCCTATGAATATGTCTTGCCCTGCGAAAAGCCGAAAACGCCCCGACACTTGAAACTTCGTTCGCTCTTCCCTTCAAGGCCTCGGCTGCTCAGGGTGCGTCTGGCTTTGTCTCATTTAATATCTGAGCTGAACTTTTAAATTTTCAAATGTTAAAAATTGTTTGAATAATTTTTTAAAAAATAAAATGACTTTTAAAAAATAAGTTAAAATAAATTTAAAATATAAATTTTAAAATTCTATTTTTTATTCGATTTTAAATAGGGGTTTAAAATATAAATGTTATTTTACTCTTTTATTCTTTTATTTAAAAAGTAGTTCATTCATTGAAAATATAATTATCATTTAAAAAATAATAGTTAGATATTAATTTTTTAATGTTATAAATTAAATAATTAATCATGTTAATTTTTAATATTAATGTGTAACAAAAAATTGTAAATTTTTATCACATTTTTTAAAATTATAAATTAAAAATTTATAAATAATTAGAGATCAATTTTTTAACATTGTAGATCAAATTTTATGTTATTTAACATCTTTATCACATTTTTAAATATTTTAAATATATTATATTTGTGTAATAAAAATTACAAATTATCATAAGTCAATATTTTTTATAGTAATTGTACATCCAAAAGTGTATTTTATTATCATAATCTAAATGACTTTCAATTTATTAAATTGACTTTTAAAAAAAACATATTTAAACATAAATTTTATTACAATAATTAATTTTCACTAAACTGACTTTTGTCAAATGAACTTTTGACAAACTGAAAACTAAACACAATTCAGTTAATACATATAAATTCCTCGGTACTCGAAATTGGACCCTCCCATTATTATGACATCTCAGACTTAAACATCATGTTTTGGTTGATCCATGTCAATAACGTCGTCTTCTTTATATGTATGTATGTATGTATGTATGTATGTATATGCATGTATTTTGGGTACACGTTGGTTTATATAGACACACATTATTTCTCATCTTGTTATGCCAACAATTTTGCATACTTATTGATATCAATATTTACCCCCGGCGGAAAATAGATGTGTAGTGTCTGATGAGAGAGAGTGGAGGAGAGAGAGGGTAGTGGCAAGAGAGTAGGTTCTGGTGCAAGCTTGGGTGGTAACGTCGATACCTCTAGGTCTCAAATGGAGGAAGGCGATACTTCTAAAATGGAGGAAGACATTCTCAGGAGGGGCCTGAAGAAGATGGCGGATGATGTAATAATGGTGGAAAAAGACAACATAGACCAGGAAGGCGATGAGAGGACAACTAAAACCTCTAGTGTGAAACCAACTCCAATATCTTATAAGGCTTCACTTATAGGAGAAGAGAAGATGGGAGAGGCAAGAGACATAAACGATTGCATGAACGAATGGATGCAAGAGGAAACACAGTTAGTCCCTAACTTAACTGATGCTCAGAAAGAGATCCTTGACAGTATTCCGAAGCTAGATATGCCAGATGACAGGTGGATAAACCTATACAAACCATGGAAAGATGCACTAGTGGTGACTCTTTTGGGAAGAAGGATGTATAGATCTGAACTCAAAGATAGGTTGAGCAAAATATGGTCTGTGGGTGATTTTGAATTTATAGATCTTGCTAATGGATATTATATGATCAGGTTCAGCGATATTGCTCATTATCATAAGGTTCTTGCATAGGGCCCCTGGATGATTTAAGGACATTACGTGGCTATTCAATGCTGGAGTCTGAACTTTAATCCCTACAGTAATACCTTGGGAAAGCTTACTGTCTGGGTTCGGGTCCCCATCCTTCCAATATACTGCTACAATGAAGAAATATTATGGGAGCTGGGAAATATTATAGGAAAAACATTGAAAGTTGATATGAACACCCTTACGTATGAAGGCACAGATAAGAAAGTTGTTGAACGCAGGGAATACGCAAGTATCAGTGTTGAAGTAGATTTATCCAAGCGACTTGCTTCTCGTTTTATGATCCGTGAACACATTTTCACTGTTGCATATGAAGGTTTAGATACTATATGTTTTCATTGTGGTCATTACGGTCACTTGAAAGAGGAATGCCCACTTCTTAGACTTGTTGCAAACTCAGAAAAGGATAGGAATATGGAGGCTTCTCCTACGACACAAGAAGACGCGTTGGGAGATCTAGCTAGCAAGGAGAAAAATATAACTGAAATTGTGATGGAGACATCACAAGAGACTCCAAAAACTTTGCGTACTGTTAACGACAATTTGGTATAGGACGTTGCCGGTGAATGGATGATGGTGAGATACCCTCAAAAATGGAGATCCTTAAAAAATGGGATAGAAAAGGGTTAACAAGGCCAGTATAGGGGTCAATCCTCAATGGGGGGAAGAGATCAAAAGGGATCAAGAAAATTTAAATTTGATATTCTATCAGATATGGGAGAAGAGAGGAATGACGGCAAAAAGGTTCGAACTAGTATAAGGAAGGAGGAGAAATTGGTGATAGAACAGGAGTTTGGTAAGAAAGGCTCTGACATGGGAAAAGCACCTGTCAATGGTGATGGAGGTCATTGTGAGGAAATAAAAAGAAATTTTTTGTTTAACGCTATTGAGCAGCAGAAGCAAAATGATTATTACACAGGACAAAAAAATAAAAAAGGATACAAAGGATTAAAAGGAGGTGGTTCATCCTTAAGGACAAAGGTTACAGGTTTAAAATGAAGCCCAATATATAGGCCCAAGATCTTATCTCCAGAGCTAAAGAGAAAGGCGTCCATTAAAGAATATAAAATTGTCATGGGCTCAACAACTAGAAAAGGCCCATTAGTGATGGATCTCACACCTAATATCCATTCAAGGCCAAGGCCTTCTGGCATAGAGACACAGGGGGAATCCAATATGCATGATCTCACTCAACCCAATCAACCAGCAACTAAAGAAATGACAAGAGAAATGGGGCTATTAAAACCTCTAGACCCAGTTACGCTGAATATGGGGAAGGCTGCCTGAATTTTGTGTTGACAAAGAACCAAGACCAATTCTTTACCATAGAAGCAAGCAATCATGATGGGAGTATGGCTGCAGTTGATGCAAGTGACAAGGAAGGCGTTTATGCTGAAGAAATAGAAAGCGACTCAGGTATGGCTTAACCAGTGCCACTCAGGTTCTTTCATCTTGGTTTTTTTGGCTGTATGAATATTGTTGCTTGGAACTGTTGAAGTGCAACCTCAAAACATTTTCCTCTAAGATTGAAGGATTTATTGAGAAATCAAAATGTTAAAATTTTGATTATTGTTGAAACAAGAGTTAGTAGATGTAAAGTTGATTTTATTTTGAAAAAATTGGGATTTAATAATTGGCTTAGAGTAGAAGCCACTGACTATGCAGGAGGGATATAGTTATTATAGAATGAAGAAGAAGTTAAGATAAAGTATAATTTACCCTCAACACAAATCCTACACTGTTTGGTATAAAACAGAGCTGACAACAACCAATTTTGGCTTTCATGCATTTATGCTGAACCTTCATATCAATACCGTCGAGCCCTGTGGAATGATATTTACTCGATCAGTTTAAATATGAAGGATCCTTGGCTACTCATGGGGATTCTAATGCATATCTAATGTGTGAAGACAAAGTAGGGGGTACGGTTAACCAAACTTTAATGAATGATTTTTAGGAATGCATCAGTAAAGCTAACTTAGTGGAATTTGCAACAATGGGGGACAGGTTCATGTGGGAAAAAAATATGGTTAAAGAACGTATAGATTAGGCTTTCTCAAATCTTGAATGGCAATTCAAGTACCTAGATATGGAGTTATATCATCAAAGTAAGTTTGGATCTGACCATATATCTCTTTCTCTCAAAAAGAGAGGTAATAATGCTACCTACAGCACAAGGGGACATTCTTTCAAGTGTCAAGCTGCTTGGCTTTTAGAGGAGGGTTTTAGTGACATTGTACTGAAAGCTTGGCAGGAAAAGGAGTGGATAGAAAAAATTATAGCTATACAAAATCTTGCGATAGAGTGGAATAAAAAGAATGTGGGCAACCTTGTCTCTAAAAAAAAGAAACTGATCCGTCGAATAGAAGGTGTGGAGAAAGCTAGAGCAACTCGAGACAGCCAATACTTGTTGCAAGTGGAAAAGGAACTTTGGAAAGACTATAATAAAGTTCTAACACAGGAAGAATTGATTTAGTACCAAAAATCCAAATGCAATTGGTTGACTTGGGGAGATAAGAATAGTAAATTCTTTCATGTTGCTACTATGGAGAGAAGACGGAGAAATTATGTGTATGCCCTGAAAAATGAAAATGAAGAATGGATAGAAAATCAGGATGATTTGAAAAACATGGCGAAGCATTTCTACCAAAAGCTTTTTGCTAGTGAAAGTAATGGAGACCCCGAGTTTAAGATTAGAGCTACCTTCAGTAAATTGACTGAAACAGAGCTGAACTCTCTGTGTAGAGATATCACATAGGACGAGATCAAAACTACAGTGTTTGATATAGGAGCCTTTAAAGCTCCAGGCCCCGATGGCTTACAAGCTTTCTTCTATCAAGAGTATTGGGGCATTGTGGGCGATTCAATATGTCAAATGGTTAAAGATATCTTTAGTAATCCAAGAAAATTGGGATCTATCAATCAGACAAATATTGTGCTTATCCCAAAAGTGGAGAAACCAGAATGTTTGAAAGACTTTCGACCTATCTCGCTATGCAATGTGAGCTACAAGATAATCTCAAAAGTTATTGCTAACAGAGTGAAAAGGGTCATTGATAAGCTGATTGGCCATCATCAGTGTAGTTTTATAGCTGGAAGACAGGGAAGTGATAATATTATTATTGCCCAAGAAGTCATCCACTCCATGAAGACAATAAAAAAGAAAAAAGGGCTCATTGCACTTAAGGTAGATTTGGAAAAAGCTTATGACAGAATGGAATAGTAGCTTTTTGATGAATTGTTGAAAGAAATTGAGATCAGTGATCACTTGCGCTCACTCATCCAGGAATGTGTTTCAAGTTTGAAGTTGCGTGTGCTATAGAATGGAGATGCATCAGAGGAATTCACCCTTTTTATGGGCTTTAGGCAAGGAGACCCATTATCACCCTACCTTTTTACCCTATGTATGGAAAAATTGAGCCATGTCATTAAAGATGCGAACATGGAAAAGGAATAGAGACCAATTCAATTAAATAAAGATGGTCCATTGATTTTACATCTGTTCTTTGCCAATAACCTTCTTCTCTTTAGAGAGGCAAGCTTGAAGCAAATTGAAGAAATAAAGAGCTGTATCAATCATTTTTTCCAAATGTCAGGACAAAGAATGAATAAGTAAAAAACACGAATGTGTGTCTCCGATAATGTACATATCAATCGGGGTCTTGAGTTATGTAGGGCAATGGGGATCAATTTTACAGGAGACCTAAGTAAATATTTAGGTATCCCCCTTATCTATAAAAGAGCTTTATTCAGTCTGTTTTCACCCATACTGGACAAAGCAAAAAGAAGACTAGCGAGTTGGAAAGGCAAGTTCTTAACTATGGTTGGACACTCTACTTTGGTCAAGGTAATTGTTTCTGCTCTGCTTACTTATTATATGCAAACCATGTCCCTGCCTACTACTTTGTTGAAGGAAATTGATAATTCCAGCAGACAATTCTTATGAGGTGTCGAAAGAGATCAAAATAAGATTCACCCGGTGTCTTGGACTGAAGTTACAAAAGATAAAAAAGTAGGTGGATTAGGCATTAAGGACCTTCGGCTACAAAACAAGGCTTTTATCATGAAACTTTGTTGGAATCTGATTAAGAGAAGGGATACCCTATGGGTTAAAGTGTTGAGGTCGAAATACAAGTGTGGAATGAACCAGATGCCTATAGTGAATAAAAAAAGAAATGCTTCTTTAACTTGGCGCAACATTGCCAACGTTTGGAATGAGTTCAAAGATGGGTTGGGAAGATAAATTACTATAGGACAACAAACCTTTTTCTAGAAGGATTTATGGATAGGTTTGGGGAAACCTTTAGCTGAAGTTAATTGTGAGAATATGCTTGTTTGTAATATAGAAGAGAAAGTCTCTAAATACATCCAACTAAATGGGGAGTGAGATACTTGGAAACTGGCATTATGGTTCAATTCAGAAACTGTCAACACCATAGCTCGCACCAGAATTTTTATTGAGAGGAGTAAAGACCCCTTCATCTGGCTTCCATCACCCGATGGGAATTTTAACATTAAATTTGCTTATATGTTTTTATCCACAGGTACAACTGGCAATGGAAATACCATCTGGAAACACATTAGAAAGCTGAGGTGCCAGAAAAAATGAAGTCATTTCTATGGCTTATTGCTCACAATAAGGTTCACACGGCTGATCTCCATAAGCAAAGAGGTATTCAAGACAATAGCAAATGCCAGTATGATTGCAATAGGGATGTGACTTTAATGCATTTACTTCATGATTGTTACCACGTTAGAAATAAATAGCTTGCTTTTGTTTCGCCTGAGTTTTGGGAGAGGTTTAATCATTTAGAAGGAAAGGAGTGGGTTACATGGAATCTTAGCAAGGAAATAGGTAACCATAACACTAAGTCCATTCCTTGGGGTACTCTTTTCTCTTATGTATGTTGGGATATTTGGGTTAATAGATGTAAAAAAGTGTTTGGAAAGGAATAGTTTTTTTGCTGGATGGGAAAACACATACAATGTCTTTTTAGAGCATTGCAGGATTTTAAAATCAAGCAAAGCACTGTGTTGAAAGGAAGAGATTGTTCTGCACACAACCATCAACCTCAACAAGATGCTGAGTTCTTCACTTTGGAAACTGATGCCTCGTGCTTAAATGGTAGAGGAAGTGCAACTGGAGGAATTATCAGACAGCAAAGTGGAAGATGGATAATGGGTTTCTATTTAAAGATAGAATCATTGCCACCAACCATTGCTGAGATCAAAGCTATAACCATTGGGCTTCACTATAGTTGGAATCAGGAAAATTAATGTTATTTTTGATTGTGTTAGCACCTTAAGTTTGATTTTGAGAGATTCCTAGCTAAATCATATTTATTGGGACATTATTCAGGAAGTTAGAATGATTATAGGTAGAGATTGAATTGTTAACATTGAGTTTAAGCTTAGGATGTTTGTCAAAAAGGCTAATACTTTTGCTAAGTTTGCTTAGAATATAGCCTCAAAGGAACATTTCTTTAACCATCCTCCCTCCTTTATCCAAGAAGAAGAGGAAGGGGAGAGAAATGGCTATATAGAGGTGATTTGAGTTTGTAATATTTGGTTATGAATGAATCATGATTTTAATAAAAAAAAAATTTACCCGGTGAATATAACAATCATTTCTCTATGCTTTTTTTTTTTTTGGACCCAAGATCATTTCTCCATCTTGAAGTTTGAATAGATTGGCTTGAAAATTAACTGGGCCTGTATTCAGAGCCTGTCATCTTAAAACGTGATTACTATTTACTCAATCCATCTGGAATGAAAGGGTGTGCAGAAAAAGGCTTAAGGACTTGAAGTCAAAACTAAAGAAGGCCCACGAATCCCACCGCTTGAAGCTTCTGTGATTGCAACTTGCAAGGCGGTGACACCATGCCATCCGCTCCCGCGGACGGGCAGATGCCGGCCCCCGCGCCAAGCTGTTAACCCCTTTCATATATTGTGGATTTTTTTTAAAACCGCACTTGCAACTTTTCTCTACACCCATTTTCCGTTCCCTGATCTGCCGGTTGTTCTCAGTCAACTGCACAAAGTTTCCTTCCCAAGCGAAATGCTAGCATATTATTTTACCTTGCCAAGAGCCGTTCAAGTCTCGCCTGTAAATGTGCATAAGCGAATGTAAACCCTCGTCAGAGGACCTGAGATTTCCCTTCCACCTGTGCAGTTTGCTTTCCATCGACTTCATAGATTTATATGGTTGACTTGTTTTACGAAAGGAAATGTCTTCACGGCAGTTAAAAAAAAGTCTTTCTTGAAATGGCATGGTTTGGTAGAGGATTAGAGGGTTACCAACTCGCTGAAAATGATGCGATGTCGCATCAAAGCTAACTTATGCCTCTCTCTGCTCTTTACATGTTCCCTTTTTTTTTTTAACGAAAAGCATCACCAGTAGAGGTGGGTGCTGGATGATACTGCTGCCCTTGTACTTTGTTCTGTTGACCGTCTCTTCATTTTCTGAAATTAGCTGCACATTATTTGGCGAAGTTTTTTATTAACTCTATTTAGCCTTTTGTCGTGGAAGGTTAGAAAATACTGACAATTTTCAACAATGTAGCCAACATTCAACAGGTAAAAGGGAAAATTTGCCTTGAAAAATAAATTATAACCCCGACAAAACACAATCTCGTGAGTGGCAGATCCATTACTCTTTGTCGACGAACAAGCTTTCCACACTCCATCGGACGCCGTCCACCGTTGTCAGCCCTGCGTGGTTGTTCTTGGGCAAGCAGCGAAGAAGGTTCGAGCCCTTTGAATCTAGATTTGAATTTCATACGCTTGTCATCTTTTCCCTGCGTGGTTGTTCTTGCTTTGTCTTAAATTTTTCATTTTAACTTGGCTTTGAATATGGTCGTGTAATCGTTTGAATATTGACGCTTTTGAATTTGGGAATATTTACAGATTGAATTGATTGTGTTGTGTATTGGCATTCTGTTTATTAATCTTTTCATATTATCATCAATTTAGAAAATTCTCAAGGTATTTGTGGCGTATGATCTTGTAAATGTCTTGGCTTGAGTTGTGTCATAGTATCTGGAACAAAAATTAAAAGGGTATTATATCAACTATGCATATTTCAAAGATACAGGTCGGCCCATGGCTACCATGATGATCCCAACTAAATATGCTCTAGTCCTGCTAGTACATAGCCTGGAACATCCTTATAAGCTTTATACTTATAGATAACATACGAGAATTACAGCCCAAGCACAAGAAGTACTGATTAAGTCATACAATACACTAATATTATGATCATTGCATTTTCGATTTAGTTGGGGACAATTGTTCCCACCTGCCCAAATCCCATTGTGAAGAAAGCTCCAGCCTGCAGTAACAGATAGATGAAGAAATGGTCGTGCCCAAATAGCAGGTCATAGATTGCACAATGCAGCAAAAACATTCCCATGAGAATCTCCAGTGGGTGGATTCTGTTGATAAAATGAGAGGATTATAAGCATGCACATGAATTAACTAACAATGAGTAATAGTTCGTTATTGTTAGGATTATATACTTTACCTTAAACTGTAATCTTGTCTTTCATGCTTCATAGTGCTTTAGTGCAAATTTTACAGAATAAGCAATTAAGACATTACTGGCAGTTTCTGTTCTCTCTTCAATGTTCCAACTATTTTTTCTATGTTACAGATAGATTTAGTGGCAATTTTGCTGTGTTACTGATGGGTAAAGTGCATTGTTTAGACTGACTCAAAGCAAACGTGCAAGTACCTTTCCATAAATTGAAATCGAAATCGAAATCGTGAATCCCTTGATGTCCTAGGATTGTTCTTTTGTTTCAATGCATTACCAAGCTTCTCTGTGACAATCCATTCATTGACACGATTTGCTTCCAACAATCCTATAATTGCTGCTTTAGTCCGATGGAGTGACATGACATTCTCAAAAAGTATCCAGAGTACAAGAAGATGCAGGGACCTGTTCCATAAATAACGGATTTTTGAATAACCAAGATGAATGAGGTCATTGAACGAACTGGCAGTGCCGTGAGAACTGTTTACCTTGGGGTGCACACTGCATTTAGAATTGTAATGGTTGCTGGAATGTATATTGCAATCTGCTTTTGAAGACTGATTTCTGGAACTATCACACTGGCTGGTATAACTATGCAGTAGAAGAAAAACGTCACCCAATGTGCAACTATCTTCCTCACGAAAAAGAAAGCATAGACTAGATGGAATCTCTTGAAAGCTGAAACCCTCTGGATGACACAACCAGGCATCAGTCAACTTATTACTTAAAAATGTTTGTGAATCATGATAACTATAGGGAATTGGATACTTTTTGTTGTTTTAAACATTTGTGTTTACTTACACTACAACAGATAATTTCCTTGGTCATTTTTCTAAAGAGATTCGCTGGGCCGCATGACCATCTGTGCTGCTGATATCGATAGGCCTTGAATGTACTTGGTAGTTCATTTTTCACCTAGCAAGCAGCAGAAATGTGTTAGTTAATGGTTATTGAAACTTAGATGTAGTCAACATAGCATGAGAAAAATTAGTTAAGATATCAATAACTCACTGCCACATCACCAACAAAAACAAATTCCCAGCCCTTAAGACTAGCCCTGACTGCAAGGTCCATATCTTCAACAGTGGTTCGATCTTTCCATCCCCCTGCATCATTTATTGCTCTAATTCTCCAAACTCCTGCTGTCCCTGTATATCATAATGGACATTTGAGTAAGCTGATTTGCTGATGTACTTTTGTAAATGTAGCTTAGTCAGCCTGTTAACTAGCTTACCATTGAACCCGAAGAATGAGTAGGTTGAGGAACCCACTTCTTGTTCAACATTGAAGTGATAATCAAGTGACATTTCTTGAATTCGGGTCATTATGCATTCATCTGAGTTTACTGCGTGTAACAAAAATGGTTCAGCAATACTTTGAATTCCTGAGTTCTTGATTATGCATGCATTCATACTAATGTGACGGAAATAGTTTTTAATGTTGATGTTATGTACCAAATTTCCATCTGGCCTGAACCAAGCCCAACTTGGGGTTCTGAAGCAGGTAAGGAATGGTTCTCCATAGAAATCCGGATCTGGCTGGAAGTCTGCATCAAAAATTGCCACAAACTCACAATTGTTGACGTATTCCTTCTCCAAACCCTCTTTTAGGGCACCAGCCTTGTAACCATTTCGATTATTCCTAGTTTCATACTTGACATTAACACCTTTCCGTATCCATTTATGACACTCCTGTTCAACCAATTCCTGCATGTTTATGGACACAGGGTTATAGCAAATTTATATATGAAAGGGGTCTTCAATGAAGATCTGCTGGATTCAATGAGATACCCGTAAGACTTGATTAGTGGAGTCATCAAGAACCTGGACTATGAGCTTGTCAGATGGCCATGAAAGTGCACATGCTGCTCCGATGGAAAGCTTGTAGACCTGGTGATAGAAATCCAAATATATCGTTTGAAGGTATTTCGTCTTTATCAAGCATCATTCTTTCCCTTTTTGCTGTGAATATCTCGTGATACAAGCAAAGACAACATGCGCTTATTTTACTTCATCAGTTATCTGGGGTTTTAAGCTTATTTTTTGCACCGCTTTTTGCTGTAAAAAATGATGTGTTTGATTGTGTAGGTATTAATCTATATAAGCTAACAATCTGGCATGTCATTTACCCCACTAATCACATTAAACTAAGGTAAATGACATGCCAAAAGTACTCCACTTATTGTTTACCAGATGTTTGTTTCTGTCAATTAAAAGAAGAGAGGAAAAAATAAGGGAAAGTGAATCACATTACTCGTTTGGTATGTCATTTACCCCTACACCATTTGCAAATCACAAGGAGTACTTTTGTATGGTTATGAAACTACAGGGACTTGCTTGATAATGATGAAGCCATAGGAACCAAATTGATAATCAAGGCAAAATTTAGGGATCAAAAGTTTTATTTTGCCAAAAATAACATTGAAAACAGACAATTAAAAAACAGAGAAAAGAGTAATGTAATGGCATGCTATAGGAAATATTTGAGAAGAAAAAATCCAATTGATTTATTCCCATTTAAAGCTATCTCCTGATTACTAATAAAAAATGTTTTTATGGTTTAATGTGGTCATTTAGAAGTATTAGCCATTATCAACTGATCTTAAAACTTATTCAGAATCAGATGGATGCTTGATCTGTGTATACGAAAGTGATAAATATCATATGGGGATTTGATAGAACTTTCATGGCTTCATTGTCGGAAAGAAAGCTTACCTCTCTCTCATTATACATAGGTATCTGGATCAACACCATGGGGTAGTGTTTGTTTCTTTCTAGGTCTTGTTTCAGGGCATCCAAGTTGTACTTGGTGTATTTCTTCTTCCTCAACACTTTAACCCCAAATAGCACAAGTGCCATGAGTACTCTTTCAACAAACAGCATGATTGACATACCTGAGCACAGTATGACAGCTAGTTTCAAGAGTGGTATGATCACTGGGTTTCGTATAGATTCCCAGGCATATTGTAGCTTGTTTGAAGCATATTCTGGGGTTGTTCGATCAGACTGCTCAAATATAAGGTTTCTCATTGTTCCTGTAGTCCTTAAAGGTAGGATGGAAAGTTGGGCTGTAGACTCTGCCTGAACAGAGCTACTTGTGAGCTGAGGAAATTGATGGTGGCTCAATGACTTACGCTAGGGGGTGAACTACTGGGTGTGGTGTATCCAGGATATGAACCCTTCACCTTAAATAGAAAACAGAGCTGGGGAGAATGAAGACGTGTATTGGGGTTCAGATGGACGAATGTAGTATGATGAGTAGGACGTAAGGAGGAGAGCTGCTCTTTCGGAGAGACACACGTTCTTCATGCAAGCCGTGGTGCTGTAACGTAGCGGCTTGATAGCTGTATCTCTGTCATTTCTTGCCGACAACGCTATCAAAAGTTTACTGCCAAAGATTTTGATCAGAGTAATAATTGCTCATTGTATCAATCTGATCTATCAGATTGTGTTATCTTGTGAGTAAATATTAGATAGATGCCCACGGCATCAAGCTGGCATAATTGGCATTCTTCTAATGACTAGATATGGTCTTTTAGTAGTTCATTTAATCTTGTTTATCTTTCTTTATTTGCTAAAATTGGGTGAAATATGCTTGTTTTGTTGTTCATATGCTTGTTTTGTTGTTTCATAGGCAACAGCATATTTATTTGTAGATCTACTTGTTGAGCAACTTGTTGAAAGAGGAGGAAATGAGAGTAAACAGGAGTAGGATGGTGACAATCCCTTGTTGGATAGATAATGTAGAAGAGTTCACTTGATGTGTAAAAACTACCCTAAAAAAAAAACAAATTTCTTGACACTAGTTTATTGAGAGCATAATTATAATGTAGAAACCTATGATATTCCTTAGTTCCTTTTCTGAAACTTTTGTAGATAAGGTTTGGATTCCTTAATCTGATAAATTCCCTTATTAGTCATGTGAAAGTTACCATAATCCTATCCTCTGGATTGTTTTTGTTATCTGGTTTGAATTTAAGTGACCCAAAGTGGTTTGTGAGTTTGTCAAACACACAGAATGTTTTGGGGTAAGAAATTGCAGGGGAAAATTGACTATCTGGAAACGACAGATAGTTTATGTCTGACTCAGATAAGTCGTATCTATACTGGAACACGTTGCATTGCTCAGAGAATTTTGGATTTAGCAAAACTTGTGTACGCATGAAAGTTTGAATGCACACAAGTTTTATACTCTGTTCTAATTCATAAGCTATGATATGGGCCGAATCATCAATGATTAATCTTTTAAAAAATTATGTGGAAAAGGGATGGTGACATTTATAGATGATTATTATCTTCATTTTGTTGATCTCTTTCGATTTAACCATTGGAGCTTGAAGTAAAATATGAACCACTTTCCGAATATATTTTCTGGTGGAGGATTAAGATCTCTGGTGTACTAGTTTGCTGGATGGGTTACATGGCGTTATCACTTATCAGTGATAGATATTCAAATCTTATAATAGTTATTAGCAATGTGGAACAAATATAGCATATGCTACTTCATTGTCACCATTGGGTCAATTATTCGGTCAGGACTTTGATGTGATAAATTTTGACTTGCTGAAGACCTATATGCACGTGAGCATGTGAATTGATGTTGTAGCTACTTAATGACGGAGAAAAATTCTTTGCATTATGTTTATACATATCTTTGTTAAAGAGTTTACTTCTTCCAGTTACATCTTTGTGCAGATTTAAGTGTGACCATCAGACAGCTTTCTTATTATTTACCAATGATCAGATTTTCTTTAGTTTTCAAAGGTCTGCATGCATCTTCACTATTGATGTGCGTATCCCTTCCCAGGTTTGCCAATTGCCAAGATACTTGCGCATTGAAGTTGGTCAGTTGAACTGCTTTATGTGTGGGATGATGCAGTTTTTTTGCTATGAATCTGTGCCCTGTGAAGTTGCTAATTTTAGGTTATATTAACATAGCTTTTTTTTTTTTTGGAGCAAAATATATTAACATAGCTTTGAAGTTGGAGGGAACTATGATCCTTGCCCTCTCATAGTTTTTAAAATATCCATGGAATCTGGCTCTAGTGATATCATTTTCCTCGTGTAAGAAGTTTAGCGGTTGAAGCAGGCACATTTGGTAATGTGTGCATTGGCTTTAGGTGACTCGAGCCTGATATTCCTTTTATACGGTTTAATCCCAGTGATTCTTGGCTTGTCGAACTGGATACGGATTGACATGCCTTGCACTATCTCTATGATGAAAACTGTTCCTAACTACACTGATTATGTGCCCCCGTTTGTTTTGAGATTATTATTGTTGTTTTTAATGTTTGTTGATCTTTTTCTTGTTTTTATCTCGCCGGGCTCCTCACTAAATATAATGCATGAATGTGTTTGCCGCAACCACGAGAAGCATGATAATTTATTTCTTACATTTCTTAACTATATTTTTTCCTGTTCAGTCTGATGAATAATCTCATAGAAATTTTGCTGATTGAATAATATATTGATTTGAATAAAATTTTAAATGAAATATTGTCGTTCTCTTAAAATTGGCTGGACTTGCTATATTTAGATAGATAGATGTATTTTTAGCAAAAGACTAGCTGTATGCGAAGCTGCCTTTTTGTCCTCTGCCACAATTAGTACATTATTTAAGGATTTGGCTGTTGGGTTAGAAGCGGTGTGTATTGTTGGGTTTTGAAAAGAAATTCAATAGGCAATAATAGCTTACCATCGGAATTGTTTTTCTTGCACCGCTAGTTTTGGAAACACACGATCTGTGTGTGAATGCTGAATAAAGCCAATCATATTTTGGAAGCATTAGGGGAAAAATGAGAGAGAACTCTTCACTTGTGCGGAAGAAAAAATTGGAAAAGACGAAGCACAGTTGACACGGCAAGTCATCTTTTGGAAGCATCAGGCAAGAGCTCATAATCAGGTAAAGAGAAGACGACGGGCCACTTAAGTTGTAAAAGCTCTACCTCCGGTGATTCCAGCCGCCAAGCAAGCAAACGTCGTTGTACCAAAATTGCCTCAAATCACTCTTTGCAGGGAATCACGTAAGGCCTAGCTTCTCACTCTGATCTCACACTTCTCTCATCATGATATTCTCTTAAATATATGACAAATGATTGAATAAAGCATTGGTTGTGATATTTTTATTTTAATGAGTTAAATATTGCAGGCAAATTAATATGGGTGAAAACTCCAAATGGGCTTGTCCTGTCAGGTTAACACTCCAGAATGGTGCATTCGTGATATTGTGGACTAGGGTGTTCTGCTCCAACATGCAAACTAGACTTCACTCGCACGACCATTACAAATGGTTCAGAAAAATTAAGTAATCAGAAATCATGTGCGTTTTAATTGTAGTATGATATAATGCAAGATTTTGTGAAGTCTAAATCAAGAACAATAATTATTCATTCATATAATCATATTTTCAGAATTACAGTGGATTGAATATAATAGGACTATAGTAGATTGAATTTGTAATAAAATTATTAGCATTTTTAATTATAATATAAATTTATCATTCACTGACAATCTTAGAGACGTACGGTGACGGCAATACAGATTTATTTAGCTTTTGACATTTATCAGGAAAACACTTTGGGCTGGTTTGTTTTGGTTTTGGAAATTTGGACAATAGCTTTTGCTAGTATTTAAGATTTGAGTTAATTTTTTTCTTATTTGAGATTTGTCATTTCGTTTTTTTGATGGAACAGAGCATTGAAAACATATAAATGGGCTTGAGGCCAGCAAGGCCTGGGTTGCCCGTGAGATTGAGAATTGGGCTTTGCTAATATGACCCTTTTGGCATAAACCGTATGTTTTTTTTAAAGCCTGATCTCGTTTTCCCACCTCTTCTATATCCCACAAATGTTAGAACACACGAGCCATGCCCATTAATAACATCTTTCCATTGTACAAAATACACACACACACACACACACACACACACACCCAAGAAAATTCCTTAAAATGAATTTGCAGATTTCCAAAGTGCTTAATAAAAATATTTCTTGACGTTAATATCTCGTGAGACAAGAACATCCCCATCATTCGTTTTCTAGATCTTTCATAGTGTCTTTACCCCAAACGTGCTTTCTAGCCTTCTCCATAATTATCCAAGAAACATTTTTGACAAATACTTTTTTCAGATTTAATAATTCCATAATTTATCAAGATGTAATAATTAAAAAATAGTTAAATTGCTTTTTTGTATACAACATGTTAATTCTTTCAGGCTGCAATTTAATGATGCCACGCAGGGCTGCAGGGGACTCATTTATTCCGCAGGGCATAAAGTACTTTAAGAGAATAACAGAGGCCCATAAATTGAAATACGCATGCCTTGAATTTCAAGATCTACAGAATTCCAGCCCGCCTTTGTTAATATATTTCAATATCATTCGTTATTTTGTCTGTCATTTCCTTGGTAAGATTCATGAACACAAGAAGATACATTCTTAAATTCGAGGGGAGGGATGGTACGCGAACTATACTAAGGGGAAAACGCCAAAAAAGGAAAGCCAACAATCATAGGTATATATAGAGCATACTCCATTAGTGGGACTTGTTTCTGGACAACTAGCTTTCTCGTTCATCGTCTTTTGGTCTTGCGGAAGAACTTGAACTCGAGGTCATCCCTACCACTTGACTGTGCGTAAACCTCTGTAATTGAATCATTCGAGCATAGATCCCATCTGGGTGATTTTTCAACAACTGTGAGTGGGATCCTTGCTCTGCCCACTTTCCCATCATCAATCACTGCAATAAGACTAGCATTCCTAATAGTCGACAGCCTGTGTGCAACTATAATGGTCGTTTTTCCAGAGCATGCACGGTCCAGAGCCTCCTGAACAGACCTCTCAGACTCAGCATCAAGTGCGCTTGTTGCTTCATCAAGAAGCATCAGCTCGGCTTTTCTCAGAAAAGCCCGAGCAATTGCTATTCTCTCTGCTTTTGCCCTCCTGATAGTTGAACTCCTCTCTCTCCCACGAATGTCTTGTATCCTTCAGGCAAAGCTGATATGAATTTGTGGGCATTGGCAAGGTTGCTGCTTCCATTATCTCGGATTCAGTTGCTGAGTCGTGCCCATAAGCTATGTTTTCGTATATGGTAGCAGCAAACAACAAGGCTCTTGGGGTACTACTGCAATGTGCCTCCTAAGGGACTTGAGATTGTATTTTTCTAATGTCCTTTCCATCAATCATCACTCGTCCAGATGTTGGATCGTAAAATCGTTGTACAAGTGCAATAACTGAGCTCTTGCCACAGCCACTAGGTCCGACAAGGGCAAGAGCTTTTCCAGCTCTGGCACGAAGATTCAGGTCCCGAAATACTGGCATATCTGGGCGAGTGGGATATGAGAAGTCAACATGTTTAAGTTCAACTTCACCACGAAGGCGGTCGGGAACAGGAATAGCATCTTGGTCATCTGGCTCAATTTCAGTTCTTCGGTCAAGGAGATCAAAGACTGACTTCATGGCTCGACCTCCCTTGATGAAGTCAGGTGCCAGAGTTAACGTTTCAGCAGCACCATTGGCAGAAACCATGAGGACCATGAAAACTCTTATTGTTTTAGAGAAATCAGAGATTCCGTGCTTCACAAGCCAAGAAGCATACCACAAACCAAGTGCATAGGAAGCATAAAGTGCAAACTGGGCTATCCCAAACCCGCTTCCAGAAATCTGTCCCTTCCAAAAGCATCGTCGCAGTGGAGTTTCAAGGTTAGAAGTGAAAAGACCCACAATTTTTGTTTCAGAGTTAAAGGCAGCAACTGTTCTAACATTTGCAATAGCTTCTCCTGCTAGTTGTGTAGCCTTGGCATGAGCTGCTTCCAGGTCTCCAGAGAAACCAGACATGAACATTTTCTGTGCATAATTCAATACAGTCAATGGTTAATATCAGCAAGAGCACAATTGAAATTCGAAACATGCTAGAATGAATTATATTTTAGCAAACCTGTAAAACCGTGGCTGCGACAACAACAGGGAAGACGGCTACGAGGACAAGGGCGAGGCGCCACTGCAAAACAAACCCTGCAGTACATGCAACTAGCATAAGGGCAGTGTTTTGAACAATCACTGAATGCGATCTCCAATGGCTGATCTGACATTGTTGGCATCAAGAGCAAGCCTTGCTGCAATCCTAGCACTCTCATTTTCCTCCTGATCAAACCATGCCATTTCGTTCTTGAGCACAGCAGCCAACATCTTCTCCCTAACTCGCTTTGTAAGATTTTCTCCCACAATATCCCAGAAGAGATGCTGGAGTGTATTAAAGAGAAGTGCAGCTGATGAAAGGCCAATCAGCAAGTAGCAATACTTCTCGATTTCTCGGATCATAAATTTGTGGTCTGGGTTGTAATAGACACTAAGAACTGCACTAAGGACATAAGCAAAGAAGGCACTAAGAGATCCACAAGCAACAGAGCCCATGGAACCAACTGAAGCATATAGCCATTCAGGGGAGTTCATTTTTGCAAGGCGCCAGAAGGAACTGGCTTGGTCTTTGAAGGCAAGCTTTTCAAGCCTGTAATTTGGATGCGGTGCATCAATAGACAGACTAAAGTCAGAAGTAGAGAAGTCCGACAGCCTGCGTGAGTATGGTGACCGACCATAAGAAGAATTCCGAGCAATTATTGGAGAGCTGACAGAGTTTCTAGCACTTGAAGGCCTACAGATAAAACATAATGTCAGGAGATAATCAATTTAAGTTCAGCTTAAAATATCTAATGCTCAACAGATGAATATATTCTTCGACAATTTTAATTGCAAATTTTGATAGGTAAGTAGGTAACCTTGCACTACTCTTCCTGGCATTACTCATGGCAGTTTCATGTGCTGCTTCCTGCATCCGAATAAGCTTGGCATACACTCCATTTTCCCCTTTAGCAAAGAGCTCATCATGAGTTCCAATTTCAGAAACACTTCCTTGCTGAAGCACAGCTACAAGGTCAGCTTTGCGAATGGTGGAGAGGCGATGAGCAATTACAAGAGTTGTTCTTCCAATCATGAACCTGTCAAGGGCTTCTTGAACCAGCTTTTCTGACTCAGAGTCTAATGCACTTGTTGCTTCGTCCAACAGAAGAATAGCTGGGTTTTTCAACATTGCCCTTGCAATTGCTATCCTTTGCTTTTGCCCCCCAGAAAGCTGCAGTCCTCTCTCTCCCACCTGCCATTTTTAATAATTTGGCAATTATCAAAATAATTGTTTAAATTCTCCCCTTTTAATTCTTATAAACCAAGAAAGAGAGTAAATGTACCTTCCATCTATAGAAAAAAACATTGTATTTCCATTATTTTAGAATTTTATTCCCATGAACAATTATCATAATTTTCAGGCATGACAAATTGCTTATTTTATTTATAAATAAGGAGTTTATTGAGTTAAACACAAAAAGCATCTTTCCGTAATCATAGTGAGTAATCAATTAAGAGCAAACCATTGAATGTTTAAGAAGTTGTTATTATTTTCAGGCATCTCCACCTAATTAATCCTCCACCGGCAGTTTGTCTAGCCTTTATTTAAGAATAGATATTCATTCCCCTGCATTCATGCACATGAACTGTAGAGTGAAGCATGTTACCCTTTTTCAGATGCAATATTCCTGGCTTTGACTTCTAAAAATTGATAAAAAAATAATATTAAATGGTTTTTTCTTGTTGACTCCATGAATTTACCAAATTAAAAAAATAATATTAGAAGTTGAAATTATAAACTATCAAATATGCCCAACTAAACAAGAAGCCTCTTGGTCAAGATCCACATAATTGGGTTTCCCACTTTCCAGAGTTCGGCTTTACTCCACATACACATGACATGAGACATCGCATTATGATGTTACATGGCCACTGTGATAACTGTGGCGTAGATAATGTCTATTTTAGTTTTCAAAAGTTTTTTTTTTTTTTTACTCAGCCAATATCTTATCATAAATCTCAAAAAGGAGTGGCGACCATAGAAACAAGTGGATGCTTCTGCACAGGTCTTTAAATCCAAAGATATGATTGATCTGACTGGGTTATCTTGCTGCTGAGCACAATCAATAGCCAAGACAATTATGTACTCATTTTTTCTCAAAGCATACTCTGAATCGACTAACCTGAGTATCATAGCCTTCGGGAAGCTTGATAATGAACGAATGAGCATTAGCCACCCTTGCAGCTTCTTCAATCTCAACCTGATCTGCATCTGGCCGACCCAACAGTATATTTTCTCTGATTGTGGTGGCAAATAATGCAGGCTCTTGGCTTACTAGTCCTATTTGCTGCCTCAGCCATCTAAGTTTTAATGCTTTAATGTCATGCCCATCAAGCAGAACTTGTCCTGCGCACACGGAGTAGTTCAATAAGTAACCAAACAAAATTATGATGAATAAAATGAATTTGAACAAATTTCCAGTTTACCAGAAGTGGGGTCATAGAATCTCTCAATGAGGGAGACGACGGTGCTCTTGCCGGAGCCACTACTACCAACCAAGGCTATGGTCTTACCAGCAGGCACCACTAGTGAGAAATCATTGAGGATCCGAACCTCCGGCCTTGATGGGTAGGAGAAGTCTACATTTTTCAGCTCCACCAGTCCCATCACTGACTGTAATTCCAAGCCCGATTCACTGTTTCGGTCTATCACTGGCTTGTGATCGATTATGCGGAAGATTTTTCCAGCAGCAACTCTGGCCTTTGTAAATGCAGCCATGCTTGGAGCAGATTGACCCAAACCCCTGCGCAGTATATACATAATTTGGTTGCCAAAGAATTGCTCTGAACGATGAGAACTGTGATACACGAATAGTTCGTTACTTACAGTCCACCTATCATAACAGCAAACATGGTGGCAATGGCAAGCCCGCCATTGGTGTGGTGGTGCCTGACGAGGTAACCTCCGTACCATAACAGAAGAGCGTAACAACAAAAAACGACAAAGTAAGTCGCACCCAATCCAATTCCCTTGGCGAGTCCAGTTTTGTAGCCAACCTTCTGGACAACTTTCAACGCCGACGAGTAGGCTTGTAATGCCCGGCTCTCCCCTACGAATGCCAGTACCACTCGAATTTGCGCTACCGTCTGCAGTTCCGTTTAATATGAACACCACACCCAGAAGCTGAAACATAAAAGTTCAAAACTTCTCGTACAAAAGACATGCTTGAAGTTTAAATTCACCTGTTCCACAATGTTGCCGGCTTGAGAGAGAGCATCCTGGCTTTTGCCGGAGAGCTTGGCCAACGTGGCTGTGTGAATGCCTCCGATCACAGCTATCATTGGCACTACGGCGAGGGTGACTAAAGCTAACTGCCAAACGGCCGTGAAACCCACCACGAATCCAGACACGAATGTAGCCATGTAGTGAATGAAATTACCCAGCTGCACATAAAAGCAAACACCAAGCATCAGTGTTAATGGCAAGAACAGAAACAAGATGAAATGAGAACGAAGATGAACCGCGTTCAATTTGGAAGTGGGTGTGCATCACCTTCTCGCTAATGGCATCTTGGACCATCACAGCATCAGTGTTAATGGCATAAACAACGTCGGACGTTCGAACCTCGGTGTCAAAATACTGAACGTCCTGGTTCAGGGCAGCTTCTAGGTACTTTATTCTCATTTTCGTCGACTGTCTCTCTCCAGTCCACATCCAGCAGGATATCTCTGCGACAAAACCCAGTTGTTCTAGTAACATTCACGCCACTATAACAAAAACTACTCCTAAACGACCATGTCTAGAGAACTCACCTGCCCACGATGATGCCCATATAGCAGCACCTACCACCAAGAAGTAAAATGCGTACTGCAACATAACACAAATACAAAGGCTTCAATACACAACACATTCATTCCACATCAGACTGTGTCTTGTTATAGAGATTGCATTACCTGGACGACTTCTCGGGTCATCTTGTCCACATCATTGGCATTGGACCCGAAAGAATTTACAAGATCAGCGAAAAACCGAAGAAACAGAGGCAGAGAACATCCGTGCACAATTGCCCCCATCGTGCCGATTCCCATCAGAATGTAATCTAACCCATCGGCGAATCTGAAAAGCTCGCCGAATCCGACGGGCGGAACAGTGTCGGCCTTTTCTCTGCCGTCTTTCTTGGGCTCAGAGCTTTCCATGTCCCTCGGTTCTCCTTTGGTCGCTTCCTCTGCATTGGAGCCTGTGTTTTCCGCTGTGGAGTTGGAAGTAGGAGCGGGGGGCACAAGCTCAAGGCCTTGCATTTCTGACCATTTCCAGTTCTCAATCGTCTTTATCTCCTCAGAATCTTGTGACATTTGCAAAAATCCTTAGCTTTATCAACGACCTCCCACTCCCTCTTTATTATCTCACACGCCTTACCTGGCTTTTAAGCTCATGTTTCTGATGCTGACTTTTTTCTAATCTCTCTCGGGGAAATTTTAATCATTATCTGTTTCGTAATTTCGCTCCCTCGTCAGTCTGCAGTCTTCTTATTCATAATGGAGTGGTCGTGGTGTGGAGTGTTGAATGTTATCTAGAAAGAGTGGGAGCTCAGGCAGCTCCAGTGGTTAATGTTCAGGTTGCTTCTTCTGTAAAAAAACATCGAAAGTGACAGAAGGTGAGAAGCTAGACACAAATTTCGGGGGCAAGGGGAGAGAAAGTTTGATCTTCCACCCGACAAAGGGTACTGTGTGAAAACTGGAATATATGGGTTTTTGACCGAAGTGGATTCCAATCGAGGGGGGAGGGAAAAAGAAACACTTAAAAAATCTTACCTTTTTAAAAAAACAAAAAACAAAAACCTTTTTCATGTGTAGATAGCATTTTTGATGACCATTGATTTCCAGTGTACAGCCTTGGCTTCTACTTCAAGCTAATTTGCATACTTTCCATGTCTCCTCCAAGTCCGCCGGTTCCTTCTGAAACACAAGGAAGAGACAGGACATGTTGAGTAACATACGAAGAAATGAGACTAATTATGCATTTGGGAAAATTATTTTGAAAGTTGAGGATGAACCAACACCCAGCACAATGAAAACTGAAAACAACGTAAAACGATGATCAGATCAGAATCGTACTAAACGAATATCTCAGGCAGTTGTGGACATTTCCGTTGATTCCCCCAAAATTTGATTCTCGATTGAAAATGACCGCAAATAATGAGTGTAGTTTACGGTCAAATGATGAATCGCGATGTTGGCTTCAGAACATTAAATTAGTTGTCTGAGAGTCTCTGTAAAGCAGCTTCTTACATCACGCTCTGGGTTTATTCAGGATCAGCAAGTCAGCTTCTTTTACTTTTCTGGTTTATTTATAGTGAATGCTGGGCTCTAACGGGACAGCAAGAGCAAAAGTTGGAGTAGCAAAGATGAGAATGTTACGATGGATGTGCGGACATACACGTAAAGATAAAATTCAAAATGAGCATATATGTGAAAAAGTGAGGGTGGCACCTATTGAGGAAAAAATGGTAGAAAATCGGTTGAGATGGTTTGGGCATGTACAAAGAAGACTAAGGGAGGCACCAGTGAGAAGAGTGGAACATATAACTTTGAGTCCGATTAAGAGAGGTAGAGGAAGGCCTAAGAGAAACACTCTTGGAAGTTGTTGAACGTGATCTCTTAATTAATAATATTTCTAAAAGCTTAATAAATGATAGAACACAATGGCGTCTTGCAATCCATATAGCCGACCCCACCTAGTGGGATAAAGGCTTGTTGTTGTTGTTGTTGTTTAATTACAAGAACGTGACTGGAACTCTGACACTGCAATTCCCTCAAGATGGGCTCTTTTTTATTGGGTCAATAATTAGAAGGAAACTGATAGCAGCTTTATAATTTCTTTTTCAGGAATGATGATACAATCATCTAAAATCTAAATGTTATCCAGAACTTAACGACCCATTCATTAATAACAAAAAAATCGGAGCACATCACACCCTGTTCATTGCCCTGAAAGAAAAGAACTGGCGCGTAAAGACAAGTTTGAGCCAAAATAATAGTGAAAGTACTTAAGCACGAGAATGGGATTGTTTATTAAGACCAGGTCGATGATTTCTGGAAAGGTAACACTGGGAATACGTACTTGGGAAGAGTAAATAGGCAGTAGGTGATGAAAATAGTAATGATGAGACGGAGGGGGGGGGTGAGGAGTTAGAAAACGGAGAAAAGCAATCCACTGTATGTGATTTAATGAAGGGGACTGACGCCAACAAGTGCAAGGGGCAGTGTAGTTGATATGAGGAACACGTACATGGGTACAGTGTGATCAGGTGTGGCATTCTGGAAATAGGAAAAAAAGATTTGAAGAGTAAATAGCATTGGAGAAAGTCGCTCCTGATTCCCTCCATTCAGGGACTTTCCACTTCCTGACATGTACTGTATCATCAATGGTCCTCTCTCTTGTCTCTTCCAACCCCTCTCCTCCTTTCCATCATTTTATTTTTCTCGTGGCATAAAAATTAAAAATCAAAGAGAGATAATTAATTTATTAAAATAATTTTTAGATTTATTTCTTTATTTGGAAAGAATGAATTCTAAACAAAAAATCCTAGAAATGGAAGTTTTAAACAGACATAATTTTAAAAAAAAGTTAATTATTACTCTCTCTGTTTAAAAATATAAGGCATTTTTAATCAAATCTCACTCCTAAATAAAGTAGTAACCTATTTTTTAACTAATCCTATCTTTTCATATTTACCCCTACACCCTACAATAAATATAAAGTAATTAATAGGGGCAGTTTAAAAAAGTAATAATTACACATGAAAAAATTAAAAATATTTTATATTTTTAAACATTTAATTTTAAAAAATGCCTTATATTTTTTAACGGTGGGAGTAATACTCTGCATTTTTATGCAGAGTTGATAGCATATAAGATCGCCATTTGTCCTAGGGGAGATTAATATATACTTTCTCTGTTCAAAAATGTAAAGTATTTTTAACTAAATTTTACCTGCTAATAAAATAATTATCTACTTTCAAACTAATCATATCTTTTCATATTTATCTCTATTAAATATTTTATAATAAATATAAAATCATTATCAATAGAGATACTTTTAAAAAAATAATAATTACATCTTAAAAAATTAAAAATACTTTATATTTTTTAATATCTAACTCCTTAAAAAATATTTTATATTTTTAAATAGAGAAAGTAAAAATAAAAAATTAAATCTTCAACATACATATATTACATATATTATAATGATTTTGTTGAACAGTACATGAGAAGTCACTGATCACATCATTTTGATTAGAAATATTTTAACTGGTGCATCACTTGGCACTGTGTTTTCCATGTGGTGTTGTGTTCACTATTGAATGCATATGGGGCAGAGCGGGTGGAGGAACTTCACTTCCCAGCGCTAACTCCTAACGCATGCATAGTTGCGCCTGTTTTTAACTCTCTTAAATTCTATTTCTCAATTCTAACTTCTTATAATTTAATTTTAATTTAATTATAATTTAATTTTTAAATTTTAACTCACTACAACTAATTTTTTATAATTTAATAATTTTAAATATTAATCCTTATATTTTATAAAAAATTATAAATATTAAAATTATTTTAAAATTTTAATATTTAAAATTTCTAATAATTTAAAATACTAGTCCTAAATAAAGCTTTTAAATTACTAAAACTTTTAATGATTAAAATTCTAAAATAACTTTAATATTGATATTTTTTAAAAAATATAGGCACCAATGTTTTAAAACTATAGGAACTAATTGTACCAAGTTAAAGTTCAAAAATTAAATTATAATAAAATTAAAATTATAAGGATTGAGTCACGGTGAGATAAAGTTCAATGATTGAGTTACAATATAATTAAAATTATAGGGATAAATTAATAATTTTTTCCTTTTTAATAAAAATATTAATTAATAAAAAAGTAACAATATATAACGTTTAACAAGTCTTGAGGGGAGGGGGTTATTAAAGAAAGAACAATCCGGATAATATTTTTTTTATTCACATGCATTAATATTATGGGGTTATGCTGTTTGCCCATCACTTATCCATCAGATAAAAATAATTATTTAGGTAAGTATTTTAGATTTAAATATTTTAATTTTAATATTGTTTTCATTTTTAAACAAAAATAAAAATGTCGCAGATTTTTTTAAAATTCTTTTAAGACATTGACTATTGTAAATAATTTTTAATTATGACCAATGACAATCGTGTTATTTGATTGGGCACTAATAGATGAGCTCAACAATGAAAATTTAGAAAGCATTATGCACCTGAAAATATACCTTCTCCACACCCTCGCTCTGTTTGGATAATCCTTAAATCTAACAAATAACTAGATCCTTTAAATATACTTTTATGAGATGTAAACTGAAATTCATACGAGTAGATGTCTTTGTACTTTTCTTCAGGCATAACCTCTCCATCGATTGTAACTGAATGACTGAGAAAAACGTTTATCAGTGAGAAATGTATTTAATTTGACGGTCCATATCTATTATTTAGTTGTGGGATCGATACTCAATGTCCTCAAAAAGATCCAAATGCTCACCAGTGATGTTAGCTAAATGACTAATGTATCTGGTAACAATCTTTTATCACTCCAATTAAACGGGGGAGAAGACTGTGCACTCACGCAAGGATGACAAAAAAGTGTTGACATGAAAAAGATAAATCAATTAAAAATAATAATACCATACAATGAAAAAGATATTAAAAAAAATTAAAATACATAAAACCTTTCTAAATTTTAAGGCGATTGTATATAACTTTTCTCATCTTAAAAATTTTAAAATTAACCTTTCAACCTTTAATTTTATTTTTCAAAATCCCTTATTGTTAATTATATTATTTTTCATGAGGATTAAAATGTCATTCAATCAAAAAATATTATTAAACAAAAATATTATGTTATATAACTATTTATAATAAATTTCTTATATTCTTTGAATAGTTGAGCCATCAATAACAAAAAAAAAATGTTATTATCGCTATGTAAAATTTTAAATATTTATGTTTACATTAGTTTTGTTCATGCTTTTTGTTATCAATGATGCATGATTTTTATTATTTTAAAAAATAATTTTTTATTTATATTCTCATGTTAGATTAATGTAATACACATTATTAAAATATTTAAAATTTTAAATATTATCATATTAAATTAACTTATCTTTTAATACTAGAAAACTATACAACATTGATAATAAAAAAATACAAAAAACTAACACAAAAATAAATATTTAAAATTTTATATATTGATAATAACATTTGTTTTGACTATTATCAATGTCTCAACTATTTAAAAAATAAAAAATTTATTATAAATAGTTATACAATATAATATTTTTTAGTGGAATCATATAACCCTTATAAAAAAATAACATAAATAATAAAAAAATTTGCAAAACAAAATTTAAAATTAAAAAATTAATTTTAAATTTTTAAAGATGATGAGAATTACACGCAACTGTTTCAAAATTTAAAATTTTTTTATATATTTTAATTTTAAAAAATAAACAATCTAATTAGAAAATAAGCGCATCATATAATTGAGGGTAGTGGCAGGGACTTGTCAGTCCGTCACGAAATGGGGGCCAACATGACAACTAATGAAAATCAAATGAAATAGTGGAAATTAATTAAGACGGGAAAAAAAGTCAAATGAACGTTGATTCAGTTAGTTGAAGTGTGGACGTAGATATAAAAGAAATTAATTAAATAAAGAGTCGGTGCTGAGACTCCCGCGAAGAAAGTCCACTTAAATTTTGGGTCACAGAAATATTTTATTCGTTGATAATCGCCCAAATCTGGTGGGTGTCGTGAGATTGAACCAGTCAAAAACAGAAACCCCTCCTCCCTCCTCTAACATTGATCTAATCATGGATGGTTCTTTAATGATTCGTTCTCAAGTGTAATTATGGGCTTTTCCATTCCAACCTGAACAGTCAATGAGTAGCATCAGAAGATTAAACTAAAGTTTAACCCAGAACTATATACAGCCTTCTCTCAAAATGTTCTCAGTGACACCAATCATGCCATTGTATTGTCTTTCTTGTGATTAAATTAACTCTTCTTTTTTTTTTTTTTTTGGCACTGCGCAGACACGCAAGCTTCTAGCAGAAGATGATGGAGGTGAGATGAGTTTGTGACAAGAGTGGTGATGGGGCCACAGCATATATTTCTTGCAATCTCATAAGCTATCATCATCGGCTCAAAAAGAGGGGGTCAAGGTGGGGACGTAGTACACATGATCAGTCTTGCGAGTCTACGTATTGGGAATATCCGTTTGACGAGCTCTATCGTTTGGGGGACTGGAGAGGGAAAATTAGATAAAAATTGGAAAAAGGTCCCAATTTAGTGGTCCGGGCCATGAAATGTCAAGTGAAGGGACCATGAGGGTAGATGATCTGAATATAACTTAATTCGGTGGATTCAGGAATGGCAGGAGGGGCACCGCTTCAAGCTAAAATAGGATGAGTAATGGAGAAGCCAACTTTCTGTAAAGTCTTGTTTCTTTATTTATTCTATATTTCTTGAGCCGTGCAAATCAATTCCAGAGTTGAGACTTGTGATGATGTTCATGTAACAAAGTGACCATAATTCTCATTTCCTCTTCAAATTAACGTTATTATAATATACATATTAGAAAGAATATTGTTTATTAGGGTATAAAATGTCTTATAAAAAAATTAACATACATTGGTATTTTCAAGATCAATATACACAACTCTTGAAAATTAACTTACCTAATTTTTTTATGTCTACAAAAAATCAATATACACAAGATGAATATTGTTAAATAATAACAATACTAATAAATATTACCACGGTCTGGCCTCAAAAAAAAATTATATATATTACCACGGTAGTTGGTACGCTAAAGGTTTATAGCTTTGCAATTAGATGCAGGGTTATGTAGGTAGCCTGCTTTTGACTTTTAGGGATTGATCAGTATGACCGCCACAATGCAGACATTCAAAGTTTGTCCGATTTAATTTAGATCCGACTTTTACCGTATCCGAGAGTACTCATAATAATATCAAGAGTCCTTTCTTTTTCTTTTCCCCGCTCGTATTCGTCGTCAATTTGATGGGCGCCGATTAACATGCCCGGGTAATATTTTTTTAAGGGTAGAGTTGGCAAAATGTGCAGTTTCCTTACTGTAAACAAGGCTCTCAAACATGGTATTGGTTAGTTTGTTTTACCTTTTGGCAAAATGTGCAGTTTCCTTGTTGGCAAAATATTTTTTTAAGGATTTCTTGGCTGTTCAAGCAGATGTTTTGACAGAAATGGTATTGGTTAGTTTGTTTTACCTTTTGTTCTGGTTTTTGTTTTTGTTCTGTTGTTTTTATTTTTTCAGTTGCTGGTGTGTTAGGTTGTATCTTTTGAGTGTTTTCTTGACTTTGGCTATTTGTATTTGCATTTCTTTCTTTTATTAATAAAATTGTCTTTTGGCCAAAAAAAAAAAACAAGGCTCTCAAACAAAGTCAATTAATTTTTAAATTGGCTTTGCTTGCCATTCGAACTTACTCTATATCCCCCTCCTCTTACGCGTCGGAGAATGAGAACCTGGATGTGCTGATTTGACTCGGCCGGTCCTGTTGCACATGTTTAACATCGAAAAACAAAAATAATTTCTTTATCATCTTCGAGGCTTCTTTGGATTAAAGACCAGATTATGAACATCGTTTGCGGGGTGGGACGCTCATGATTTTGGTACAGAACATTTGCCAACGCGTTTGTAAGCAATTCCAAAATAGTGGTTGACAAGTGCCTGTTTGAAAATCCCAATTAAGTCCCCAAATTACCAAATCACGTGCGTGATTTTCGAAGCTCATCAGTTGGGAAATTTCATTGACTATTAGTTTACTACACGTTATCAATCCCTCAAATCTCACTGTACCCTACCTTTCGGCTTTCGCTTTAATAATACGCTCCTCGCCTTCCTTCGATAAAAGCGTAGCCTCTTTTAATGTCAATCTCATCCCCAGTGTTTGGATGTTGTACATATATACATGCATAGGCACATTAATACCAACAGACATCCATTGCAAGCCTAGTTATATTATCCTCCTGGCTAGGCCAGTAAACATGCGATGCTATGATGCAGTACATTTTACAGTTAAAAGTAAACATATATTCTGTGTTTGATGAAAATTTTGTCCCCTTACCATAAAAAAAAGGAGTAAATTTAAACAGGTGAAGGAATAATCCAGCTTGTGGCGAGCTGCCTTTCATCCACCAGTTTTACTCATGAAAAACAAACCAAAGAAGTGATTCGAGGAAGGATACAAAAGATCTTGATCTCACTGAATATATCACAGTCTGCGACATCCGAGCTGTCACTTACTATAAACCAGAAATGTACTAATTAAGAAACTATGCATTTTAATTTGCCCAAAATAATTAGATTCACATGATTATTAACAATTAAATCATCCGTGATTCCTCAGCCCCATTAATTTGTCAGGACTTGAAAGTGATTCGCGTCATGCTACGAATCATTCCCAGTTCATATAGTAATATTGATCATATAAAAATGGTTCTTTAAGTACTCTATTTAAAAAAATCACAAGAAAGAATATATTATTGCCCACTTCCTTGTGATCAGATTTTTGGATTGCTTTCAGTTTCAGAACTAATACTCCGAAAATGGCTCGTGAAATCCTGATGAGAAGAGTCAAAGAAAGGTCCTTCTTTTCTATGACAGGTATCCTTAATGGCAGCATTAGTCTCCCACGACGAAGTTTGGTTTTATTTTATTAGTCCAAACAAAAAATATATATATTCCGTCCTACAAAGTGGTGTCCACTCTATATCTTCATGTGTTAATCCTCTTCGTAAGCTGAGTTTGGGACTTCTAATATTAAGTTGAAGCCACATGGTTTAGAGTTTAGACATGTTATTCCAGCCTTGAGTATGCAGTTATTTCGTTTAAACTCGTTCCGATTTTCGCACATGCAATGCTCTCCGATCCGTCCTTGTGCTTTTATGCTTTAACAACACCTCAGATATTACATTATTCTAATAATTAAAAAAGTTCTGAGAATTAACATGCATTTATGCTTTTTTCTTTTAAATTTTTGAAGTGATTATAGTGTGTGTGTGTGTACATACATATATGTGTGTGTGTGTGTGCATAAATTCGAACTTTAAATTATTCGAAGGCTTGGAATCGAATCTCCAGCAACACCTATATAAAATTACGATAAATTCTTATGGAATTAATTCCATTTGTCCGGCGACGCTATTTACACCCCCCCCAAAAAAAAAAAAAAAAAAAAAAGAAGAAGAAGAAAAAAGCGCGCGGGCACAAACACTTGCAAGATACTAACTTTCTCACATAACGTGATGACCTAGTTTAATTTATACTTTCTCATATCTAAAAGATAAGTATTTTTTTAATAATAATTTGCGTATCAACAAAATTTTTATTCTTTTAAAAATATATATTATTTTTTTTATCATTAGTTTTAATTTATGATGAATGCATGAGAAAAATATCATAAATTTACAAACACGAGGATGTGAGTTAATAAATAGAAGAAGTAATAAGATGAAAATATTTTTTACAAATACTAAATTACTTATGTCTTGTTCCAAAATTAGCTGGAAGATCTAAAAGGCTTATATCTTGGATGGTTGGAGTACTGGTTAATGATCAAAAGGTCCTCCTCTCCTCTGGAGGGAGAGTACATGAGAGCGGTACAGAACGGTGATATTTGAATCAGTCCTGGTTGAATAAAATTCTATAAATCCTAACTATATATTTAGTATAATATAACACAGCTACTTAGCTAGAAAAGAATTAATAGATGATCGTTCTATAAAGAAAAAGAATTAATAGATAATCCATTCCATGATCACTAGTTTCCAATGTTATTCAGCAATGAATTAATTGATGTGGTACATGTGGGAGGGAATTTTGGAAGGCTTAATTTCCAAAAAGTAACGAAATGAAAGGGGAGGGTAAAACTTATAGGATAGAAAGGATTGTATGGTGAAGGTAGGGGAAGGGACAAGGGACAAAATAATTGGAACGTGACTAAAGGTAGGGCAAGGAGGGTGCAAGCCAAGTATTAAAAGAGTGGTGGATGGTATGAATGGGTCCCATGCTAAAGTTTGACATTCAGGGCCAAAGTGTACACAAAAGTCTACTGTGCTTATGTTTTAACCATGAACAATTATTTGCTGCTCTTGCACCTGGGTTTTGGTTTCCATGTGGGCCTGTTAGTGGTCATAAGCATGAGTGTACGGCCAGTACTTTGTACACAACAACTAATTAACAGTACTACAGGGAGGCTGGCCCTTCGATATGCTTCACATGTACGTGCCCCCCCTCAATTACCCACCCATATAGTTTGGTGAAGATCCTCCTTAAAACAAAAACATTATTAGGTAATTAATTCGATGACCTTTACGTACGGGATGCATATATATATATATATATATATTTTACCATGCAAACACGATCTTGATGTGATGAAAATGAAGTTTAGTGAGAACACAAAAGCATATACAGTTGATAAAGCAGAAACGGACAAGTGGAGTTCTTTCGTACTCGTTATATCACCAGAAAATGTTGATAAGGTTGGGCGATATCGATCCTTTTATATTATAATGGAAGAGCTTGTCTCCGCATTTGGATTTTGCAAGTCGCATTCTGATAGAAACTGAAGCGAAAGGCAAAGATTTTAAGCATAAAAGTCAAGAACCATGGAGGAAAATAAAGTCGAGTTGGGGAACATCACGTTTAGCATTTCCTATTCCCTGAAAAGTCCTTCTACGTTCACGATGGAAGCCACCGGCTTGATCAATATAATGATCGCTGTGAAAGTGGGACTATTTTCACCTAAATAAAATCAATCCACTTTGAATTTTATAATCCTAAGGTTGAAAACTAGATTTTTTTTTTGGGGAACTCGTGGGGCATTTTTTTTCCCAAACTCGACAAGATAACAAGTTGATCATTTCAGTGTCAAACAGACTCGCTGGAAAAGCCAAGAGGCTGAGATTTCCAAAGATGCCACACTTGGAGGCATATGCAAGCAAGGAAAACAAATCAACTCGAAATAGAACCGAAGACATAACAAGTTAGTTACAAAGTTTGATTGACAAATGACAATTAATTAATGGGCGGGACCAGATGGTTGAAAAGCTGGTCAGAAGGTCGATCGGGTCACGGCAAGGACCGAGTTTTCTAACCTGCTCTCATAAGCACGAGAAAAAGAGGGAAGCAAACAAAGAGATGAAAAAGAGGAAGAAAAACAAAAGAAGACGCATGTGATAAACTGAATTATATTATTGAAGCCGAAACTACAGGGACATAGCAAATTTAGAGCATCTGATGTCAAAATCCTGAAATAGGTGGGGGATCAGAAGTGCTATTAATTATTTCACACCACTCGGGACCTCACTGCTATCCATGGCCAAAAACTTGTAACATGACCTATCAAAGCAATCCTCCTTCTAACTTTCTTTATTTTTGGGGCTACATAATGCTCAAGGGTATCCACAAAAAAGATGTCTGGCACAGACAAGAAGAGGACAAGAAAGAAGATGTTGTGAGATGAATATTCACATATGGGTGTGAGAGACAAGTATGCATGCATTGGTGTTTGAACATGAAGAATGGGGGAGACAGTGTTGAGGTTGTGGCGGAGTGTCAGAGTATGTGCATGATGGCGTGCTTGGTAAAGAAGTTACCATAGGTTACAAAGGCTGCGTGTGGCTGCTCTATCAATCTAAAGACGTTGTCCCACGAGAACATGCCAGCTTTTTAATATCTTGGTGACTCTCACTCTCTCCTGACCAGACCAGAGTACGCCATTCCAGGAAGGAATATTGATGCCTTTCTTATCATGAAACCAGCGCATAAAACCACTGCATTCCCTGCATCACAATCATGTGAACTATATTATCCACTTTCTCTTTTCTTCTGG